>NC_081374.1:52020693-52342909 GCF_030684315.1 Stegostoma tigrinum
CCATCCACCCGATAAAGGCAGGAGATTGGGTTCTTGTCAACTCGTGGAAAGAGGAGAAGTTACGGCCGCAGTGGTCTGGCCCATATCTAGTGTTGCTGACAACGGAAACAGCAATTCGAACAAAAGAAAAAGGGTGGACGCACGCGGCGCGGGTAAAGGGACCAATGGACCCATCAACTGAGGGAGAGTGGGAAGTCCGAGCGGGGGACAATACGTTGACATTACGGATTAAGCGAAAAGGACGATGAAGGACAGTAACCAGTTCAAAATTGTATATCATAGTCTGTTTATTTTACTGTACCTTGCGGTTTGCAGAAGTGGATTTAATTATTTTACTACACTCAGTGCGAACTGTGCTAGACAGAAGGGAAAGGCCATTTGTTGGGTATGTGCGGCCATCCCACATCATGGGGAGTCCGGAATCCCTCTTATCATTCTGCCTATGACTAGGGAGGAAGTAGGCGAGATGCTGCAGTTCAACACCTCTGTAAGCGATACGTGGGAGTCGGGCGGGGTTACATGGAATTCTAGTTAAGGGAATTGGTGGCCGCGTTGGGGTAGGTGGGAAGGGAGCCAGGGGAATTATCGTTACAAGGGATGGTTTCCCCTACCGGCCCCACGTACCCAAGGGGCAATTGACAGTCTCAGAGATATGCCACCTCGGGGACAGATTAACTCAACATGTTTCTGTAACTGGAATGTGAGCACCCCATTCCAATTGGGGAACTCGTCTTGTAAAGTGTGCCAAGTGGCCCACGAATATAGTCTGTCCATACCATTAAACGGGACATATTGGGTATGTGACACCAGAGCATATCCATACCTACCAGGGGAACAACATGAACATCATGGAGACCAGGGATCCGGCATAGAGCGGACATTGCCACCTGAACAGAAGGGGTGGAGTGGTTGTTGTTACCTAGCCTACCTAGTCCCTCATGTACACATCCCGAAACAAGTCCCATGGACTAGAAACGAACGGGGGAAGAAGAGGCGCAAACCCAGAAATGTGACGGAGACTGACCGCTTGTTCTGGACCCACTTTCCTCCTTATGGGATGGCTCGGGCAGGGGTAGAAATTCAACAGTTAGCTGCTTCCTTGGAGGAATTGGCCAATGGCACGGCCGTTGCTCTAAGCGAGACGCAGACCCAGGTGCGGGCCCTCACTACTGAAATGATTGCCCTCAGATTAGTGGCCCTCCAAAACCGAATGACCTTGGATTTTATACTCGCTGAGAAAGGGGAGACCGGCGCTCTGATAGGGAATGAATGTTGTACCTATGTCCTCGACGAGTCGCAAAACATTACCAACCTCTCCCAACATATTCGGGGTCAAATTGATAAACTACGAGATGCGGGGAATAGGTATCACAAGGAGGCAGGGTGGGAATGGGGCAGTTGAGGCTTGACTGGATGGGGTAATTGATTGGTGAACCAAGCGATTTATGGCCTAATCATAGTGGTACAACTAATAATAGGCCTGAACATCCTGAAATGTCTATTGGCCTGCATGATGCCGACCTTAACGACCGGCACGAGAACAGCACGATTTATGTTGAAAACCCCGGACAGCAAGCATAATAATGATACCCAACGGAGAGAGATTAAATACATGTTGGCCAATTTAGAAAACAACTGAAGGAACGGGGAGGGAACGCTGAGGTGTAGTTTAATCACAGAAGAGGTTTACCGGAATGCTGCCTGGATTAGAGGGTATGAGATATAAAGAAAGTCTGGAAAAACTCACTTCTTGTCTCTGGAGCAGCCGTAGGCAGAGGGACATTTTGAAACAAGTCTACAAATTAATGAGATACATTAAATGGCAGCCAGAATCTTTTCCCCAGAATTGAAATGACGAAAATTAGGGCCAAGCATTCAAGTTGAGAAGGGGGATTGTTCAAAGGAAATGTGAGGGTCACAATTTTTTCACTAAATGTTCCAAGTGTGGAATGCCAAAGGGTCCGTTCCGTGCTGTCCAGTTCTGTGCTCCATGAGAGTCAGAAAGAGTTAATGTTTTTTGTCCAGTTACCCTTCATCAGAATACTTATTGATTCTGTTTTTGATTGAGAAAGCATTTAATTTGAAAATGTGTGTGTGTGTGTGTGTGTGTGTGTGTGTGTGTCTGCGCGCGCGCCGTGTGTGTGCATGTGCGAGAGAGAGAGAGTGAGAGAGAGAGATTATATTCTCCACTTAAGATACAGAGATGGCAGAGCAGTCTCAATGAAGTGTCAGCCACTATTCCAGTCCCCCTGCTTTGCCAAGGGAGCCTTTTTTTTGCCTCCTCTCCTGACCTCAGAGGGGAGTCATCCACTGGGGTGGGTGTGCAATGTGTAAGGTGGGGGACAGACTTTGTCGCAACCTGAGTTTACAACTGGGTCAAGTGCTGGCACCTCACCAACTTTTAATTTATTGTGTTGTTATTTATTGGATTTCTGAAGTGGGACTTGTGTCAATTTGAACATCATTCCAATTAAGTATAGTTATGGACTAGTTAGTATCAAAGGCGGAATTATTTGCTTTGTCAGTATCTGCTTGAATTAGTCCATTGTTGAGATCAAATTAATAAATGGTCACTTGTAATTTATGAAGTTGATCAGAATTTTCCATTCTTGAAGCATTAATTTGACAAATTATGGAGGGAAATGACAAGCTTTTCTGGATGTTCTGGGGGTAGAAGGGAACCTCCGCTCCTGTAATCACAGATTTGGCTTGATGCTGGTTTAAGGATCAGAGGGGCTTGAGACTTCCCTCTCCAAAACACCCTCACTGAGTGCTAGGCTGCCCTGGTCACATTGCTTTTGCTGGTCAATTTGCCACATCTAAATGTCTCATTGACTGCTCACAACTGCCCCGTGGCTGCACCTTCTACAGCAGCAGTCCAGTGCAATCCACCAAACTCTCTGATTTCAAAGAGGATAGATGGACCTGGTTTGACCCAAAGAGCTGCTGTTTGTCGTTGTTCTCTCCGCAATCATCCCCTCCGGAATGTCAGGTGGGAGAAGAAGACAGATGTTTGTGAGGATTATTGCTGGGGGTGGGGGCATGTGCGGGGATTGGCATGGAACAGAGAGCAGCTGGGAAGAAGGTTGAAGAAAACAGTTTAAATTGTGCCACAAAACTATCCATGATTTGTAAAGTCACCTCAGTATTCAGGGATTTAGATTGGCAGGCCCTTAGAATTTTATAATCTTTCAATCCTGTCAATTTCTCCAAGATAAGTTCTCTTCTAACACTGACTCGCTTCAGTGTCTCCATCTTACTAAACTCTCGTTCTTCATCATTTCCAGTATTTGTGAAGACAGAGTGAAATATGGACAGAGTTCACAGCCATTTCTGTGTTCGATGTTTAAAAATGACAGGGGTGCAATTCGACAGTACCCAATGAATCAGAGGCCAATAACAACCAGGGTCCCACAGAGAAACTTAAACTTTGGGACAATGAAAAGACGAAACTTATATGCGCCTCAGAGGGTGCATCCTGTTCAACAGACTTCAGATCTAAGGACCTTGTCTCCTCTGGAGAAAGCTCTTGTTCAAAGGTCTCCCGGTTCCAAACTTTCTCTCTTTCAATCTTCAAATGGTCAAAAGAAAATCCTTTGGGGGAAAAGAGATAGCATTAGTTTGTAAGTAAACAGGACAAGCTTTATAGAGACAGAGCACAGCAAGAGCACAGCAAGATCACAGGTTTCCTCTTCCAGTGACTCAGCAAATTTCTCAGCAACATCCAAACACACACATATCAGGCAATGAATTGACTTTTGATGGCAGACCCTTTGGCAATCTTTGAAATGATAATCTATCTGATTAGAACTGTCACTGTCTGAAATGATGGCATTCGAGCCGTTGTTGCACAGTAAGATCCCACATGGAACAGTTGTATCAGCAGTCAGATAATCTGATCATTTTTCCCCTCCGTGACGATAGTAAAGTTTAGCTATTTCCTTTGACCACAGGACCTAATTCATCATCTCAAATGCCTCTCTCCATCACGCTCCTGTTTTTCCTGCTTTCTCAATTTTGCTGATCTTCCGCTCAGTGTCAAATTTTGTCATCCTGCCCTTTATGTAACCGCATCAAACCTCAGGGTCATTAGGAGACGCCGCTCGTGTGGGTCAACTCCAGCTTACCCCGATGGAAATTTCTCTTGTTCTTGCTCAAAATATTTTGAATTGGATCCTCACATTACAGCTTTTCACCTGAACAACCCTCGAGGTAAAAGACAAAGGACGAGTTGAAAGGGGGAATGAGAGACCTTTGGAAAAAATATTCGAAGCACGAGCCCATGTTTATCTGCGGTACCTACACTCCACTGTGTAGCACAATGTCATAGCAGCATAAAAATACAAACTGATCATAAGTGAGCAATTCACCAGCAGCTTGAGATATTACTGAGTAGACACAGACATACACACACACACACACACACACAATCACAACCAGACCGGCAGAGGTGCTCAATCTCTCATTAGAGAGACTGAACAGGGTTTGAGAATGAATCCGACAATTTTTTGTCCAGATTTATTCTCAGCGAGGTGTTTGCTGACTGCATCCAAGAGTGTCAGGCAATTGCACACTCTCTCATATAACACGGTGTAGAGCTGGATGAACACAGCAGGCCAAGCAGCATCAAGAGAGCAGGAAAGGTGGCGTTTTGGGTCTGGACCTTTCTCCAGAAATTTCTGAGGTCTAGAAAATCATGAGAGGTATCGACAAGTTCGATAGCAAGAAGCTTTTTCCCCAGAGTAGGGGTCACAATCACGAGGGGTCATGATTTCAAGGTGAGAGGGGAAAAGTTTCAGGGAGATATGCCTGGACAGATCTTAATGCAGAGGGTTGTGGGTGCCTGGAAGGTGTTGCCAGCGGTGGTGGTAGAAGTGGGCAAAATAGCATCATTTAAGATATAGTTCATCAGGTAGAGAACAGGCACGGAGCAGAGGGATACAGATGCTTGGAAAACAGGCGAGAGGTTTAGGTGGAGGATCTGGATCGGCGCAGTCTTGGAAGGCCAAAGGGCCTGCTCCTGTGCTGTAATTTTTTTTGTTCTATGTTCTTTGTACAGATTGTCCTGCAAAAGCAGTTCCGACTATCTCTGCACTCTCTCTCAATCTGCTCTCTGGGGAGGCCTGTGTCTTACTGAGATGTGAATTGCTGACAGGAACCTCCCTGGCAATGAGATACTAATTCTCAGGTTGCAAAGCTTTACCATTTTTTTTTTGTTTTTAACTGTCTTTTTTAAGCTTGTTAGTTGTGTCAATGTAGTTTGAAAGTGTTAAACATTGGTTCCACACTGGCATTTAAAAGCCTCACTGTCGAAAGCCCAACACAGTGGATTTGAAAAGAGAGTGGGGGTAATTGCTGACGATTTCTCAGGCTTTTCCTGCTGTCGTTGTGGCTTCCAGAATAAAACTCTCTTACCCTCTGTCTTCCGCTCCTGTCTCCCTCTCTCTGGCCCGCACGACATGAGCCATTACAAGCTTGACTTTAAATTTTTATTTCTTTTCCCCTTCTTGATTATATCAGCAGGGCTTGAGAATTTAAAACATTGATCACATGCCTCCTCTTCAAGCATCACCATTTCCCTGTCTCAAATCACAACTCACGCCACCATGCAGGACTGGGGAGAACAGGGAACTTTGCATTAGTTTCATCAGGGCAGATAATCAGTGAGATTTGAACTCATGTATTCTGATTGAAACGTCTTTGTGTGTGTCTGAGTCATGTGTCTGTGTATTGGGCGGGGGTTGTGGGGAGAGGCAGGGGGAGATGCGGAAACACTGCCTGTCTGTGTATGCCCATCTGAGTGCAGCTTGAGTGCCAGTATTTTCACGATGTACCCATAATGTGACTGTCCATGTCCCTGGTCTCGTCATGATCCAGAAAACACACTCAGTTCCTTGCTCTCATTCGCTGACTCTCATTCCCATTCTTTCTTACACACACTACTCCACAAATTCAACACCAAGATCTTTTGTTTGATTCTTTCCTGCTCTGATTAAATCTTTGGTCATAAACATGGACATGAACATTTGTCCGAAGCTCATCAGCCCCATCTTCTCACCACTACCCCGTCCCAATACACACATACGCACACACACGCACACACATACACACACACACAAAGACATTTCAATCAGAGTACATGCGTCCAAAATCTCACTGATTATCTGAAATCTTTTAAATTCTCAAGCCCTGCTGATATAAACAAGAAGGGGCAAGGAAATAAAAATTGAAAGTCAAGCTTGAAATGGCTCATGTCGGAGGGGGCAGAGAGAGACAGGAGCAAAAGAGAGACAGTAAGAGAGTTCTATTCTGGGAGCCGCAATAACAGCAGGAAATTCCTGAGAGATCCTCAGCAAATATCCCCACTCTCTTCCTAAATCCACTGTGTTGGGGTTTCGACAGTAAGGCTCTGAGATGGTCATGTGGAACCAAACACATCATATGATACTGATAGAATGTGGTGCAGGTCCCTTTCAGTGTCAAGGGGGAGGTGAGTCTTGAGCCGGACCCAGTTGTGCGAATGTCTCGTGTTAAGTTGACATCCAGGAAAAATACAATGGAACTTTAATATTTAAAAACCCAAGGCAATTTTGTCAGACCATGCCCCTCAGTACCTGTGAGTATGTATGTCTGTGAGTGTGCGTGTGTGTCTGTGTATGTGTGCGGACGGAAAGCGTATCCCTGTGCGCTAGCTTGGCCCTGAAACATCAGGTCAAATTCTCCTTTGCCCAAGTACTTACGAAGTGATTAAACATTATTGTCAGCATCATTGCACACAAATCACAGAAAACTGATAGATTTAAACTATTTCCACGCGTTGAAGTCAGAGCAAGGTAGCAGAATTTGAGAACGAGGGCCATAGCATTCAGGAGTGAAGTTAATGGAATGTACAACCTAGACTAGTCCAACACAGGAACAGAGCCTTTGGCCCAGGATGTTGTCTCGAACATGATGCCGAATAAAGCTAATTCCTTTTGCCTGCTTTTGGTCCATATCCCTCAATTCCTTGCATGTTCCTGAGCTGATCTAAAAGTCCCTTCAACACCATTATCATATGTGCCTCCATCACCCCTGGCAGAGCATTTCTGACTCCTACCACACTCCCTGTGAAACACTTGCTCCTCACATCTCTTTGAACTTTGTCCCTTTCACCTCAAATGCATTCCCCTGAATGTGATAAATTTCAACTCTGGGAATAAGATTCTGCCTACCAAACCAGTCTATGCTTCTCATAAATGTATAGGCTTCTATCAAATCTCCCCACAGCCTCCACCGCTCAAGAGAAAATAACCCGTGCTTTTCGAACCTCTCCTTATGGCTCATGTGGTCAATACCAGGCGATATCCTGGAAAACCAATTCTGCACCCTCTCCAAAGCCTGCATATCTATCCTATAATGCAACGGCCAGAATTGAGCATCATCCTCGTCGTGCCGCCTGGTCAATGTCTCATAAAGCTGCAACATGACATTCTAACTCCTGTACGCAATTCCCTGACTAATAAAGGCAGGCATGCCATATACCTTCCTCACCACCCCATCTACTTGTGTAGCCACTTTCAGGGAGCTGTGGACCTGAACCCCAAGATTCCTCTGCAGATCAATGCTGTTCACAGCCCTGTCTTGATCTCAAAATAGCCCAGCCATTAATGTGCCCCACAAAAACCTCATTATCCTCCAGATCCTTCTCCTGATTGAATACTGATGCAAAGCACTCATTCAGGGTTTCACCCACATCCCCTGCCTCCAAATACAAGTTCCCCCCTGTATCATTGAGTAGTCCTACCATTTCCCATTTATCCTGTTGTTTTTAATATATCCACAGAATGCTTTGGGATTCTATGTAACCCGGTTTGCCAAGGTCATTTCATGGCACCTTCTTGTTCTACTAATTCCCTGCTCGAGTACTTGCCCCTTTTCCTGATGTTCTTCATGAGCTCTGTCCAAGGTTAGCTTCCGAAACCCTACATCTGCTTCTTTTCTCTTTTGACTAAATTCAAAACCTCACTCATTATGCAAGGGTCCCGTCCCTTGCTATCCTTGTCCTTCCTGCTGAAAGGAACATGCCAGTCCTGAACTCTCCGCAGCAGGTCTTTAAAGAGTTCCCACATGTCAAATGTGAACTTGCCTGATAACAGATCCTCCCAATTTAATCTCCCGAGCTCCTGCCAAAAACAGACGGAATTGGCCTTTCCCAACTTAGTCCCTTCCTGCAAGGCCCTGACTTATCCTGAATCAAAACTGAAAGAACTGCGGATGCTGTCAATCAGAACAAAAACACAAGTTGCTGGGAGCTCAGCAGATCCAGCAGCATCCGTGAAGAAAAAGTCAGAGTTAATGATTTGGGTCCGGTGACCCTTCCTCAGAACAGGGATTGACTGCTTGGAGCTATATTTAAACATAAGCAGCTGTTTCCAAAATGCTCTTCCACTGAGAGGTCAGTCACATGCCAGGCACGTCAGCCAATACAAGGTTCAGTATGGCCACTCCTCTCATTAGACGATCCTCACACTGTTTCAGGAAACCCTCTTGGATGCACCTAACAAATTCTGTATTGCCTTCCTCGAAGAGAGTCCCAGTCAACATTGGGGAAGTTAAGGTCACCCACAGTAACAAAACCCTGAATTTACTGCTTCTTTCCACAATCTGCTCACATATTTGTTCCTCAGTGTCTCAGTGTCTGTTGGAGGGCCTACAGCATAATCATATCCAGGTGACTGCACCTCTCTTATTTTTGAGCTCTACCCATATTGCCTCAATGGACTCACAAAATGTGGTGAATGTTTCACAAGCAGCAGTTTTCGATGGATCACATTTTAGTTTTAAATCTAAGGTAAATTTTTGTTCAGCAAAGTTAACAATGGGATATGGGCTGAAGAAAGTTATGTGGAGCTGGAAAGCAGAACAGCCGTTTTCCCACTGAAGGACAAAACACACTTGAGATCTGAATGGTCGACTCCTGTTGTGGAAATTATGAGGTTTCTTTTCCCAGGGTGGAACGGTCAATTACGAAGAGGCACAGGCTCAAGATGCTCGTGGGCAAGTTTAATAGAGAAATACAAAGCAAGGTTTTCACACAAAGCATGATGAGTGCCTCGAACACACTGCCAGAAGAGATGGTGGAAGCAGACACAATAGCAGATTTCAAGAAACACTTGGGCAAATACATAAATACGAAGGGAAGAGAGGGTTACAGATCCCGTAAGTGAATACAGTTCTGGTACGGAAGGGCGCACGCTTGGAGGGCCAAAGGTACTGTTCTTGTGCTTCATTTCTCTTTGTTCTTTGTTCTTTGTCTGTTCTGAAGTAAAGATTCCTCCACACTGACCTCATTAAACACATCAAGGACAGGTAAGCGGGGTTTGATCGAGAGCAAAGCTCTCTCTACACTGTCCCCATCGAACTCTCCAATGCCAGAGACAGCATGCTTGCAGAGACAGAGTAAAGCTCCCTCCAAATTGTCCAAGGAAAGAGAAAGCATTGCATTTGATGCAGAATAAAGCTCCGCCAATGATGTGCCAGTCAAAAATTTAAAGGGCTGATGTCATCTGAGGTGAGATGCAGATTTAAACTCACCGTCAACAATGCCCTTCTGACCCCATCCTCACGAGATGCACACACATGCATGCACACATACGCACACTAGGCCACACACATTCAGAATTCGCGACTATGATAGACAGGGTCAAAATATCAACAATTCAAAATTATCAACAAAACCAGAACTACTCCAGAAATTCAAGACAAAATTAGGGTGCAAAGGAGGTTGACCAGAATGCTGCCTGGATTGGAGGGCTTGTCTTGCGAGGAGAGGTTGACTGAGCTTGGACTTTACTCTCAGGAGAGAAGAAGGAGAGAGGTGACATGATCGAGTTGTACAAGGTAATGAGAGGCATGGATAGAGTCGATAGCCAGAGACTTTTCCCCAGGGCAGGATTGACTGCCACGAGGGGTCATAGTTTTAAGGTGTTAGGAGGAAGGTTTCGAGGAGACGTCTGAGGGAGGTTCTTCACCCAAAGATTTGTGAGCGCATGGAATAGATTATCAGTGGTAGTCGTCGAAGCAGAGTCATCTGTGACATTTAAGCGACTGCTGGACATGCACATGGACAGCAGTGAATTGAGGGGAATGTAGATTAGGTTATTTTGTTTTTGGGTTAGGATTATTCCACAGCACAACATCGTGGGCCGAATGACCTGTACTATGTTGTAATTTTCTATGTTTTATGTTCTAATGTTCTTTGTTTAATTCTCTCTATTCTACTCTGTTTCTTGAGTAGATTCTTGATTCTTAATACCACATGAACAGTCATCCGAATCCCAAGTCTGCTTCCAAACACAGCATGTGATTGTCATGTGGAGCGTAGTGCAGGAGCCTCTCAGTTCTGTGTGTGTGTCTTTGTGTGTCTGTGTCCGTGTCCTCGGCCCTGTATCATTTCCCATTGACTCTGGTACCTTTTAAGTTATTCAACATTACTGATGGTGTCACCAAGTATTAGATGACAGCTGATGGGTTGCCAGTGATTGTGGGGAAATTGGACAAGGGAAAAGGGGAAGTTTGACTGTGATTATACAAGGAACGTGGATACCATGAACTAACTCAAAAAGACGAATGGATGAATGCAGCAGTTTACAGCTATTCCAGGGTGAAAGAGAGAGACAGATAGATACACACTGACCAAGGGTGACAGAGAAACATAAGAATATTTGGATTTCATCCATCCTTCCTATGAGTCCATGAGAACGTAATATTGAGAAGGTATTCTTGAATCGTTGCACTCCAATAAACGAAACTTACTGGAGAAACATAATGTGACAAATTAAACTGCAGCTTTCTCTGTTCCTGCACAAGAATAACATTCATCATTCAGCTTATCGTCAGTAAGAGATTGAAATCTCATTGAGGGTCCCAACGAATTTATACACTGTGTAACATATACAGGGAGTGTGTTCCATTCCGAAATGTGATCGAGGGGTTTGGGTGAACCTACATTCAGTGTTACAGCGATCAGAGGAACAGGTAGATTCGGTATAACCAAACATGGAGAGAGAGTTCCAGACTGCAATATATTTGAAAGTTCCATGGTGTACGATGCACAGATAGCTGGAAGCGAATTACGCAATGAAAATGTGTGGAGATTTTTCGGGTGGTTTACATACAGAATAACAGCTACTCAGAAGTGAATGACACATTAGAATCTAATCAAGGGGCTTGGTGTTGTTTATATGTAGAATAACAGACAATTAAGAGTGAGCTACTGACTGGAATCAAATTGAAAGTTCCACAGTGTTTTATGCATAGACTCACAGATACGCAGGAGTAAGTTACATCCAGGAATCAAATTGAGGCAAAGTAAGTTGGATACAGAGAAAAGCTCCTTTAAGATTATCCACAACATACACTTCTTGGACAGGCACTGAGGTACAAATCTTCCCCTCTGTGACCAGAGAATGATTATCTTCCATCTGCAGCTGGACTGCATTGTGTGTGTCACAGTGTCAATTCTGAAACATCTTTGGATTTGGTGGAATTTAGAAGAATGAGGAAGGACATCAAAAACATCAAAAATCATGATGGGACTGGAGAGGTTAGATGCAGGAAGTATGTTCCCAATGTTGGGCAATTCTAGAACAGTCAAAGAACAAGGGGTAAGCCATTCGGGACTGAGATGTGGAAGAATTTCTTCACTCAGTGAATCGTTAACCTGTGGACTTTTCTCTCGGGATGTTTCGGGAAGCAGTTCTGACCAGTTCATGAGATAGATTCAAGAGGACACTCTTGTTGTACCGTTTCAGGAACATCCAGAGAATCTGCAGAACAGATACAATGGATATCATCACTTCAGGAAGTGTGAAAGGCTCCAGACTGGTGCAAACTGGTCACCTGACAATTTCTGGTTAACCCCATCATGTCCCAACAGATTTAGAGCCGTGGGTATGACCTGATAGTTAACGCTTTCATGTTGACAGAGGAGTGGAAAACCTTCGGTCTGGTTAGGATTAATACTGCCAAGCCAAGCTAAGTGCACCTGATCAACTAAGACGTTGCAAGGTTCAAACTCTTAATTTTCAGAGTAGTGGGAACGTACATGACAGGGTAGAAAGTATTCAGTTACACGTTGAATAATTCCAGCCGAAGGAGTGAATTGTAAATTTAAGACATATCAGGAGAGGAAAAACAAGCAGAATATGTAGCTTCTCACATTGATGCTGCCAGTGTCACAGATGGCCCCAAGTTCAAGAAGTGCTCCCAGCTGTTGAAGCTGGAGGTTTGGGTTTCAGACCTTAAACAGATTTGGAGACAATGTAGCACATCCTTGAGGCTGAGAGTTAAGTGGGTAGCACATTGAGAAAGGCTCAAGGGACGAGAGGAAAGAAGGGAAAAAGTCAGCACCAGACAGTCCAGAAAGAAGAGACAGCTCATGCAGGAGTTCCCGGGATCCCAATAACTGACAAGTATTCCATTTTGGAATGATGTGAGTGCTGGTACCACAGAGGAGTGCGGTCAGAGCCGAGCTTTTGGCACTACAAGCAGCTTGAGTGTTCAGGAGGGAGGTTGATTGTTCAGCGGTGTACCACAAGGATCAGGGCTGGGCCCATATTATTTGTTAACATTCCTCCCACTATTTAATCTGTATAGTTTATGTGTATGTTAAGCAAGTTTGCAGATAGCACCAACATCGGCTGGGTGTTTACTTGTGAAGAAGATTGCAGTACGTTGCAGGATGTTTTCAATGAGTTGGTCAGATAAGCAGAGTAGTGGCAGTTTATATTTAACCTTGATAAGTGCACGGTGATGCAATTTGGAAGAAACACGAAATTAAAAGAGTATTTAATGAATGGCAGGAACCTGGGTAGCTTAGAGAAACATAGTGATCTTCAGGTACTTTACCCAAATTATACCCATGAAGTCAGCAGACTACGACAATGGGATAGTTCAGAAAGCGTATGGGACACTTGCTTTCACTGGATGTGGCACAGAGTGTAAGAACAAGGAGGTAATGTTAAGAGTTGTACAGAACATTGATCAGGCCACAACTGGACAATTGGTGCATTTCCAGTCTCCTCACTATAGGAAGATTTAATACAGCGGTTACAAAGGAGATTCGTCAGGGTGTTGCTTCGGATGAAGAGAGTGAGCTACAAAGAAGGCTAGATAGGCTTGCATTGTTTTCCGTAAAGCAAAGAAGACTGAAGGGTTCACATAACTGAGGGATGATGAGGGCATGAACAGAGTGAATGGAGGCCAGCTTCTCCGGTCAATTAAAAGGGGGCATAGTTTTAGGGTAAATGGCTGGAGATTTTGATGGGATTTGAGAAAAAAGCTTGTATACTGAAAGTGGTGGGAATCCTCAATGACCTGCCTGGAAGAGTACTGGAAGCCGGAAACCTTACAACATGTCAAAAATATTTGGCTTAGCACTTGAAATATCGTAACACTCAAGGATACCGGAGAACTGCAGGAAATTGGGAATAACCAGCATTTTTGGTCGTGGTGTCAGGGTAGACTTGATGGGCTGAAGGGCCTTTCTGCTTTTTTATGGCTTTATGACACAGCTCAGGAACACCACTATGATATGGACCATTCTCCCTTCACTGACAACCTCATCCACTTAGATGAACTTGTCCTCACATTCACTTCCTCCCATTTCCTGCAGACAATGGCCATGGATATCCACATGGGCCCAAACTATGCCTGCCTCTTTGTAGTGTACGTGGAACAATTCCTCTTCGGAAGCTACACTGGCCCTATCCGCCACACCTTCCACCATTACATCCATGCCTGTATCGGTGCAGTCTCGTCCTCCCACGAGGTGTTCAAAAAGGTCATCCACTTGATTAACACCTTCCACCCCAACCTATGTTCACATACACCATCTCTGACACAAGATAATAAAATGTGAGGCTGGATGAACACAGCAGGCCCAGCAGCATCTCAGGAGTACAAAAGCTGACGTTTCGGGCCTAGACCCTTCATCAGAGAGGGGGATGGGGTGAGGGTTCTGGAATAAATAGGGAGAGAGGGGGAGGGAGACCGAATATGGAGAGAAAAGAAGATTGGTGGAGAGGAGAGTATAGGTGGGGAGGTAGGGAGGGGATAGGTCAGCCCAGAGAAGATGGACAGGTCCAGGAGGTGGAATGAGGTAAGTAGGTAGGAGATGGAGCTGCGGCTTGGTGTGGGAGGAAGAGATGGGTGAGAGAAAGAACAGTTTAGGGAGGCAGAGACAGGTTGGACTGGTTTTGGGATGCACTGGGTGGAGGGGAAGAGCTGGGCTGGTTGTGTGGTGCAGTGGGGGGAGGGGATGAAGTGGGCTGGTTTTGGGATGCGGTGGGGGAAGGTGAGATTTTTAAGCTGGTGAAGTCCACATTGATACCATTGGGCTGCAGAGTTCCCAAGCGGAATATGAGTTGCTTTTCCTGCAACTTTCGGTTGGCATCCTTGTGTCACTGCAGGAGGCCCATGATGGACATATCATCTAAAGAATGGGAGGGGGAGTGGAAATGGTTCGCGACTGGGAGGTGCAGTTGTTTATTGTGAACCGAGCAGAGGTGTTCTGCAAAGCCGTCCCTAAGCCTCAGTTTGGTTTCTCCAATGTAGAGGGAGCCAAACCGGGTACAATGGATACAGTACACCACATTGGCAGATGTGCAGGTGAACCTCTGCTTAATATGGAAAGTCATCTTGGGGCCTGGGATAGGGGTGAGGGAGGAGGTGTGGAGGCAAGTGTAGCATTTCCTGCGGTTGCAGGGGGAAGGTGTCGGGTGTGGTGTGGTTGGAGGGCAGTGTGGAGCGAACAAGGGAGTCACGGAGAGAGTGGCCTCTCCAGAAAGCAGACAAGGGTGGGGATGGAAAAATGCCTTGGGTGGTGGGGTCGGAATGTAGTTGGCGGAAGTGTTGGAGGATGATGCGTTGCATCCGGAGGTTGGTGGGGTGGTGTGTGAGGACGAGGGGGATCCTCTTTGGGCTGTTTTGGCGGGGGCAGGGTGTGAGGGATGTGTTGTGGGAAATGCAGGAGCCGCGGTCAAGGGCGTTCTCGACCACTGTCGGGGGAAAGTTGCGGTCCTTGAAGAACTTGGACATCTGGGATGTGCGGGAGTGGAATGCCTTAATGTAGGAGCAGATGCGGCGGAGGCGGAGGAATTGGAAATAGGGAATGGTATTTTTGCAGGAGGGTGGGTGGGAGGAGCTGTATTCTAGGTAGCTGTGGGAGTTGGTGGGCTTGAAATGGACATCAGTTACAAGCTGGTTGCCTGAGATGGAGACTGAGAGGTCCAGGAAGGTGAGGGATGTGCTGGAGATGGCCCAGGTGTACTGAAGGTTGGGGTGGAAGGTGTTGGTGAAATGTTGCAGGAACAGCAACTCATGTTCCGCTTGGGAACCCTGCAGGCCGATGGTATCAATATGCAATCCAGCAATCCAGCCTCACATTTTCTTATCTTGGATTCTCCAGCATCTGCAGTTCCCATTATCACTGATGCCATCTCTGATAAATCTCTCTCCGTCCTTGATCTCTCTGTCTACATCTCTGGCAACCACCTAGAAACCGATATCCATTTCACGTGTACCGATTCCCACATCTATCTGAATACCCTTCCTCGCACCCATCTTCCTGGAAAAATGCCATGCCCTATTCCCAATTCCTTTTCCTCCACTGCATCTGCTCCCAAGATGAGACATTCCACCTCCAGACATCCCAGATATCCTTGTTTTAAAAGGACTGCAACTTCTCCTTCACAGTGTTCGAAAACACCCTTGACGCATTTACCGCAACTCATCCCTCACACCCCCTACCCGCAATAACAATCAAAACAGAATCCCCCTCATTCTCACATACCACCCCACCAACCTCCAGATCCGGAACATCATCCTCCGGCACTTCCAACATCTGCACTCTGACTCCACAACCAAAGACATTTTCCCTCCCCAGCCTGATCTGCTTTCCGGAGGGACCACTCACTCCGATGCCAACCGAAGGATGCATGAACAGAACCTCATATTTCGCTTGAGAACCCTGCAGCCCAATGGTACCAATGTCGACTTCACAAGCTTCAAAGCCTCCTCTACCCTGAGCGCATCCCAAAACCAGCCCAGCTCATCCCTGCCTCCCTAACCAGTCCTTCCTCCCCCCTATCCACTCCTTCTACTGCAAGCCCCACCCCCAGCTTCTACCTACCAGCCTCTTCCTGCCTCCTTGACCTGTCCGTCCTCCCTGGACTGACCTATCCCTTCCCTAAAGGGGCGGCAAGTGAGCTCAGTGATTAGCACTGCACCCTTCTCCCTGTCCGTGTGGAGTTTGCACATTCTCCCCTTGTCTGCGTGGTTTTTCTCTGGGTGCTCGCGTTTCCTCCCACAGTCCAAAGATGTGCAGGCTGGGTGGATCGGCCATGCTAAATTGCCCATAATGTTCAGGGATGTGTGGGTTACAGGGGGTTGGGCCTGGGTGGGATGCTGCAAGGGGACAGAGTGAACTTGTTGGGCCGAAGGGCCTGTTTCCATATTGTAGGGTTTCTAATCTATACTAATCTAACTCCCCAACTACACTTACCTTTACTAGGTCCATCCCTGCCTCTTTGACCTGTCTGTCTCCTCTCCACCTATCTTCTGCTTTATCCTCCTCCTGTCCGCCTCCCCCTCTCTCCCTATATATTTCTGCATCCCCCTCCCCTCCCCCATTTCTGACGAAGGGTCTCGACCCGAAACGTTAGCTTTTCTGCTCCTCTGATGCTGCTTGGCCTGCTGTGTTCGTCCAGCAATACACCTTCTTGCCACGATGATATGGCTTGTTTGCCATGGGTAATGGCGTTGGGCTCACAAGCTGCTTTATAAACTGGAATGCTTATGATGTGCTGTTGACATTTCTCCGAACTTATCAGATGATTTGCAATCCAGGTATGCATACAGCTTGGCACTGAAATGCCAGTGATATTCACAAGAAGATGCCACTCGTCTTCTACCATTTGAATAAAAAGGTCTGGTAGCCTCTGAGCTTGTGCCTTGAAGCAATTATTTGAATTAAACATGAATTCAGGCAGACTCAGTAAAACACATGTTCCGCCATGGCAGTCATCAACAGAGCACTAGTGGCTGTCGGAGATTACAGGTAACTCCATTACCGCACTTGGCACCTTCAGGAAGTGTGCCAAAGGGTCTGCCAGAATTCTGCAGCCTTTCACTGGAGTGACGCTTTCACCAATATTCAAGGTGACATCCCTAGTGCCAGGGTCTTAGATGGGGTAGAATTTGTTCGGTGCATCCAGAAAAGATTCTTGGAGCAATACCAGGATAGCTGCCACCCAGTTAGACAGAGTTGTGAAGAAGGCATATGGAGTTTTAGGTTTCATTCAGAGAGGGATTGAGTTGAAGAGCTGTCAAATTATGCTCCAACTCTACAAAAACCTGGTTCGAACACATCTGGAGTGTTGTGTCCAGTTCTGGTCGCTTCATTACAAGAAAGATGTGGAAACATTGGAAAAGGTGCAGAGGAGATTCACCAGGATATTACTGGAATGGAGCAAAGGTCTTCTGGGGAAAGGTTGAGAGAGCTAGATCTTTTCACTTTTGAATGAAAAAAGATGAGGTGACTAGTTAGAAGTGTACAAAATGATCAGAGGTATAGATAGAGTGGACAGCCAGAGACCTTTCCTTCGAGTGGAGAACACCATTACGAGGAGGCGTCGTTTTAAAGTTAGTGGATGTAGATATAGGGGAGACGCCAGAGGTAGGTTCTTTACTCAGAGAGTGGTTGCAGCATGGAATGCATTGCCAGAGCGGGTAGTCGAGTTGGCCTCATTAGGGGCATTTAAGCAGCTGTTAGATAGGAATATGGGTGATTGTATAACGAAGGTGTGGAGGTTCGATAGACCCTAGTTTCAGGATAAACGTTTGGCACAACATTGTGGGCCGAAGGGCCTGTACTGTGCTGTCCTGTTCTATGTTCTTTGTAGCTCGTACAACTGGCGAAGGGGCTGTACGGGACCTTGTGTTGAGGAATGAGCAAAGTTTCAGTGGGGAGGTATTTTCAAGCTATGATCATAAATCCACAAGTTTTAAGAGAGCTACAATGAAGGATAATACCGGTCCTGGGGTCAAATTGGCGGGGTGAAGGTGAATGACATCAGTATTAAACAGGTTCAGGCAGTTCAACGGGTCACCACTAGGAGAGGTCGGCAGGCAGTACATGAGTCTTCCGTGGCTCTGAAACTCTCAAAAAAGTCAACTATTTTGGACACTGTTTTCAGGGACAGCCTCTCACAGGAAAATGGCAGCAGCAGCAGAGGTCTGTGGCACCACAAACGACTGCTGTCAAGCAGAGTACAGCAAAGTGCTATAAGGACCAGGGGTCTCTCTAGTCAAGGCCACAATCAGGCATTTCTGCAGCTGCAGGCAAGACTCCAGGATGATGTGTTCCCTCACTTGGTGGCAGGGTCAAGGACATTTCTGAGTGATTGCAGCAATTTCTGTAAGGGGAGTGTGAGCAGCCAGAGATCATTGTATCCATTGGGAACGGAGACAGAGGTAGGAAAAGAGATGAGGTCATGCAGATCAGATATAGGGTGCTGGCAGGAGTTTGAAAAGCAGGATCAATTGGATAGTAATCTCTGGGTTACTCCTGGTGCTACATGCCAGTGAAAAGTTGAACAGGATTATAGGGCAAATGAAGGTGTGGCTGAGAGTCAGATTTTTAGATCATTGTGATCTTTTCTGGGGCAGAGGTACAAGTGGGACAGGGAGCACCTTCAGTGCAGGTGCACCAAACACCTGGTGAGGAGATTGGCCAGAACTACCCAGGGAGGTTTAAACTGGATTGGTAGGGGGGGAGCACCCAAACAGTCATGTGACAAAGGAAAAGTTTGAGGTTTGTACAGACGTTGAAGAAAGCAAGTTAAATAAACAAGGCAGACAAGTGTGTGGCCGGGAGCAAGGAAAGATTGCAGAATTACAACACATTCACTTCAATGTGTGAGGCCTGACTGGTATGCCTGCCAAAGAGGCTAGATTAAATCACACACCAAAGGCCCAGACTTTAGTGTAAAGAGATTTTATTTGTGATATCACGGAGAGTCAACACTGGCAAATGGTCAGGTCTGAAGATTCCGACAGGAACAAAAAAGAAGCAGAATTTTTGCAGCGGTACTGTGCCCCTTACCTTAAATCTGTGCTCCCTGCTCATTGACCCATCAGTCAAGAGGCAACATTTCTTCCCACCCAACCTATCTATCTTCAGCACCACTTTGCCCCTACCTCCACCCAAAATCCATCTATCCCCGGCCAAATGTCAGATATTTCCAGTGACAAAATTGAAACCAGTGTCATGCTGGTCCAGGCCCGTCCATTGTCTCAATACATAATGATATTCAGGCTCAAACAAGTGTAAGACCTTAGTGGGAAGAAGTCAAAAAGTGGACTCATATTGTGGTGTCGAGAGGAACCAATACCTGTGCAGCATTGAGGGATCTGGAAGATCTTTCACAAGAAACGCAAAATGTCTGCTTGTGAATGCAGCAGGAGTTAACAAGGCAACAGGATCCCCATCTGCTCCAGAGATGTGTCAAAATATCTCTTATCAAGCTGAATCAATATATAATTTTTTTTTCATAAAATGAAGAAGAAAGGTGGGTTGTCTTGTGGTAAATTATTATTCCACACTGATGGACCAGGAGTCCTTGGTTCAACTCCCACCTGCTCCAGAGATGTGTAGCAATATCGCTGAACGGGTTGATGAGAAAAATAGAACAGGAGAGCCAGGTCCAAGTCCTACCGGCTCCAAACTTGTATCATAATGCTTTTGAACAGGTTGATTCGAAAATTAGATTCAGCAAAAACATGAAAACAAGGAAGAAAACAGTCCCAGGGTCCCTCTCGTGACACAATGGTTATCTCCCTGCCCCTGGACCAGGAGACCTGAGGTCAAGTCCCACCTGCTCCAAACGTGTGTAATAATATCTCTGAACAGGTTGATTAGAAAAATAGATGAAAGAAGGCAGCTGGAATATTGATCTTTATTCTGAGAGGCTTGGAATTTCACAACTGGAAAGTCTTGTAACAGCACAGGGTGATGGCGAGGTGCTAACCGCTGGATCTGTGTACAGTTTTTGTCCCTGTACATTAAGAAAGGATTTATTGACATCAGAGGCTGTTTGACAGACGCTGGTTTTTGTGGAATTCCTGTCAGAATATGTCTTGGAAGGCCCAGGGTGTGAAGCCAAAATTGATGGGCCACTGACCTGAGTGACGCTGATTGAATTTTATTTGTTATTGTCACATGTATCAAGGTACAGTGAAAAAGTATTGTTTTACTTGCTATCTCGACAATTCATCCCTTACATAAGTACACCAGGGAAACAGAACAGAACGTAAAATATAATGTTACAACTGCAGAGAAGGTACAGGGAAAGATTAACTGTAATATATGAGAAAAGTCCATTCATAAGTCTGATAACAATGGGGAATAAGCTGTTCGTCAATCTGTTGAAATGTGTTTTTAAACTCCTATATCTTCTGTCCACGAGAAGAGATTGGAACTGAGCATCATGGAATGGGAGGGGTTGGTTGTTTCCTTGAGGCAGTGGGAAGTATTGATGGAGTCAATGGAAGAAGAGTTGGCTTTTGTGATGGTCTGGGCAGCATTCACAGCACTCCATCATTTCTTGTAGCTTGGGCAGGGCAGTTGACATAGCAAGCTTTGAAAGGTCTAAGTAATATCTTTTGAAAACAAGGTGTAGAGCTGAATGAACACAGCAGGCCAAGCAGCATCAGAGGAGCAGGAAGGCTGACGTTTCGCTCCTGGACCCTTCTTCAGAAACCTCTCGGTCTCGGCCCGAAGGATCAACCTTCCTGCTCCTCTGATGCTGCTTGGCCTGCTGAGTTTATCCAGCTATAAACCTTTTTATCTCAGATTCTCCAGCATCCGCAGTTCCTACTATCTCTGAAGTAATATCCTTTCTTGAGAAACTAAGATTTACGGGTGTTCCAATAAACTCCTGCAGGTGTGCTGTGTTCTGCATAAATTTAAGAACATGAATTAATCCCAGGAGAATTCTAGGAAGATGCGGGCACTGGTCTATGACCAGCTCGCGCTCCCGTATGGAGGGTCCACTTGAAAAGTTAAGTGTCACTCAGGTAAACGGTCGGGCAAGACCCAAAGACAAAAGGCAGGCAGGGGTCGAGGTCAACTTTGCCCGTTCTCGCTCTGAGAATGTGGACGAGAAAAATAGGCAGGTAATTCACGCTCAAAACTTCTGAAAGAGAGAACTGACCTGTAGCAGCAATCAGGCATTATTTATTGACAATTAGACAGTCATCAGATGAACTGCCATCAACCATTAACAATTTTGGCACGCAATTACCTTTCCAGCTACAACTGTCCAGTTTCATCATCTTAAGAGATGACTCATTTGTAAATGCACTGTAATATAACGTGAAATGAAATGAGGTTGGACAATTTGTGAGCAAAAATGTGAAGGGTAGTGTACTATCTGAACAGTAATAGATTGGGAAAGTTGGGGGTGAGGTGCATGAGGCCTGGGTGTCCCTCGTATATCATTTGCTGAAAGTCAATATGACAGGAGCAGCAACAAGGGAGAGGATTTGAGTGCAGAAACAGGGCTGTCTCACTGCAGTTGGACAAGGTGAGGCCATTTCCTGGAGTATTGTGTACAGTTTTGGTCTCCTTTCCTGAGGGACGATGTTCTCGTGATGGAGGGAAAGCAACAATGATTTCCCAGACTGCGCGGCAGGTGTGGCAGATTCAGATCGGTGAGGTTTATATTCACTGCGGTTCGGAAGAGTGAGGGGAATATCTCGATGAATCAAAGTGAATTAAATTCAATAAAAAAGAATCTAGAATTAGGATCTAATGATGACTATGAAACATTTCCATTTGTTGATGAAAAACCCATCTGCATTCCTTTCGTGCGGGAAACAGCCATCTTTCCCTGGCATGGCCTGCATGAGACTCCAGTCCCATTCCGTGATGTGTTTGACTCATAGCTGCCCTCTGGGATGGGCAATAAATGCTGGTCTACCAGAGACATCTTCGTCCTGTGAGTGAATATGAAAAAAATGAGTGAAATGTTGCAGCCTCAGTTTTTTAGCCACAAGGATCATGTCAGTCTCCCTCCAAATTCTATCTAATGAAATGCTGTCAGCAGATTTCTGTGGTAGAGAATTCCACAAGTTCACAACTCTCTGAGTGAGAAGACTTACCTAATCTCAATCCTGAATGGTTTACCCCTTATCCTCAGACTGTCACCCCTTATTCCAGATTTCGCCAACATTGGGTACATTCTTCTCACATCTAGCCTGTCCAGTCCCATCAGGTTTGTATATGTTCCTCTGACATCCTATGGTTCTTCGAAATTCCAGGGAGCACAAGACCAGTCGATCCAATATTTCTTCATATGTCATTCGTGCCATCACGAAAATTAGTCTGGTGGACCTTTGCTGGACTCCTTTAATAGCAGCAATGTGGTTCTCACACTCGGAGAACAAAAGTGCACACAATACTCAAGGTTTGGCTTCACCGAGGCGCTGTATAACTGCAGCAAGACATCCCTAAGCTTACTTACAAATCCTCTTCTCTGAACGCCAGCATGCCGTGAGATTTCATCACAGCACAGACAGAGGTCATTCACGTCATCGTTTCTGCAATGGCTGTTGTAGAGAGTATCATTGACATCAGTGATACAGGGGTTTGAGCTGTGTTGGTGCAAAAATATGATGGTAGAATTGAAAGTCCAATTGGATATTTCTCAAAGAAACTCAATATTCATCAGAGAAAATACTCAATCATTGAAGAAATATTTATTGAGTGTTGTATTGGCCTTGCAACATTTTACGAACAATATTTCAGAGACGGTTGTGTATACAGATCACAATCCTCTCAGTCCTCTGGAAACGTTCAAGGGCAAAACTATGAGATTAGTTGATTGGAGTTTTATGTTCCAGGCTTTTAAAAATTGTACATGTTGCGGAATGGAAAAATGCTACTGCATATATGTTATCGCAAGTCGAAAAGAAAATGTGCAGAAAAGATAGGCCTCTGTTACATTGATGACTGTATCGGCGTCGCCTCTTGCTCCCCAGAGGAGCGCAAACCGTTCATCGACTTCACCAACACCTTTCACCCCAACCTTCAGTTTACCTGGGCCATCTCCAGCACATCCTTCACCTTCCTGGACCTTTCAGTCTCCATCTCAGGCAACCAGCTTGTAACTGATGTCCATTTCAAGCCCACCGACTCCCACAGCTGCATGGAATACACCTCCTCCCACCCACCCTCCACTCCCGCACATCCCAGTTGTCTAAGTTCTTCAAGGACCGCAACTTTCCCTCCACAATGGTCGAGAACGCCCTTGACTGAGTCTCCCGCATTTCCCGCAACACATCCCTCACACCCCGCCCCCGCCACAACAGCCCAAAGAGGATCCCGCTCGTTCTCACACACCACCCCACCAAACTCCGGATACAACGCATCATCCTCTGACACTTCCGCCATCTACAATTCGACCCAACCACCCAAGACACTTTTCCATCCCCACCCTTGTCTGCTTTCCGGAGAGGTCACTCTCTCCGGGACTCCCTTGTTTGCTCCACACTGCCCTCCAACCCCACCTTCCCCTGCAACTGCCGGAAATGTTACACTTGCCCCCACACCTCCTCCCTCACCCCTATCCCAGGCCCCAAGATGACTTTCCATATTAAGCAGAGGTTCACCTGCACATCTGCCAATGTGGTATACTGCATCCACTGTACCCGGTGTGGCTTCCGCTACATTGGGGAAACCAAGCAGAGGCTTGGGGACCGCTTTGCAGAACACCTCCGCTCGGTTTGCAATAAACAACTTCACCTCCCAGTCGCAAACCATTTCCACTCCCCCTCCCATTCTTTAAATGGAATGTCCATCATGGGCCTCCTGCAGTGCCACAATGATGCCACCCGAAGGTTACAGGAGCAGCAACTCATATTCCGCTTGGGAACCCTGCAGCCCGATGGTATCAATGTGGACTTCACCAGCTTAAAAATCTCACCTTCCCCCACCGCATTCCAAAACCAGCCCAGTTCGCCCCCTCCCGCCACTGCACCTCAGAAACAGCCCAGCTCTTCCCCTCAACCCATTGCATCCCAAAACCAGTCCAACCAGTCTCTGCCTCCCTAAACTGTTCTTCCTCTCACCCATCCCTTCATCCCACCCCAAGTCGCACCTCCATCTCCAACCTCCTAACCTCATCCCACCTCCTGGACCTGTCCGTCTTCCCTGGGCTGATCTATCCCCTCCCTACCTCCCCACCTATACTCTCTCCACCTATCTTCTTTTCTCTACATCTTCGGCCCGCCTCCCCAAATCTCCCTATTTATACCAGAACCCTCACCCCATCCCCGTCTCTGATGAAGGGTCTAGGTCCGAAACGTCAGCTTTTGTGCTCCTGAGATGCTGCTGGGCCTGCTGTGTTCATCCAGCCTCACAGTTTATTATCTTGAACTGGTACTATCTAGTGTGTTATAGATATGTACAATTGGGAAGAAAGGTCTAACGTAGTTCTGAGCTATGTATTCTGGTGCAGGAACATTCAGATTTTTTGAAAAATTGAAGCCATCTTCTCCTGATGATGGTTACGTTTCTCTTTTTAGGAGAGCAGTTAGGAAATTGGGTAGAGATTTCATGAATTGGAAGGCAGGAAGTTAGAATTTGTTTGGTAGAATGAAATGGGGAGAAAATATCATAGTCCCTTTAAGAGCTTATGCTTGGGCTCTGCTTGGAAGTTCATAAATGCAGGCGCACAGAAAGTGCCTGAATGGAAACATTTTGTATAGAACAGCCAAGCAGCACCTTTTCCAAGACAACAAGTTTGAATTTGGCCAATTAATTTAAACAAACCACCTCGATACAGAAAGCCAAGAAAATTTAAACCTGATTCCCATTTCTGAAGAAGGGTCAAGATCAAACACGTCAGCTTTCCTGCTCCTCTGATGCTGCTTGGCCTGCTGTGTTCATCCAGCTCTACATCGTGTTATCTAAAATTTAAACCTGATTCTGTTGACAGCCTGAACCCATAATATTGCGAAAATTTGTTGCACTATCAGTGGCATTTAAGATAATTTTTGTTTTTAAATCTGCAGGGAGAGAGAGAGAGAGCCAACTGCCATAACATTACACCTTTCATTCTCAGAGAAAGCCTGTCTAATTTATAGATACCATGGTTGTTTTGCTAAAAGTCTTCACACAAACAATGATACAAAGACTTCTGTAAAGAACGATCATCAGGAGAACAACTGCAGAAAGCAGGACGTTGCAGAACACAGTCTCTATGAACTTGGAAAGGTAAAATTTTAATTTAGTGTGTTCTTATTAACTGGATTTATTAAGTGGGACATGTGTTTATTTGAACTGCATCCCAATTAAATTTAGATAGGGAGTAGTTAGTATAAAAGGTGGAAATTATTCGGTTTGTTAGTATCTCTTTTCAATAGTACATTGTTAAGATTAGATAAATAAATTGTCACTTGTTATTTATGAAGTGGATCAGGGATTTCCTTTCCTTTCACTATTAATTTGACAAATTACGAGGGGAAATGACAAACTTCTCTGGATGTTTTGGGGTAGAAGGGAACCTTTACTCCCGTGATAGCAGATTTGGGTTTATGTCGGTTTAATGATCAGAATGGTTTAACCCTACCCTCTCCAACATACTCTCACATGAGTGCACGGCTTCGCTGGTCACGTTGCTTTTGCTGATCAATTTGCAACATCTAAATGACTCACTGACTGCTCACAACTGCCCCGTGGCAGCATGTTCTACAGCAGCAGTCCAGTGCAATCCACCAAACTCTGATTTCAAAGAGCACAGAAGGAGCTGGTTTGACCCGAAGGGCTGCTGTTTGTGGCTGTTCTCTCCGCAAACATCCTCCAAGTCATGCCCCTGTAGGAGGTCAGGTGGGAGAGGAAGACAGATGTTTGTGAGGATGTGTGCTGGGGGTAGGGGCATGTGCTGGGATGGGCATGGAACAGAGAGCAGCTGGGATGAAAGATGAAGGAAACAGTTTAAATTGTGAAGACAAATCTATCCACGATTTGTCGGATCATGGCCTTCAGTATTCGGGGATGTAGATTGTCAGGCGTTTCGAATTTACGGACTGTCAATCCCATTAATTCCATCAAAACAATTTCTCTTCCAACACAGACTCGCTTCAGTCTCTCCATCTTACTAAACTCTAGTTCTCCATCATTTCCAATATTTGTGAAGAGAGAGTGAAATATGGATATAGTTCACAGCCATTTCTGTGTTCAATGTTTTAAAATGACAGGGCTGCAATTCGACAGAACCCAATTCACCAGAGGCCACTAATAACCAGGGTCGCACAGAGGAACTTAAATTCCGGGGCCATGAAAGGACATAACTTATATGGGCCTCAGAGGGTGCATCCTGTTCAACAGACTTCAGATCTAATGACCATATCCCCTCTGGAGAAAGCCCTTGTTCAAAGATCTCCCGGTTCCAAAGTTTCTCTCTTTCGATCTTCACGTGGACAAAAAAAATCCCTTGGGAGAAAAAAGACAGCATTAGTTGAAACACATGTCGGAGGCTCACTGATGATGTTACCTAGAATGGTGACGAAACGTCTGAAAACGAACCTTCCAGCTCAGCGAGCAAACTCACATCCAGGACAGGGACTGAAAACAATCCTTATCGTTCAGTGACTGGGAAAGAGCTGCTGATGCAATAACTTAGAGATGATACAGAGTCGACCTGGAGGAACACAGCAGGTCTGGCAATATCAGAGGAGCTGACAAGTTGACATTTTGTGTTGGGGCCCTTCATCAGGACTGTCGAGGTGGAAGGAAGCTCTGAAATAAATGATGTGGTCTGGGGGAAGATATTTGAGGCTGTGATAGATGAATGCAGGAAGAGATTGTGGAGATTGGTCATTGGGAAGGGTAGACATAATAGACCAAGTTGCAGGACGTACAGGTTAATCCCGGTTGGAAACAGAATGATTGTTCAGGGCCATGGATGGAGTTGAGTGACAAGTTGTTGGGGGAGGTGTAGCATTTCCTGTATTTACAGAGAAAAGTTTTGGCCGTAGTGGGGCTGTTGGGGAATTTTTGGAGCGTACGAAGGAGTCGTGGAGAGAGCAGTCCCTGCGGAAATAACTCACCTGCATCTCCTGCATTTCCTGCACTTCTACCCTCAAACACCATACCAGCAGCAGCAACAAGGATAGAGTCCTCTGGTCCTCCCATGCCACACTATGAACCTCTGAATCCTACGCATCCTTGACCAATTTCACCACTTGCAATCAGACCTCACGAGCAAAGAGAAATTTCCCTCCCCATCCCTCATATGCTTTCTGTAGGGACTACTCTCTTCCACTAATACCTCATTGGCTCCACACTCCCCACTCGGCTACCACAGGATCTGCTACCCCTCACCCTACACCTCCACTCTCACCCCCATCCAAGATCCCAAACAATCATTCGGTTACTGCCAGGGATTCACCTGAGCCTCCTCCAATCTCGTCTACTGCATCCGTTGCTCCCAATATGGTTTCTTTGATGTGGAGAGACCAAATGCAGGCGCAGAAAATGATATGCAGAGCATCTGTGCTCTGTACGCTCCAATAAACACGGCCTTCCTGTTGCCAGAAATTTCAACTCCCCTCCCCACTCCCTTGGTGTCATGTCGAATACCTTATATTGTAGTTGGGGATCTTACAGCCTCATGGCCTCAACACAGAATTCACTGACTGCAATATCACGCAATTGCCCACCTCACCGCATGTCAAGCCCTCCCTCTTATCGCCATTACCTTGACCTGACACAACCATCTTCCTTCTCAACTATCAGCCCCACCTTTCCCATTGGCCAATCTCCACAATCCCCGATCTGCAGTCAACAATCACCAGCCCACCAACCTTACCCTCACCCCACCCCCCTGCCTCTATTTATTTCTGAGACTCTTTCCCACTTGCCAGTCCGGATGAATGGTCCCAATCTGAAATGTTGTCTTTACTGCTCCTCTGATGCTCCCTGAACTGCTGTGTTCCTCCAGGCACACATGCATTGATATCATTATCATTCATGAAGGAAATGTACCTTATTGTCGTGCAGAACATTGACTGCATGGGTGTTGAGGTAAAGCAGGAGATTAACACTCAGCAATGACACTCTCATGAGCAACCAATGCAGATAAGATTACCCAAATAACTCCGTCTGCTGCAGCAATTCTGTGACTCTATCAGGAAAACAAACCAGGCTAAAGAATGATTTGTTCCTTACACCTGACGCTTTGCATTCTCGGATCCTGAAATAAGTGACAGCTCATGAGTGCCAGACTTAATCAATTGGGCTTGTAGGCTGAGGAATGGCAGATGGAGCTAAATATAGATAAATGCAAGGTGTTGTGTTTGAGTGAAGCAAACCAGGGCAGGACTTAAGTCATCAATAGTAGGGCCCTGAGGATTGTTACAGAACGAAGAGATCAACGGGTACAGGGTCATGACTCCTTGAAAATAGAGTCACAGTCAGACAGAATGATGAGGACTGCTTGTACATGCCAGCTTTCATTGGTCAGAGCATTGATTACAGCATTTGGGATGTCTTATAGCTCTACATTGCATTGGTGAGAACACATTTGGACAACTCCATTTAGGTCTGGCCACTTTACTTTCGAAACGATGCTGATGGAAGTTTGAGTTATAAGAAGAATTGGATTGGCTGGGGCTTCTTTCCCTGGAGATTAGGAGACTCAGGCGTGACTGTGTAGATGACTATGAAATCATGAGAGGCATACATAAGGTAGATGAGCGACAGCTTTTCACGATGGTAAGGGAGTCAAAAACTGGAAAAACATTGGCTGAACGTTAGAGGAGTGAGACACAAAGGATCTAGTAGACCAGATTTTTTTTTACCAAGAGGGATTGTGTGTGAGAGTGTGTGTGTTTCCTGCAAGAGCCTTGGAGATGAAAAGCTAACACAGCGTGGAGCTGGAGAAACACAGCAGGTCAGGTAGCATGAAAGGCAACGTTTCTGGCTGAAACTGTCTTCAGAGGGATCCCGACCCAAAACATTTACTTTCCTGCTTGTCTGATGCTGCCTAATCTTCTGTCATCCTCCAGCTCCACTGAGCACTGCACTGCGCACATTATTAACAGGGTCACCATGGATCGGAATGAACCTCACTGCGTCTTTTCTGACTCGGAGTCAGAAATTTGTCTCGCAAACTATTGCCGTCTTCTGTCTGACTCTCTTTCTGTATCTCTCTCTCTCTTGCACAATCTCTCTCTCCACTTTTGCTGTCGCACATACTGGCTTCTCTCTCAGACGATTTATGTTCTTCTTCCAGAATTCCAGGATACTTGATTTTTATTTTTTTTCCCATCAAGGGGGACATTCTGGCTGCCTCAAATGACAAACTCACCCCTTCCTCAACTGTGAGCACAGAAGGTGACTCAGAGCTTGGGTGCCTGAGCTCTTCTCAGTTGTTGGCTTATGGCAGGCAAAGGGCAGGTTTTGGTTTAAGGGACGTTGTCACAGCCAAATGAAAGGGACCAGGTAGATGGGGTGTGGGTGAAGACTCGTGATAACTTCACCCCTGGTGTTACCCAGACTCCTGCTTAACAGCAGTCTTTTCTGGTGCCACAGGCCTCTCTGCTGCTGTTGCTATTTTCCTGTGAGAGGCTCTCCACAACATGGGAGGAAAGACAGGATCAGGAGGCGGGGTTGAGCTGGGCTGGTATTGCTTTGTGATTGTGGGAGGGGAGATATTGAAGCTTGTGAAGTCCACATTGATACCATTGGGCTGCAGGGTTACCAAGCGAAATATGATGTTCTCTTCCGGCAAACTTGGGGTGGCATTGGAGCGAGTGGTCCATCTGGAAAGCAGATGAGGGTGGGGAGGAAAAAGTGTCTGTGGTAGTGGGGCCAGACTTCAGATGGTGGAAGTACCGGAGGATGATGCGTTGGATCTGGAGCTTGGTGGGGTGGTACAGGGCGGATTCTCTTTCGGTTGTAATTGTGGGTCGAGAGTGTGAGGGATGAGTTGCGGGAAATGCGAGAGTTGTGGTCAAGGGTGTTTTCGACCACTGTGGAAGGGAAGTTGTGGTCCTTTTAATGATAGGTTATTTGGGATGTCCGGGAATGGAATGCCTCATCTCGGGAGCAGATGCGGTGGAGGCAAAGAAATTGGGAATAACAGATGGTGTTTTTGCAGGAAGGTGGGCGACAGGAGATGTATTCTGGATAGATTTGGGAATCAGTAGGATTGAAATGGATATCGGTTTCCAGGTGGTTGCCTGAGATGGAAACACAGTGGTCAAGGAAGCAGAGAGGTATCAGAGATGGTCCAGATGAATTTAAGTTTGGGGTGGAAGGTGTTAATGAAGTGGACGAACTGTTCAAGCTTCTCGTGGGAGCATGAGGCGGCACAGATAAAGCCATCGATGTCACAGAGGAAGAATTCAGGGATAGGGCCAGTGTAGGAGGCCACCCTCAGTGTCGGAAGAGGGATTGTTCCATGTGTGCCCTACAAAGAGGCAGGCATAGCTTGGGTCCATGTGGGTACCCATCGCTACCCACATTGTCTGTAGGAAGTGGGAGGAAGTGAAGGAAAAGTTGTTTACGGTGAGGACAAGTTCAGCTAAGCGGATGAGGTTGTCAGTGGAGGGAGACTGTCCATATCACAGTGGTGTTCCTGAGCTGTGTCATAAAGCCATACAAAGCAGAAAAGGCCCTTCAGCCCATCAAGTCTGACCTGACACCAAAAAAAATAAAGTTGGTTAATCCCAATTTCCTGCACTTCTCTGATATCTTTAAGTGTTATGATATTTCAAGTGCTAATTCAAATTTTTTTTACAGGTTGAAAGTTTTCTGGCCTCCACTACTTTTCCGGGTAGTTCATTGAGGATTCCCACCACCCTTTTCTCAAATCCCCTCTGAATCTCCTGCCCCTCACCCTAAAACTGTGCTCCCTCTCAACTGACTTCCGCAATCAGTAGGAGAAGCTGGCCTCCATTCACTCTGTTCATGCCATCATAATACCTCAATTATGCGACCTCTTCAATGTTCCCTGCTTTACAGAAAACAATGCAAGCCTATCTAGCCTCTCTTTGTAGCTCACTCTCTCCATCCGAAGCAACATCCTGATGTATCTCCTTGTGTAACCCCTATATTAAACCTTCCTGGAGTGAGGAGACTGGAAATGCACCAATTCTCCAGTTGTGGCCTGATGAATGCTCATTAAAACTCTTAACATTACCTCCTCGCTCTTATACTCTTTGGGACATCCAATGAAAGCAAGTATCCCATATGCTTTCTGAACTATCCCATTCTCGTACTCCGCTGACTTCATGGGTATAATTCGGGTCGAGGTACCTGAAGATCTCTCTGTGTCTCGGAGCTACTCAGATTCGTGTCTTTCATTAAATACTCTCTCAATTTCGTGTTTCTTCCAAGTTGCATAACCTCGCACTTATCAAGGTTAAATACAAACTGTGATAGGGTTAGGCTTAGGGTTAGAGGCCCAAAATGTCAACTTTTGTGCTCCTGAGATGCTACTTGGCCTGCTGTGTTCATCCAGCTTCACACGTTATTATCTTGGATTCTCCAGCATCTGCTGGAGAAAAAAAAAACTGCCACTTCTCTGCCTATCTGACCAACGCTTCTAAAATGCCCTGCAACTTACTACCATCTTCTTCACAATTAACCACCCAACCAATGTTGGTGTCATCTGCAAACTTGCTTAGCATATACAGAAACTATACAGATGAAATTGTGGGAGGTCTATTAACAAATAATATGGGCCCCAGTCCTGATCCTTGTGGTACACTGCTGAACATCAACCTCCAGTCAGCCTTCCTGAAAAGAGATAATGGGAACTGCAGATGCTGGCGAATCCAAAACAACAATGTGTGGGGCTGGACGAACACAGCAGGCCAAGCAGCATCTTAGGAACACAAAAGCAGACGTTTCGGGCCAAGACCGTTCATCAGAAAAGGGGGATGGGGAGCGGATTCTGAAAGAAATAGGGAGAGAGGGGGAGGTGGGCTGAAGAGGGATAGAGGAGAAGATAGGTGGAGAGGAGAGTATGGGTGGGGAGGTAGGGAGGGGATAGGTCAGTCCAGGGAGGACGGGCAGGTCAAGGAGTTAGGATGAGATTAGTAGGTAGGAAATGGAGGTGCGGCTTGAGGTGAAGGAGGGGAAAGGTGAGAGGAAGAACAGGTTAGGCAGGCGGGGACGAGCTGGGCTGGTTTTGGGATGCAATGGGGGAGGGGAGATTTTGAAGCTGGTGAAATCCACATTGATACCATTGGGCTGCAGGGTTCCCAAGCGGAATATGAGTTGTTGCTCCTGCAACCGACGGGTGGCATCATTATGGCACTGCAGGAAGCCCAGGATGGATATGTTGTCTAAGGAATGGGAGGGGGAGTTGAAATGGTTCGCGACTGAAAGGTGCAGTTATTTACTGCGGAACGAGCATAGGTATTCTGAAAAGCAGACGCCAAGTCTACGCTTGGCTTCCCCATTGTAGAGGAAGCCACAACATGTACAGCGGATGCAGTATATAACATTGGTGGATGCGCAGGTGAACATCTGCACCTCCCAGTCGCGAACGACTTGAACTCCCCCTCCCATTCCTTAGATGACATATCCATCCTGGGCCTCCTGCAGTGCGATAATGCCATATTCTACTTGATTCTCCTCTACTGATAATGTCTAAAATTTAAAATTAACTCCTCAGGCTGGAATTATTCAACGTATCACTGAATACTTTCTGCCCTGACTCTCTCTCATTTAAGTTCCCACTGAGCTAAAAATTAAGAGTTTGAACCACATAAATCTCAGTTAATCAGGTGCACTTAGTTTGGCTCAGCGGTATTAATCGTAACCAGACAGAAGGTTTTCGACTCGTCTGTCAATATGAAAGGGTGAACTATAAGGAACAATCTGGAGCCTTTCTCACTTCCTGAAGTGATGATGTCCATTGTACCTGTTCGGCAGATTCTCTGGGTGCTCCTGAAACAGGATAACAACAGCAGCCAGAGCTTCCCTCCAGGGACGGAGGTTAGTTTTGGAGTGGGGTGGGCAAGGTCAGAAATCAAATGACACTCCAGGCACAACAATCAAGCCTACCCCAGCTCAGTGCCTCCATCTCCCAGACCTGCAAAGGACCTCTCCTGATTTTTATTCTCCGTAGGATCCACAACCTGAACTCATAATTCTACTCAGCTTTATTGGACACTGAAAACTGTAAGTACAGCAAACTCACTCGTCCCTGCCACCTGAAACGGGATTCCTCCACCTCCCAAATCCTCAGCCGCATCCAGGACCTTCCCCACAATGCACTGGCTGCCATTTGCCATGCGGCCACTGTCGGAGAACCCACAGATAATGTCACATCAACCACCGCAGGGTCCACCAATTCCGGGGCAGTGAGTGCCATTGCTGCGGAAGTCACCGCCTCCACATCTGAGACCAACATCACAGACATTACCGTCACTGCTGGCGCTGTATGGCACTGCCGACACTGCTCTGCCCATCATGGATATGGATGCAACTCTGCCCAATGCTGATGCAACCCCGCCCACATCTGATTCCGGTACCACTCTGCCCACAGCCAATGCTGGCATTGCTCTGCCCACAGACTCCACAGCCAGCAGCTCCAGAGGAGACAGCAACACTGAGCCCTGCTGAATCTTCACTATCACCCAGACCTCCCCCTCACTGAGGATGAACGGTCAGTCCTCAGTAAGGGGCTCACCTTTGTCCCCCTCCACCCAAACATCAAATAAGTCCGGTCACGCTTGGACATCGAACAGTTTTTTTTTCCGCCGCCTCCGCCTCCACATTAACTTCTCTCACTGTGAGACTAACCCTGCCTCGACTGACCCCTTCACCCGTCTCCAACACAAGTCCTCCTCCTGGACACCACCCCAAGGCCTCCGACTCTCCCTCAACCACTTCAACTCAAACTGCCATCGAGAAGTCAATCGCCTCAACCTCTCTGCCCCTCTCACCCACTCCAATCTCTCCCCTGCAGAACGTGCAGCCCTCCACTCCCTTTGCTCCAACCCCAACCTCACCACATAACCTGCGGGCAAGAGATGCACAGTTGTAGTATGGCGCACTGACCTCTATATTGCTAAGGCCAGGCGCCAACTCTCTGACACCATCACCTACCACCACCTGGATCATGACCCCACGCCCGAGAAACAAACCATCATCTCCCAAACCATCCACAACCTCGTCACCTCAGGTGACCTCCCACCCACAGCCTCCAACCTCATAGTTCCACAACCTCGCACCACCCGCTTCTATCTCCTTCTCAAAATCCACAAATCTGCCTGCTCCTGCCTGACCAAACTTATCTCCACTTATCTGGACTCCATTTTCTCCCACTTGGTACAGGAGCTCCCTACGAATGACTGTGACACGACCCACACCCTCCACCTCCTCCAGAACTTCCAATCCCCAGTCCCCAACACTTCATTTCACTATGGATGTCCAGTCCCTATACGCCTGCATTCTCCATGCAGATGGCCTGAAGGCCCGTCACTTCGTCTTGTCCTGCAGGCCTGACCAGTCCACCTCCACTGACAACCTCAACAGTTCAGCCAAATTCGTCCTCACCCTCAACAATTTCTCTTTTAATTCCTCCCACTTCCTACAGACAAAGGGGGGAGCCATGGGTACCCGGCATGGGCCCAAGCTATGCCTGCCTCTTTGTAGTTTACATGGAGCAATCCCTCTTCCATACCTGCACTGCCACTAAACCCCTCTCTCCCTCCGTTACATTGGTGGCTGAATCGGTGCAAACTTGTGCCCCCACGAGGAGCTCGAACAGTTCATCCACTTCACCAACACCTCTCACCCTAACCTTAAGTTCACCTGGACCATCTCCAACCTATCCCTCACCTTCCTGGACCTCTCTGTCTCCATCTCAGGATACCACCCAGAAACCGATATCTATTTCAAACCCACCAACTTCCACAGCTACCTAGAATGTACCTTCCCCCACTCACCTTCCTGCAAAAATACCATCCCCGCTTCCCAATTTCTTCACCTCCGCCACATCTGCTCCCAGGATGAGGCATTCCACTCCCCTACATCTCAGTTGTCCTCATTTTTCAAGGACCACAATATTTCCACCCCCTCACCCCCGCAGTGGTTGAGAACGCCCTCGACCGTGTCTCCCACACTTCCCGCAAATCATCCCCATAATAACCACCAAAATAGAACCCCCTTCATCCTCACGTACCACCCCACCAACCTCCGGGTACAATGCATCATCCTCCGACACCTCCGCCGCCTGCAATCCGACCCCACCACCAAAGACATTTTTCCCACCCGACCTTTCTCTGCTTTCCGGAGGGACCAGTCTCTCTGTGACTTCCTTGTCCACTCCACACTCCCCTCCAGCCTCACCACAACCAACACGTTGCCTGGAACCGCAGGAAGTGCAAGCCCTGCCCCTACACCTCATCCCTCATGCACATCTGAGGTCCAAAGAAGACTTTTCACATCAAGCAGATATTCACCTGCACATGTGTTAATGTGGTATACTGCATTCGCTGTTCCCGTTGTGGCCTCCTACCAGCCCAGCTCTTCCCCACCTCCCAAACCTGTTCTTACTCTCACCTATCCCTTGCATCCACCTCAAGCCGCACCTCCAGTTCCTACCTGCTAACCTCATCCTGCCCCCTTCACCCGTCCATCTTCTCCAGACAGACCTATCACCTCCCAACTTCCCCAGCAACTCTCACTTTTTCTGGCTCCATCCCCGCCTCTTTAACTTGTCTGTCTCCTCGCTACCTGTCTTCTCCTCTATCTATCTTCGATCCGCCTGCCCCCTCTCCCTTTTTATTTCAGAATCCTCTTCCCCTCCCCCATTTCTGACGAAGTGTGACGGCCTGGAACATCAGCTTTTCAGCTCCAAAGATGCTGCTTGGCCTGCTCTGTTCATTCACCTTTCCACCTTGTTATCTCGGATTCTCTAGCATCTGCAGTTCCTATTAACCCAGGAAATCTGCGTCGGTTCACCGCTCTGTCACTTATCTGTGTCGGCCCGCTGCTTTAACACAGAGCTGTGCACGTCCTATGTTCCAACACACAGCTGAGCTGACTCTATTTGGTCACACAGGTCTGCAGGCCCATTGCTCCATCACTCAACTGTGCGTGTCCACTGCCGGGCCCCACCGCTGAGCGGGTCCACTGCCGGGCCCCACCGCTGTGCGGGTCCATTGCTTGTTTTTTTGTGTGGTCAGCATAAAAGTCGAAAGGAAACACACTGAATATCCTCATTGAAACTGACGGATGGACATTTATAAAGCACTTTAAAAATATCTTAATGGTGTCCCAAAATGTGATACAGGTGCTTGAGCTATTTTGCAGTTTATTCAGCGATATTGAGGGAATGGGGAGGTAATTTCAGAGACAGAGAGAGTTCTCGACCCAGATATAGAAACATAGAAACATAGAAAATAGATGCAGGGTGAGGTCATTCAGGCCCTTCGAGCCTGCACCACTATTCAATATGATCATGGCTGATCATGCAATCTCTGTGTCGCATTCCACCCTCCCCGCCCCCGAAACCCCTTGATCCCATTCGCCTCAAAGGACAGCACAGTAGCTAGCACTGCTGCCTCAAAGCGTTCAGAGACCCAGGTTCAATCCCAGCCTCGGGCGACAGTCTGTGTGGAGTTTGTACATTCTCCCCGTGTCTGCGTGGGTTTCCACTTGGTGCTCTGGATTCCTCCCACAGTCGAAAGATGTGCAGTTCAAGTGGGCACATTACACATTGTCGTCATGGATGTGTAGATTAGGTGGGTTACAGGGGGATAGGTTTGGGCGGGATCCTCTCAGGCTTTTGTGGATTTGTTGCGCTGAAGAGCCTATTTCTGGAGAATAGGGATACTGTGACATGTCCAGCTCCCTCTTGAATCTATCTTATGAACTGGCCCCAACTGTTTCTGAAACATCACGAGAGAAATGTCCACAGGCTCAAAATTCACTGAGTGAAGAAGTTCTTCTTCATCTCAGTCCTGAATGGCTTACCCCTTATTCTTTGACTGTTCCAGTCTTTCCCAACATTGGGAACATACTTCCTGCATCTAACCCATCCACTCCTGTCATGATTTTATGTTTTTATGATATCATCCCTCATTCTTCTAAATTCCAATAAATCTACAGATGTTTCAGAGTTGACACTGTGACAATCACAATGCAGTCCAACAGCAGACAGCAGATAATCGTTCTCTGGTCACAGAGAGAAAGATTTGTACCTGCGTGCCTGTCCTTGAGTTGTGTGTTGAGGACAATCTTAAAGGAACTTTTCTCTGCATCCAACCTCCTTTGCCTCATTTCGATTCTAATATGTAACTCACTCCAGGGTATCCATGAGTCAGTGCACAAAACACCCTGAAACTTTCAATATGGTTCCAGTCTATAGCTCATTCTTGAGCATCTGTCATTCTACATATAAACCACACCAAACCTGTCGATTGGATTCTCATGTGTAGTTCACTTCTGAGTAGCAGTTATTCTGTATATAAGCCACCCCCGAAAACCTCCATACGTTTTCATTATGTAACTCGTAACTCACTTCCAGCTATCTGTACATAGTCCACCCTGGAACTCTCGAATATATTTCAGTCTGGAACTCCCTCGCCATTTTTGGTTATTCTGAATCTACCTGTTAATTGGGTGGGTGTTACTCTGAAAGTAAATTAACCTAAACCCCTCAACTTGGCAGGACCTCGGGAGAGTAAATTGGGAGGATCTGTTATCAGGCAAGTCCACATTTGACATGCGGGCACTATTGAAAGACCTGCTGATGAGAGTTCAGCACTGGCATGTTCTTTTGAGCAGGACGGGCGAGGATGGCAATGTTAGGGACCCTTGCATTGTGAGTGTGGTTATGAATTTAGTCAAAAAAGAAGCAAAGCAAAGGTTTAGGAAGCTAACGTTGGACACATATCATGAAGAACAACAGGAAAATTGGAAAATAATTGAGCAGGGAGTTAGTGAAACAAGAAGGGGCATGAAATGAACTTGGCAAGCCGGGTTAAAGAGAATCCCAAAACATCCTATAGATACATTAAAAACAGCGGGATAAATGGGAAAAGGTAGGACTACTCAGTGACCAAGGAGGGAACTTGGTTTGGAGCCGGGGAATGTGTGTGAAATCCGAAATGATTACTTTGCATCAGTATTCGCACAGAAGGGTATGGAGGATATTGAGGTTTGTGTGGAGCATGTTAATGGTTGGGCTATTTTGAGATCAAGACAGGGCTGTGAACAGCATTGATACGCAGAGGAATCTTGGGGTTCAGGTCGATAACTCCCTGAAAGTGGCGACACAAGTAGATAGGGTGGTAAGGAAGCTATATGGCATGCCTGCCTTTATTGGTCAGGGAAATGAGTACAGGAGTTAGAATGTCGTGTTGCAGCTTTGAGACTTTAACCAGTTGGCACTATGAGGATGATGTTCAATTCTGGACTGAGCATTATAGGAATGATGTGCAGGCTTTAGAGAGGGTGCAGAAGAGGTTTTCCAGGATATCACCTGGCATAGACCACATGAGCCATAAGGAGAAGTTAGAAAAATGCGGATTATTTTCTGTTGAGCGGCGGAGGCTGTGGGAGATTTGATAGTAGCCTACACATTTATGAGAAGCATAGACTGAATTTCAGGCAGAATCTTTTGCCCAGAATTGAAATGTATCACACCCAGGTGCATGCATTTCAGGTGAGAGGGGGAAAGTTCAAAGAGATGAGGAGCAAGTCGTTTTACAGAGAGTGTGGTAGGAGTCAGAAATGCTCTGCCAGGGGTGGTGGAGACACACATGATGATGGTGTTGAAGGGACTTTTAGATCAGCTCAGGAACATGCAAGGGATGGAGGGATATGGACCAAGAGCAGGCAAAAGGAATTAGTTTCATTTGGCATCACGTTCGAGACAATGTCCTGGGCCAAATGGAATGTTCCTCTGATGGACTATTCTATGTTATACATTCCATTAACTTCTCTCCTGAATTCTCTGGCCCTCGTTCTCACAGTCTGCTCCCTTGCTCTGGATTCTCCAACCCTGGGAAATAGTTTACCTTCATCAGCTTTCTGTAATTTGTGTGCAATGTCATGGACAATAATGTTTAATAACTTGGTATGTACTTGGGCAAAGGAGAATTTGACTGAATGTTTCAGGCCAACCGAGCGGACACAGACACACACACACGGGCACACGGACTGCGTGGTTATGGTCTGACAAGATTGTCTTGGGCTTTTAATTATTAAAGTTCCATTGCATTTTTCCTGGGTGTCAAATTAACAGAAGATATTCGCACAACTGGGATGGGCTCAAGACTCACCTCCCCCTTGACACTGAAAAGGTCCTGTACCACATTCTTTCAGGATCAAATGATGTGTTTGGGCGGAGGACATGGCAACTGGGCTTCAGGCAACTGTTCATGTGGATGTTAACGAGCAGAAAACTAATCAGGAATCAGAACAGGTCAGAAAGAAACAAACAAACGCTCTTGGTGTTGAATTTGTGGAGTCGTGTGTGCAAGAGAGAATGGGAATGAGAGTCGTGGACTGAGTGCGTTTTGTGGATTATGATTGGGCCAGGGACCTGGACCATCACATTATGAGTACATCATGAAATTACAGGCGCTCAAACTGCACTCAGACGGGCACACGTAGACAGGCAATGTCTCCCCATCAAACCCTCCTCCCCGCTCACAACATACACACACACACACACACACACACACAGACACAGACACACACACACACACACACACACACACACACACACTCAGATAACATGAGTTCAAAATCTCACTATTATCTGTCCTGATGAAACCAATGTAAAGTTCCTGCATGGGGGGTGAGTTGGGAGCCGAAGAGAGAGAATAAGAGTGTTCTGTTCTGGGACCCCGAAGAACAGCAGAAAAAGCCTGAGAGATCCTCAGCAAATATCTCTAGCTATGGAGAAGGAGTGGATTAGGCAAAATGGGAGGATATTTAATTGGGGAAGAGGAAACTATGATGCGATTAGACATGAGTTAGGAAGCATGGACTGGGAGCAGTTGTTCCATGGTAAGGGAACTATAGACATGTGGAGACAGTTTAAGGAACAGGAGTTGGGAGTGATGAGTAAATATGTCCCTCTGAGACAGGCAAGAAGGGGTAAGATAAAGGAAACTTGGATGACGAGAGCGGTGGAGCTTCTTGTGAAAAGGAAGAAGGTAGCTTACATTAGGTGGAGGAAGCTAGGGTCAAGTTCAGCTAGAAAGGATTACATTCAGGCAAGGAAGGAGCTCAAAAATGGTCTGAGGAGAGCCAGGAGGGGGCACGAGAAAGGCTTGGCAGAAGGAATCCGGGAAAACACAAAGGCATTTTACACTGACGTGAGGAATAAGAGAATAATCAAAGAAAGAGTAGGGCCGATCAGGGATAGCAGAGGGAACTTGTGTGTGGAGCCTGAGGAGGTAGGGGAAGCCCTAAATGAGTTTTTTGCTTCTGTCTTTACGAAAGAAACGGACTTTGTAGTGAATGAAACATTTGAAGAGCAGGTGTGCATGCTGGATTGGAGAGAGATAGAGGAAGCTGATGTGCTGAAAATTTTGTCAAACAATAAGATTGACAAGTCGCCAGGCCCGGACCAGATTTGTCCTCGGCTGCTTTGGGAAGCTAGAAATGCAATTGCTTCGCCAGTTGCAAAGATCTTTGCATCCTCGCTCTCCACTGGAGTCGTACCTGAGGACTGGAGAGAGGCAAATGTAATTCCTCTCTTCAAGAAAGGAAATAGGGAAATCCCCGGCCATTATAGACCGGTAAGTCTCACGTCTGTCGTCTGCAAGGTGTTAGAACGGATTCTGAGGGATAAGATTTATGACCATCTGGAAGAGCATGGCTTGATCAAATACAGTCAACACGGCTTTGTGAGGGGTAGGTCATGCCTTACAAACCTTATCGAGTTTTTTGAGGATGTGACTAGAAAAGTTGATGAGGGTCGTGCTTTGGATGTGGTGTATATGGACGTCAGTAAGGCATTTGATAAGGTTCCCCATGGTAGGCTCATTCAGAAGGTCAGGAGGAATGGGATACAGTGGAACCTAGCTGCTTGGATACAGAATTGGCTGGCCAACAGAAGACAGCGAGTGGTAGTAGAAGGAAAATATTCTGCCTGGAAGTCAGTGGTGAGTGGGGTTCCACAGGGCTCTGTCCTTGGGCCTCTACTGTTTGTAATTTTTATTAATGACTTGGATGAGGGGATTGAAGGATGGGTCATCAAGTTTGCAGATGACACAAAGGTCGGAGGTGTCGTTGACAGTGTAGAGGGCTGTTGTAGGCTGCAGCGGGACATTGACAGGATGCAGAGATGGGCTGAGAGGTGGCAGATGGAGTTCAACCTGGATAAATGCGAGGTGATGCATTTTGGAAGGTCGAATTTGAAAGCTGAGTACAGGATTAAGGATAGGATTCTTGGCAGTGTGGAGGAACAGAGGGATCTTGGTGTGCAGATACATAGATCCCTAAAAATGGCCACCCAAGTGGACAGGGTTATTAAGAAAGCATATGGTGTTTTGGCTTTCATTAACAGGGGGATTGAGTTTAAGAGTCGTGAGATCTTGTTGCAGCTCTATAAAACTTTGGTTGGACCGCACTTGGAATACTGCGTCCAGTTCTGGTCGCCCTTTTATAGGAAAGATGTGGATGCTTTGGAGAGGGTTCAGAGGAGGTTTACCAGGATGCTGCCTGGACTGGAGGGCTTATCTTATAAAGAGAGGTTGACTGAGCTCGGTCTCTTTTCATTGGAGAAAAGGAGGAGGAGAGGGGACCTAATTGAGGTATACAAGATAATGAGAGGCATAGATAGAGTTGATAGCCAGAGACTATTTCCCAGGGCAGAAATGGCTAGCACGAGGGGTCATAGTTTTAAGCTGGTTAGTGGAAAGTATGGAGGGGATGTCAGAGGCAGGTTCTTTACGCAGAGAGTTGTGAGAGCATGGAATGCGTTGCCAGCAGCAGTTGTGGAAGCAAGGTCATTGGGGTCATTTAAGAGACTGCTGGACATGTATATGGTCACAGAAATTTGAGGGTGCATACATGCGGATAAATGGTCGGCACAACATTGTGGGCTGAAGGGCCTGTTCTGTGCTGTACTGTTCTATGTTCTATGTTCTATCCCCACTCTCTTCCCAATCCACTGTGTTGGTGTGTCTGCAATGAGGCTCTTAGATGCCAGTGTGGAACCAATGTTTAACACTTTCAAACTAGATTGACAGAACGAAAGAGGTTTAAAAAAGATATTAAAAACAAAAATTGGTAAAGCTTTGCTGCCCAAGAATTAACGTCTCATTTGCCAGGGAGGTTCCTGTCTGCAATTAACATCTCAATAAGACACAGGCCTCCCCAGAGAGCATAATGAGGGATAGTAGGAACTGCTGATGTTGGAGAATTGAGCAAAGAAAATTACAGCACAGGAACAGTCCCTTTGGCCTTCCAAGCCTGCACCGATCCAGATCCTCTGTCTAAACTTGTCGCCTATTTTCCAAGGATCTGTATCCCTCTGCCTCCTGCCCATTGATGCATCTGTCCAGATACATCTTAAATAATGCTATCGCGGCTGCCGATACCACCTCTGCTGGCAACATGTTTCAGGCGCCCACCACTCTCTGCCGAAAGAACTTTCCATGCATATCTCCCACAAACGTTCGCCCTCTCACCTTGAAATCATTACACCTCGTGATTGAGTCCACTACTCTGGGTTGGGGGTGGGGGCAGCTTCTTGCTATCCACCCTGTCTGAAAGATATGAAAAATGGTGAAAGCAGGAAAAACTGGACAGAGAAGGAGAGCCATTTGAGATGATGAATTGGGTTCTGGGGTCAAACGAAATAGTTAAACTTAACCATCATCACAGAGGGGGAGAAAAGATCAGATTATCTGACTGTCGATAAAATTGTTGCATGTGGGATCTTACTGTGCAACAAGTGTTCAAATGCCATCATTTCAGACAGTGACTTTGTCATCAGATAACTTATCATTTCAAAGATTTCCAAAGGCTCTGCCATGAAAACTCAATTCATTTCCTGATATGTGTGTGTTTGAATGTTGCTGAAAAATTTCCTGAGTCACTGGGAGAGGAAACCTGTGATTTTGCTGTGCTCTGGCTCCATAAAGCTTGTCCTGTTTGCCTTTCAAATAATCTTTGTGTTTGTTATTGGAGTTCCGGTTGGAATGCCATGCTTTTAGGAATTCTCGTGCATGTCTCTGTTTGGCTTGTCCTCGGATGGATGTGTTGTCCCAATCAAAGTAGTGTCCTTCCTCATCTGTATGTAAGGATACGAGTGATAGTGGGTCATGTCGTTTTGTGGCTAGTTGATGTTCATGTATCCTAGTGGCTAGTTTTCTGCCAGTTTGTCCAAAATAGTTTTTGTCACAGTTCTTGCAAGGTATTTTGTAGATGACGTTCATTTTATTTGTTGTCTATATAGGGTCTTTTCAGTTCATTAACTGTTCAAATCAACAAACACATTGATTTGGAGCCAATCTACCATGCCCTGAGAAAAACAAAAGGAAATGACATCACCAACACAGGAAATGACATCACCAACCCAAGGAAACCGAAACAGATAAATAGAAAGTGGGACGTAACACCAGCGCTTTGTCGGAGGCTCACTGATGATGTTACCTAGAATGGTGACAAAACATCTGGGAACAAACCGGCAAGCTCAGTGAACTAGCTTACATCTGGAACACAATAAAGACCCACTCTCTTGTGGACCGAGAGGAGGAGAGTGCTGTGTTGGAGGTGAAAGGAGGACGTCGGGTTGGCTGTGCACCCTTGCGACCAGTGGATCTTAATACTGGCTTCGGCCTAACGCTGGTTCAGGGGAGCAGCCAACCTGCAACGATGGCTGCGGCAAATACTCGTGCCCCACGTCAGGGGGTCTGGAACACCATCCGTGTTTCTGTAAAGAAGGTGGATGAAGGTGCACCTGTGGACCGCACCTCCTTCATGAAGAGGGTCCTGTTGGACTGTTGTGGGTTCGCTGCTGCAGACATTTACTGCCTGCAGGATTTCCCTGGAGGAGGTTTTTACGATGTGACCATCAGGAGTGCCAAGTTTTGCGAGCGCTTCCTGGAGGTTTCCAAGGAGAAAGGAGGTGAGGGCCCCCTCTCAGTATTGACCACTGTCCCGCTGTTTGTGATACCTGCACAGAGGAGCCGTATGGTGACTGTACATATGTTCAACCCGCATGTGCCAGCAGTTGATGTCCTGACCTTCCTCGGAAGGTATGTGAAGTTGGAAGGGGACCTAACTGACATCGTGGACCCCTTTGGCACCTGGACGAGTAAGAGGCAGGTCGAGGTGACGCTGAGGATGGGCGCGGACGGGAATGTTGTACACCCAACATCCAGCTTCGCGATCGGCGGGAGCAGGGGCTACCTGACCTCTGCAGGGCAACCTAAAGTCTGCCATGCCTGTGGTAGGTCAGGTCACGTGGCGGCCGACTGCAAAGCCACCATCTGCAGGAACTGCAGGGAGGAGGGACACCTTGCAAAGGATTGCCCACGATAGAAAAGCTGCAACCTTTGCGGGGAAGCAGGCCACCTCTATAAGGGCATGCCTGCGGCGGGGGACCACCTACGCCCAGGTCGACGGCAGGGGCAATGCAGGGCCACCCCCCCCCCCCGGAGGAGAGGAAGGCACCAGGGCCCAGCAAGGACCCCATTAACGTGCAGGAGGGCCAGGCCGTGCAGGAGGGCCCAGCCCCGCAGGATGGGCCCGAGGCCAGCAAAGCAACCCTGCAGGCTCCGATCCCCCCCGACAACCCGGAGTCGATGGTGGCGGCAACAGCGGACCCAGGGGAGTGGACAACAGTCCAGAAAGCGAGGAGGAAGGTGCGTCGACGGGCCCAGGAACCGCAACCATCAGGCAGGAAGAGGCAGCTAGAGGGGCGCTATAAGAGCTCCTCTGACGAGGGGGATTCGGAGAGGGCCCAACCGAAGAAGAAGTTAAAGATCTCGAGGGAGAAGGAAAGCAGCACCCGGCTTCCAGGTGATGGGAGGCATCTTGAGGCTCCCTCCTACACCCAGTCAAGTGCTGCTGGAGCACTGGAGGGCTCCCCGGAACTTCCAGGCGGGAAGGAGGAAACAGCACGTCTCCAGCCTGACCCAAAGCCGGACCCTCCTGCCTCCGCACCCCTGACGGGGTATGCCACCCGGAAGGCAGCACGGACGGTTTCCTGAGCCTGGAGAGCGTCCAGCAGTTAGCCCGGGCAATGGGCATGAAGGGACAGATGGAGGGGCTGGACCTTGGACTTGGGGAGGGTACTGCGGTCACTGCCCACAATGGGAGTACGAGTTGCGAGCATTAATGTGCGCAGCAGCAAGCCAACCGCAAGATATGTGTCCACGTTGGCCTACCTGACCACCATCAAGGCGGACCTCCTGTTTCTGCAGGAGATGTGGGATACCGCACCTCGGCAGGTACGGGAAATGGTCCAGCGCCTGGACCTGTGGGCCTTCGATCTGGTCGGGGGGTAATGACTGTCGCTCCTCGGGCCTGGCTATTCTGCTGCGGGGGCGCAACTTCACTATCTCTCAAGTTCAGGAGGTGGTCAGGGGGCGCATCCTAGTGGCTGACATCACCTATAGGAACGCTCCCCGGAGGCTGATCAACGTGTATGCCCCAGCGGTATGGAGTGAGCGGTTGGCCGTCCTGCAGTGGCTTCCACCCCTGCTGGCTACGTCCAGGCCGGTCATCCTAGGCGGAGACTTCAACTGCATCATTGATGCAGATGGAAGATCCGGTGTGGGGACAGCGGGTGAGGGGAGTCAACTGGACGTCATGTCCAGATTCCTGATGGGCACGGTAAAGGACACCAAGCTGCTCAACGTCTTCAGCACCCCTGCAGACGGAGCGCAGCAGAGGTACACCTGGTCGCGGCCAGACGGGTCTATCCGCTGAAGGATAGACTTCCTGTTTGTGTCACGGACGTTCTCGGTCAGGTCCACCGGCATCGAGCCGGTGTTCTTCTCTGACCACTGCCTCCTGCTGGCCGACTGTCACTTACTTGACGACGAGCCGGCCGGCAAGGGGACGTGGAAGCTCAACACGACTCTGTTGACCCCAAAGAACGTCAAGGAGCTTAAGAGGGAGTACGCCGGTTGGAGAACCGTGAAACCCCTCTTTGAGCCTCCAGGCGACTGGTGGGAGACGGTGAAGGAGAATATCAAGAGGTTCTTTGTCCTCAAGGGTGTTCTGAAGGCAAGAGAGAGGCGGGGAAAGCTGTCGCGACTCCAGAAAAGGGTGCAGAACCTGCTCCTTTTGCAGTTGATGGGGCTCGATGTCACGGAGGACCTCCGCGAGGTCAGGGGCCAGCAAGCCTCGATCTTCACCGCGGAGGCCTCCAGGATAATCTTCCGGTCCAGGGTCCGCTCCGTGGAGCAGGACGAGACGTACTCGCGTTTCTTCGTTCAGAAGGTGCACACAGAGTGCTCTGTGCTTAGCTGGCTGAAGGAGGACGACGGCTCAGTGACGTCGTCTCGGCCCGACATTTTGAGGATCAGCAGATCCTTCCATGCCGGACTGTACGACACGAAGCCCACGGACAGCACGACCTCCAAGTCGTTCCTGTCGTCTATCACGGAGGTCTTAGATGACGGCACGAGGGAGTGGCTGGACCAGCCAATATCTCTGCACGAGCTGGTCAGAGCCCTCAAGTCCTTGGAGAGGAATAGGACTCCTGGAAGCGACGGCTTTCCAGTCGAGCTGTATTCCGCTCTGTGGGGCCTGGTCGGCCAGGACCTGCTGGAGGTGTACGATAGTGCGCTTCGGGTAGGGGAAATGTGCAAGTCCATGAGGAAGGGCATCATCACCCTCAATTACAAGAGGAAGGGGGAGAGGGAAGAAATTAAGAATTGGCGTCCCCTTTCACCTTTGAACGTGGACTACAAAATCCTGGCCAAGTTCATAGCCAACTGGGTGAGGTCTGTCCTGGAGTCAGTGATTCACCCTGACCAAACCTGTCCTGTGCCGGGCAGGAAGATCGCTGAGAGCCTCGCGCTCATCAGGGATACGATCGCCTACGTACAGGACAGGCGGGTGGACACCTGCCTTGTCAGCCTGGACCAGGAGAAGGCCTTCGACAGGGTCTCTCATGCTTACATGAGGGACGTCCTCTCCAAACTGTGGTTCAGGGAGGGCATCCGCAATTGGATCCGGCTGCTCTATGCCAACATCGTTAGCGAAGCCTCGATCAACGGGCGGGAATCGGACAGTTCTCCTGTTAGATCTGGAGTCAGGCAGGGCTGCCCGCTCTCTCCTGCCTTGTTCGTGTGCTGTGTGGAGCCCTTCGCCACCTCCATCAGGAAGGACGTGAGCCTGAAGGGCGTGACTATCCCAGGCAGCGGAGGCCTTCAGTTCAAGACCTCCCTGTACATGGACGATGTCGCCGTCTTCTGCACCGATCGTCGGTCGGTGAGTAAACTATTGGACATCTGCAGCCAGTTTGAACTGGCCTCGGGTGCCAAAGTCAATAGGGGTAAGAGCGAGGTCATGTTCTTCGGGAACTGGGACAACCGCTCCTTCATCCCCTTCACCGTCAGGACAGACTACCTGAAGGTGCTGGGTGTTTGGTTTGGTGGAGCTGGGGCATGCACTAAGACTTGGGAGGAGCGTATCGCCAAATTGAAGCAGAAGCTGGGCAGGTGGACGCTCCGGTCCCTCTCCATCGCGGGTTAGAACCTGGTTGTCAGGTGCGAGGGGCTTTCGGTACTGTTGTATGTGGCGCAGGCCTGGCCTATTCCCTTGACCTGCGCCGCTGCAGTCACCCGGGCCATCTTCCACTTCATTTGGGGGTCGAGGATGGACCGGGTCCACAGGGACACCATGAGCAAAGACCTGGGAAATGGGGGAAAGGGCGTACCGAACGCCACCCTCGCCCTGACGGCTACCTTTGTGTGCGGCTGCATCAAGCTGTGCATAGATCCTCAGTACGCACACACCAAGTGTCATTAATTTTTGAGGTTCTACCTGTCCCCGGTGTTGCGAAGGATGGGCCTGGCCTCGTTGCCGCGGAACGCTCCGAGTCGTTGGACTGCTCCGTACCACCTGTCCTTCGTGGAGAAATTTTTGAAAGGGAATACGTTTGACCACAAAGCCGTCAGTCAGTGGTCAGCACGTAGTATCCTCGGGACCCTTCGGGAAAAGGAGCGGGTGGATCCCGTCGTGTGGTTCCCCACGCAGACTGCCAAAGTCATTTGGCAGAATGCCTCATCACCAGAACTTTTAAACAAGCACAAGGACATTGCTTGGCTGGCGGTGAGAGGGGCTCTGCCAGTGAGATCCTTTATGCATGCCCGGAATCTCTGCACCACCGCACGCTGCCCTCGAGGTGGCTGCCGGGGGGACGAGACTGTCGATCACCTCCTTCTGGAGTGTGCGTGTGCGCAGGAGTTCTGGAGGGGGATGCAGTGGTATTTATCGGGGTTCGTCCCGAGCAGCTCCGTGATGCGGGACTCTGTGCTCTACGGGCTGTTTCCGGGGACGCACACCGAGACCAACATCAACTGCGCCTGGAGTACCATCAGTGCGGTGAAAGATGCTCTTTGCTCTGCCCGCAACTTGCTGGTCTGCCAGCTGAAAGTACTGACCCCGACCGAGTGTTGCAGACTGGCACACTCCAAGGTCCAGGACTACGTGCTGAGGGACGCACTAAAGCTTGGGGCCGCCGCCGCCAGGGCGCGGTGGGGAAAGACCACCGTATGAGCCCCCTCGTCCAGAAAAGGAAAAAGAACCCTATCTGGTAACTGGGCCCAGCTGGCACCTTCCCCAACTGGTCAGGGGGCCAACGGGGACTGTGTGGGGTGACGACTGCCGGGGTGGTTTCTTTGCTTTGTTTTTTTTTTCTCTGTTTTGTTTTTTTCCTTTAGTTGGTGTACGTATCCCCTGGGTAATCCGGAGTGGCTTGCATGACTGGGTTGGTGTATAAATGTTTTATTTTTTGTACATTCTATGAATACAGTATATTTTTTCAAATAAAAAAAACGCGATGAAACATCTGAAAACGAACCTTCCAGCTCAGCAAGCAAACGCACATCCAGAACCTCAACCTCGGCTACAAATCTTCTCAAAACTCGCTAGTCCCTATACTTTCCTCCCTGATGTCCGATCATTCTGGTCTTTTTTTATGCCTCCATCGACAGAAAGAGATCTAAAATATTTGGCCAATGGCATACTATGAGCTCCTTTATCATTTCTTTATTCCTGAATCCCATTCATTCATTGATAAATACTTCCTGAAGCTACCCATATAATTTTTTAGACCTTGGTAAAAATAGAACTTCTTGCTGGTTTACATTTTTGTAAATATCTGGAGCGTACACAGCACAGATGCTTTGCAAATCATTTTTAACAATTCAAAGACTGACTTCTCCCAGTCAGCTTCACAGCATTGACCAGTTTCATTCACCGTGATACAATCCAAAACATCTGTAGTTAGGAAAGAATGGTATTCCCTTCTCGTTGAAGTGTGTCTCAATGAAAAGTATACTTTTTGAGAAGTATGAAATGCCTCCTTAAAAGTCTAAAGCTGCTGAGTTACCATGCTACATTTCACATCCTGTTTTGTCTCTACCCCATATCTAACTGTGGTTTCACCGGTTTGTATTTCTTTGAAATAAGTGAAAAGACAAAGGTCAGTACCATTGTTATCATCCTCAAACTAGACAGCATTTCATCATGTTGTGATCACTCTTGAGTAGTACATCTATTACTGAACATTCTCCTCTATCTATCTATCTGATGCTTCTACACATGCACAGCCACACACCCACACTTGGATTGAGATGCAGATAAACAGTGTACTGGCACATGTGCACAGGCTGGCAAATTAAGCAGGCAAAAAAAAATCACAGAGCAAAGGTCCTGGAAATATTATCTTTTTTCAATGATGTCTATTAAAAAGACACCAGGACTGTGGATGACACAGAAACGCGTGCAACATTGATTGCTGATTATGTAATTCTTCAGTCAGTTTCAATGTTTCATGCATTTCACAATTGGAATTAAGGGATGGTGCACGATATTCTTCAAATGCTCTCTGAACTTAGGATGTGTGATGACATAAACCACTGTGTTTGTGCAACAATTCAGCATCTGGAGCACGGAGCCCAGTTCCATGGCAAAACGAGGCAGATGCACAGACTAATGTCCCAAAACAAACATTCTCCGAAATATGAAATACACCATTGATAATGACAATAATATAATTAAATTCCCTGAGATAAGCAAGAATAAAATGATGGCATTCCTTCGACTCTTCATCTCTGGTTCTTTGTTGCTTTTTCTGTTGCCCTGATTGGTGGAGTCTCCTGCGGGATCTGCTGGTCACTGCAATGTGTCGAACCATTAAAACATTGAGAAGTAGAATGAGAATAAAGGCAACTCCTGGTGTTAGTATGTAATGACAGAACTCAATTGCTGCCCAGACTGGAGAAAACATCACATCCTTTTTCACCCAACAAAACCAGGAGGTGCTGCTGTCATGATACTTATTATTAAGCATAAACTACCAGAAAATGTTCTTCAAACAACTCAATCCAGTCACTGTTGCCAGAACCACGGCTGCTGTTTTCACATTGCAATATTTACTTCTCAGATTTGGGCAATAAATGGCTACAAACCGTTCAAAGGTGAAAGTGATGGTGAACCAAGCATAACAGTCAGTGGCTGCAGAAAGCAGTACAGCGTGGATATTACACAGAGGGATACATTGTCAGAAATGATGCTCTCCCAAATAGACAAACAGAATGTGTCACAATATGAGGTCAATGATAATGACCAGGAGATCTGCTATTGCCATGGCTACCACGAAGTGAGAGACACATCGGGAGAGACCACACTTTTCCTGGGACAAGATCACAATTGTTGTGACGTTGGCTGTGACGAAAGCAAACAATGATTTTATAATTTTGGCTTGGAACAATATTACCAGTTTTATTGCGCACTGATTGACATGTACAAATGGTATTTTGTATCCGTTCCTGTCACAAATGTTTGCATCAGTGTCCAGTTAATGTGGTGGAACCAAAGACTCTTGTCCATTAATTGACCATGCAATCAAAATATAAGATGACATAAAATTTGCTGTTAACTGAGGTGTTTGTGACTGTTGCAATACATTTTCCCCCATACTGGAAGTCAGAGAAAATTGGCTGATATTGGCTGTTAATGAATTTTGGAAATGGGCAAGATCTCAGTGATGTTAACCTTATGTAAACATGAGATGGAACCAATGGCCAAAGAATGCTGTTTGAAAATGCAAGCAAAGATTCTAGTATCAATCGATCAGATAAAACAACTGCAAAGATATGAGGTCAGTGGACGAATGGATACTGAGTCAGTGAACACTCATTAAGACACTAAGATAGCCAGGATTACAGACCTAACAGCCGGACCTAGAGGAAAGCAGGAATCAGTAAAGACAAGAAAGTAAATTTCAAGTGCGGTAAGGCCCTTATCAATGGTTGGCAGAATGAACCACACAGAGGAAAGAAAATAACAGCAGCAAAATAACATAATTTATAGAAATGCAAAAGGCTCACTCGGCACTGCAAAGATATCAAGAATCGGATAACAGATGAATTGCATAATCCGAAGGACTAATCGAGTGCGGGTTTTCAGTGGCTTCTGATCAAAAGTTGCAGAAAGAGAATTTAACATCTCAATGAAACCCTTTCCCATTGTTTTACCATTCCCTTCGACTGTTTGAAGCATTGTCAAACCATTCCAATCAGTTGTTGTAACATTCCAATCATTTGTTCTTAGATTCAAATCCAGTGTTGTATTGTCGGATCTGTCACTGGCACATTCCAATACATTGTTGCATCATTCGTACTGATTACTCTCCAATTATGAACAGTGATCTGTCCTCCTCCCTCTCTCTCTTTCTCTTTGGTGTTTCAGATCTGTGTTAGTATCACGGCTGTCTTTCCCCTGACACTATGAGGGGAAAAACTGAACAATGCCCCTTATAATTCGCTGCAGTGTACCCTGCAGCAACAGAGTTAAGATCCATCGGGACTCTCAGTAATGACAGTGACTAAACAAACAGTTACCCTTTCCATCCTACCTCCTCTATGTCAGAGTAAACTGATGTAATTTTCCAGGTGGTTGCCGAGGTTAGCTGAGGGAAGGGTGCTGTCATTAATAAACGTACAGTTTGTAAAATGGGATTTGGGGCGAGAGACTGAGCATGACAAATGTTGAGAGCAGAGACAATGGGAACTGCAGATGCTGGAGAATCCAAGACAACACAGTGTGAGGCTGGATGAGAACAGGAGGCCAAGCAGCATCTCAGGAGCACAAAAGCTGACGTTTCGGGCCCAGACCCTTCATCAGAGAGGGTACTCTGATGAAGTGTCTTGGCCAGAAACGTCAGCTTTTGTGCTCCTGAGATGCTCCATGGACTGCTGTGTTCATCCAGCTTCACATATTGTTACGATGACAAATGTTGAGTTCTGTTTAGGAGAGGGAGTGAATGGACCATGTAATTACGGGACAGTGCAGAAATTGAAAGCCATGGCGTAAGGTGACAGGGGAAGTGTGAAGCATGACACACTGGGTGAGCTGATCAAAATAAACTTGTTCAGTCAGCCAGGAGATTTCTGCTCTGTTTCGCCTCCTTCAGCTGACAGCACAGAAACTACCCCACCACACCTCCACCCTTATCAAAACATCTCCGCAGTTCCAAAACATGGCCATTCATGTACATTTCCATCTACCTTGATGTCATTAGTAACTTGAAATCTACCAATGTCTGCCTTGATGGTCGAGCTTCCACAAGTTGTCTGGAGCACAACATTTTTAAAATTCATCATCCTTGACTTGAAGAGGTTCCTCCTCGTCTCAGTCCTCAATGGATTGTCCTTTATTGTGACAAGGTTCTCGGGTACTCACCCACAGGCCCAGAGAAATATCCTTTCTGCACTTCCTGTCAATCTGTTTCAGCTTTTTGGGATTTTCTTGGATATTACTGAATTCATCTAACTCCAGATATTCCAGTACCCCTCATCATTAAGTAAGAGGGCCAAACCTACAGACACGTCCACTCTCCTGCCTTTACTCTGATACTTTGATTCCCCTATTTAATCAAAACTATTTCACCCTTAAATAATCACAAGGGCTCAGCTCCCACAGGTCTCTGTGACAATGAGTTCCAAAGACGCATGACCCTCTGATGGAAGATGTTTTCCCTCATCTCAGCCTTCAATTAATACCCCATTCACTCTGAGACCTTTTATTCTTCGACTCTCCCGTGAGTGGTAATATTCTCTGTGCATCACACTGTCAACACCCTGAATGTCATTACCTCTCATTCCTCTAGACTTCAGTGAGTACAGGAGTAATCTGTTTAATCTTTGCTCTATAACCAATTCTTCCAGACTGGGATCATCCTTGTGAACATTTCTGGCCTGGCTCCAATGGAATGTTATCTCTTCTTATCTCAGCAGCTCCTTTCGCATTTGCAGAATGACTTCCCTCTTCTTATACTCCAGCCCCCTTGAAGTATTGGCCAACATTCCATTAGCTTTCATGATTACCTGCTAGCTTTCTGCATTTTGTGCACATGTCCTCACAAGTCCCCTTGTAGTGAAGCTTTCTGCAGTCCTTGTCCATTAAAATAATACTCTGTTCTGTTGCTCTCACTTCCAAATGTAACAACTTCACATTTTCTCAAATTCCACTTCTATTTCAACTTTATCCTTTTCATTTTCAATGGGGCATGGAGTTGGCAGTGTTGAACTGGGATGGACAGGGTCAAACGTCACACAACACCGGCTTATCCTGCAATAGTTTTATAAATAAGCTTATCTCTTCAAATAGACCTGTTGGATTATGACCTGGCGTCGTGTGAGTTTTGATTTTCACTGATAAACAGGATGGCGACAGCAAACTTCCCAGATAGTTCAATCCAATATGTTGAGCTGTGGTGAGGATTTTTCTTACAATGCATTGAGTCCCCAATGACAATTGTTCATTTACGATGCTTTCACACAGCAGAAGATTCTATGCAATGCAAAACCAGGTTGGGCGAGAGATTTGAATTAACAAGCTGTAGAACTGGGTGCACACAGCAGGCCATGAAACATCAGAGGAGCAGGAAAGCTGATGTTTCAGGCCTGGGACTTCCTGAAGACAAATGGATGAGCTTTCTGAATACTTGGAAGTGCATGGGAAAACACAGCAATTGATTGTATCAAGGGGCGGTCATGCCTGACAAATCTTTTAGAATTCTTTGAGGAGGCCACAAGCAGGGTAGACCAAGGAGAGCCAATTAATGTTATCTACCTGGAAATCATGAAGCTCTTTGATAAGGTGCTGTCCAGGAGGCTGCTGAGTAAGACACTGGCCCATGGTTTCAAGGCAATGTGACAGCATGGAGAGAAGATTGGCTGCCTGGCAGAAAGCAGATATGGAGTTAAAAGGGTCTTTCTCAGGATGGCAGACAGTGGCAAGTTGCATTTGATCAGGGTCAGTGCAGATACCACAATCTTTCACTTTATACATTATTGATTTAGATGAAGGAACAGAAGACATTCTGGCAACGTTTGCTGATGATATAAAGGAGGGAAGAGCAACAGGTAGGAGTGAAGAGGAGGGGAAGCTGCTGAAGGATTGACAGGTTTCGAGAGTGGGCCAAGAAGATGCAGATGGAATACAATGTGAGAAAGTGAGAGGTTGTACATTTTGGTCGGAAGAATAGGGGCATAGACAATTGAAAATAGGGAGAAAATTCAGAAATCCTAAGTGCAAAAGGACATGGGAGTCTCTTAAGGTGAACTTGTATGTTCGGTCGGTAGTTAGGAAGGCAAATACCATTTTAGCATTTATTTGGAAAGGACGAGAATATAAAAGCAGTGATATATCTCTGAGACTTTATAAACGTCTGATGATTTATAAAGGTCTGGTCAGACCACATTGAGAGTATTGTGAGCCATTCTGGACCTCATATCTCAGGAAGGATGTATCAGGCCTGGAGACGATCTAGAGGAGGTTCACGAGAATGATTCCAGGAATGAAAAGCTGATCATATGAGAATGTGTGAGCACTCTGGGTCTATACTTGATAGAGTTTAGAAGGATAAGAGGCACCCTAATTGGAAATTAAGAAACACTGAACAGCCTGGGCAGAATGGACGTTTTGAGAAAGTTTCCATTGGCAGGAAAACCTTGGATCTGAGGGCGCAACCTTAGAGTAAAGGGATCAGAGATAATGGGAACTGCAGATGCTGGAGAATCCGAGATAACAAAGTGTGAGGCTGGATGAACACAGCAGGCCAAGCAGGATCGTAGGAGCACAAAAGCTGTCGTTTCGGGCCGAGATCATTTCTACGAAAAATGGGATGAGGAGAGGGTTCTGAAATAAATAGGGAGAGAGGGAAGGCAGATCGAAGATGGATACAGGAAAGGATAGGTGGGGAGGAGAGTATAGGTGGGGAGATGGGGAAGGGATCGGTCAGTCTATGGAGGACCGGCAGGCCAAGTGTGTGGGATGAGGTTAGTTTGGAGGAAATGGAGGTGTGGCTTGAGGTGGGAGGGGGGAGTAGGTGAGAGGAAGAACAGGTTAGAGAGGCAGAGAAGAGATGAGCTGGTATTGAGATGCAATGGGGGGAGGTGAGATTTTGAAGCTTATGAAATCCACATTGATTCCATTAGGCTGCAGGTTTCCCAAGCGGAATGTGACCTTCGGGTGGCATCATTACGGCACGGCAAGCGGCCCAGGATGGACATGTTGTCTAAGGAGTGGGAGGGGGAGTTCAAATGGTTCACGACTGGGAGGTGCGATTGTTTATTGTGCTCCGAGTGTAGATGTTCTGCAAAGCGGTCCCCAAGCCTCTGCTTGGTTTCCCCAATGTAGAGGAAGCGACAATGGGTCCAGCAGTTGCAGTGCACCACATTGGCAGATGTGCAGGTGAACATCTGCTTGATGTGGAAAATCATCTTGGGGCCTGGAATGCGGGTAAGGGAGGAGGTGTCGGGGCAAGCGTAGCACTTCCTGTGGTTTCAGGGGAAAGTGCCGGGTGTGGTGGGTTTGGAGGGAAATGTAGAGTGGACAAGGGAGTCCCAGAGAGAGTTGTCTCTCCGGAAGACCGACAAGGGTTGCATTGGTCTAAAACCAAAAGATCAGCTTTTGCGCTCCTAAGATGCTGCCTGGCCTGCTGTGCTCATCCAGCTCCACACTTTGTTGTCTTAGAGGAAAGGGAACAGCCTTTTAAACGGAAATAAGGAGAAAATTTTTCGCACAGAGATTCGTGAATCATTGACCATATTTAAGACAGAGTTAGATATGTTTTTGATTGTCAAGGGGATCAAGGGTTACAGAGAGAAAGCCGGAAAATGGAGTCGAGAAACTTATCATCCATGATTGGACGGTGGAGAAGACTCGCTGGGCTGAATGGCCTAATTTCTGCTCCTATTTCTTTAGATCTGATGCACGAGGACTCCCAGATCTCTCTGATTCTCAGAGCTCTGCAACCTCTCATTATTTCGACAATATGTTGATATTTTTGCCGCATGATTAATGTCTGTGTAGACCAGTCAGATTCAAGTGCAGTTGTGGATTCCATCCTTAAAAACTCCCATTTTTCAGCATCCATCCATTATTTGCGTGTGCGATGCCCTGTCAAGGGCACAGGCGGCAGGTTTCTCAATACTCCATTGGGGCCATGGTCTTCCTCAGTATAGAGACGTTGCCTGGGAATTTGCTGGTGTGCAACGTATAGGTCAGGTCAGTGAGATCCATGAACTCTGAAGCTGACCTTCAGAACACTTGTTCAATCTCATAGGTGCGGAGTGTTGCACTTGGGCAGGAAGACAGGCAAGCTGTGGAGTGTTGGATGTTTGGTCGCTGTGAAGCGCTGAGAATCAGAGGGAGCTTTGGTGTGAGTTAATGAGTTTATTTAGAGTGTGGGAGAAGGAGATGAAATGGTTAACAAGGCATATATTACACTTGCTTTTGTTTGCTAAGGCATTGAGTTTTATGGGCAGGTAGTTTATGGTAGAATTGTAAAAAAGCATTGTTCAGGGACACACAGCAAGAGTATGCAGTCCCGTAATACCCATTATAGGAGGGATGTGATTGCCCTAGAGAAGGTGTGAAGGAGATTTACTGGTATTTTGCCTGGGATAGACAGATCCAGTTATCGAAGACAGATTGGGGTTGCTTTCCATGGGAGAGAGGATACTGAGATGGGACATGGTTAAGATGTAAAAAATAATAATACTACAAATCTGTACTCCCACATCTCAGCCCCAGAGTTCCTTGATTTTACTGATCCGTTCATTTTTGGGTTGAAAGCTGGAATTTGGTCATGGTGGGTGATGCCTGATTCAGAAACTGAGTCCCCATCTCACAGCTTCTCAAACTCTCAGATCTCTCTTTTAGAGACACCTGAGGGAGATCGATTATGATCCAATTGAATGAGGGGGTAGGTTTGAGAGGGGACGAATGGCTAAATCCCTCTCTGATTTTGCCCCGGATTTCTTTTTTGATGCATTTGTTGGGGTTTGGATCTGGCATCCATTTTAAGCTAATCTCCTCTTTCCTGTCAGTGTCTTCTCCTTGAAAATGCACCAGGCTGTGGCAAACTTGGCTTCCCAATACGATGTTCCGTGCATCCAAACCGAAGATGGTAGTGGGAAGGTGGAAGCTCTGATCACAGCCATCACCTGTAATATGCAAGAGGCTGGGTAATACCAGAGGTGAACTTCTCACGAGACTTCACCCACCGCCCGTCCACCTGGTTGTTTTTATTTGGCCGTGACAACTTCCCTTAAACCCAAATCTGCCCTTTGCCTACCACGAGCCAACAACTGAGAAGAACACAGGCACCCAAGCTCTGAGTCATCTTCTGTGCTCACTGTTAAGGAAGGGGTGGGTTTGTCATTTGAGGCAGCCAGAAAGTCCCCCATGACGGAAAAAATGAGAACTACATATCTTGGAATTCTGAAACAAGACCAGGAATCGTCTGAGAGAGGAGTCAGTGTGTGTGACAGTATCAATGGAGAGAGAGACTGTGTGTGTGCAAGAGAGAGAGAGAGGGAGAGACAGAAAGAGTTAGACAGAAGACGGCAATGGAGGAGGCCAGACAGATTTCGCTGAAGAACATTCTGGGAGAAGTCATCACAGTCACCACCATTGATAAATGGAGTGAAGGAAGAGCCCGGTGTCAAGTCATAGAACATAGAACATAGAACAGTCCAGCACAGAACAGGCCCTTCAGCCCGCAATGTTGTGCCGACCATTGATCCTCATGTATGCACCCTCAAATTTCTGTGACCATCTGCATGTCCAGCAGTCTCTTAAATGGCCCCAATGACCTTGCTTCCACAACTGCTGTTGGCAACGCATTCCATGCTCTCACAACTCTCTATGTAAAGAACCCGCCTCTGACATCCCCTCTATACTTTGCTCCAACCAGCTTAAAACTATGACCCCTCGTGCTAGCCATTTCTGCCCTGGGAAATAGTCTCTGGCTATCAACTCTATCTATGCCTCTCATTATCTTGTATACCTAAATTAGGTCTCCTCTCCTCCTCCTTTTCTCCAATGAAAAGAGACCGAGCTCAGTCAACCTCTCTTCATAAGTTAAGCCCTCCAGTCAAGGCAGCATCCTGGTAAACCTCCTCTGAACCCTGTCCAAAGCATCCACATCTTTCCTTTAATAGGGCGACCAGAATTGGACGCAATATTCCAAGTGTGGTCTAACCAAAGTTTTATAGAGCTGCAACAAGATCTCACGACTCTTAAACTCATTCCCCCTGTCAATTAAAGCCAAAACACCATATGCTTTCTTAACAACCCTTTCCACTTGGGTGGCCATTTTAAGGGATCTATGTATCTGCGCAAAATATTCCTCTGTTCCTCAACACTGCCAAGAATCCTATCCTTAAACCTGTACTCAGCTTTCAAATTCGACCTTCCAAAATGCATCACCTCGCATTTATCCAGGTTGAACTCCATCTGCCACCTCTCAGCCCATCTGGGCATCCTGTCAATGTCCCGCTGTAGCCGACAACAGCCCTCTATACTGTCAATGACAGCTCCGACAATTGTGTCATCTGCAAACTTGCTGACCCATCCTTCAATCCCCTCATCCAAGTCATTAATAAAAACTACAAACTGTAGAGGCCCAAGGACAGAGCCCTGTGGAACCCCACTCACCACTGACTTCCAGGCAGAATATTTTCCTTCTACTACCACTCACTGTCTTCTGTTGGCCAGCCAATTCTGTATCCAGGCAGCTAAGTTCCCCTGTATCCCATTCCTCCTGACCTTCTGAATGAGCCTACATGGAGAACCTTATCAAATGCCTTACTGAAGTCCATATACACCACATCCACAGCTCGACCCTCATCAACTTTTCTAGTCACATCCTCCAAGAACTCGATAAGTTTTGTGAGGCATGGCCTGCCCCTCACAAAGCCGTGTTGACTACATTTGATCAAGCCATGCTCTTCCAGATGGTCATAAATCCTATCCCTCAGAATCCTTTCTAACACCTTGCAGACGACAGACGTGAGACTTAGGCATGGTAAGCATTCCAGTCGTGTTTCCATCCTTCCCTCCGAACACTAAAAGAAAGTGGAGGGAGATATTGAGACAGGCTGTTACGAAATTTGTTGCAGCCCAGAGGGTATTTGGTCAGTTTGTAAAGATTATATTTTAAGTTAAGTTAGTACTAGTGCAGCCTCAGGTGAATGCTGCGTTTCAGTGAATAAGGCGAGGAAAGTAAGATTCTTTTTCTTCGTGTAAAGGGGCTGAGCTGGCAGTTAGAGTTGTGGTGTGTTCCTCCTGCCTGATGTTTGAGATTAGACAGCAACCTATTGCCCCTGACGGGATCTCTACAGGAAGCTTGAGCCAAATGCCAAGGCACTCAATACATACATTAAAAAAAACATAAATTGGGAGAATGTCGGGCCACGAAAGAAAAAAAAAAGAACTCATGCTGGGAGGTAGAGGATACGGATGATCACATAAACAAGTACTTTACGCAGGACAGGGATATGAAGGGCAATGTGTCACAGTGGCTCAGTGGTTACCACAGTTGCTTCACCGCACCAGGGACCCAGGTTCAATTCCACCCCAGGCTATTGTCTGTGTGTCGATTAGATTTCCTATAGATTAGATTCCCTACAATGAGGAAACAGGCCCTTCGGCTCAGCAAGTCCACACCGCCCCTTGAAGCATCCCACCCAGACTCATCCCCCTATAACTCACACTCTCCTGACCACTATGGGCAATATAGCATGGCCAATCCACCGAGCCTGCACATCTTTGGACTGTGGGTGGAAAGCAAACCCCCAGAGGAAACCCATGCAGATACGGAGAGAATGTGCAAACTCTGCACAGTTACCTGAGGCTGGAATTGAACCCGGGTCCCTGGCACTGTGAGGCTACAGTGCTTACCACTGAGCCACCGTGCCAACCGAGTAGTTTGCACATTCTCCCTGTGTCAGGGCAGGTTTCTTCTGAGTGCTCTGCTTTTGTCCCACCGTCCAATGATGTACGGGCTCAATGGCTTGGCCAAGCTAATGTGCTCAGGTACAGGTGGGTTAGAGGAGAATGGATCTGGGTGGGATGCTTTTAGCATTGGTGTGGACTTGTTGGCAAATGGGGCCGGTTTCCACAATGTGGGGATTCAATGGTCCATGATTTATGAGAGTGAGGTTTTTGTGGATCATGCTAATGTGCTCGTGCATTTTGTGATGAAGAAAAAAGTGATGTTCGGCCTTTTGAAGAAAATTAGGCTGGATAAGTCTCCAGACCCGATGGCATCTACCCCAAGTTGTTGAGAGAGTTTATAGAGGAGATTGCTGGGGCCTTGAATAAGATCTTTGTGTCGTCGCTAGCCACTGGAGAGGTCCCAAGGGACCGGTGAGGAGTTAATGTTGTTCCACTCTTCAAGACAAATAAGAACAATCCAGGAACATACAGACTGCTGTGTCTTCTGTCAGTGTTTGGGAAGCTCTTGGAGATAATTCTTAGGATAGGATTAACACACATTTGGAAAAGCATGGCCAGTTAGGAATGGTCAGCATGGTTTTCTGCAGCACATGTCATATGTCTAATTAACTTGGTGAAATTTTGCGAGGAGGTGAAAAAGATGATTGATGAGAGAAGAGCAGTGTATACTGTCCACTTAGACTTTAGTAAGGCTTGATATATATATATATATATATATATTATATATATATATATATATACATATATACAAATATATACATGACATATATAGAAGGCAGATACACAGAATCATATCCCAAAAATATCTTTCTCCAATTTATGGAATACACCAGTGATACTGACCATAATAGAATGAAATTCCCTGAGATAAGAAACAATAAAATGATGAAATTCCTTCGACTCTTCATCTCTGGGTGTTTGGTGCTCTTTCTGTTGCTCTGATGGTAGAGTCTCCTGCCGGATCTGCTGGTCACTTCAATGTGTCTCACTGTTAAAACATTGAGAAGCAGAATGAGAATAAAGGCAACTCCTGGTGTTAGTATGTAATGACAGAACTCAATTGCTCCCCAGACTGGAGAAAACCTCGCGAAGCTTGTTACCCGAAAAAAACAGGCGCTAATCCTGTGATAATACTGATGAGTAAACATAAAATACCAGAAAATGTTCTTCAAACAGTTCAATCCAGTCACTGTTGCCAGAACCACGGCTGCTGTTTTCACATTGCAATATTTACTTCTCAGATTTGGGCAACAAATGGCTACAAACCGATCAAAAGTGAAAGTGGCGGTGAACCAGACAGAACAGTCAGTGGTTGCAGAAAGCAGGACAGCGTGGATATTACACACAGGGATACCTTCTAAGAAATGATGCTCTTCCAAATAGGCAAATGGAATGTGTCACAATATGAGGTCAAAGTTAATGACCAGGAGATCTGCTATTGCCATGGTTACCAGGTAGTGGGAGACACATCGGGAGAGACCACACTTTTCCTGGGACAGGATCACACTTGTTACTATGTTGGCTCTGAGGAAATCAAACAATGAAGTTATAGTTTCTGCTTGGAACAATGTTACCAGTTTTAATGAGCTCTGATTGAGATGGACAAATTACAATTTGTATCCGTTCCTGTCACAAATGTTTGCATCAGTGTTCAGTTTATTTGGTGGATCCAACAACTTGTGTTCCATAAATTGGCCATGTAATGAAAACATGCGATGAGATAAAAGTTGCTGTTAACTGAAGTGTTCATGGCTGTTCCAATACATTTTGCCCCAACAATGGGAATCACAGAAACGTAGGTTGAATTGGCTGTTCATGAATTTTGTAAGTGCGTAAGAGCTAAAAGATGCTTCCCTCATATAAACACGTGATGGAACCAATGGTAAAACAATGATGTTGGTAAATGCAAGCAAGGATTCCAGTATAAAAAGCTCAAACGAGGAATGGACATCGAGGCAGTGAACTCTCTGTATGACACTGAGATAGCCAGGATTACATACCTACCAGCCGGACCGTGAGGAAAGCAAGAAGCAGTAAAAATGAGAGAGTAAATTTCAAGCGCGGTAATGCACTTGGCAGAATGAACAACACAGAGGAAAGAAAATAAGAACAGCAAGTGTTGCTCCATAAATACCACAATTTAGAAAAATACAAAAGACTTCCCAGTCTCTGCAACGATAACGAGAATCGGATAATCAATGAATTGCATCATCGGAAGGACCATTCGACTGCTGTATTTCATCTGCCTCCATTCAAAAGTTGCAGAATGATAATTCAACATCTCGATGTTTTAGTCCTTTTTAAGCCCTTCCCATTGTTTTACTTTTCCCATCGACTGTTCTCACATTTTGCACCATTGTCAATCCATTCCAATCTGTTGTTGTAACATTCCAGTCTCTTGTCCTTTGATTCAAATCCAGTGTTGCATTGTTCCAATCCATCATTGCCAGATTCCAATACATTGTTGCATCATTCTAACCTAATACTCTCCGATTGTAAACTGTGATCTGTCCTTCTCTGTCTCTCTCCCTCTCTCCTGTGTCCCAGATCTGTGTTTGTACCACGGGTGTCTCTCCCGCTGACATTATGAGAGGAAAAATTGAACTATGCCCCGTATAAGTTGACATCGTACACCCTGCAACAACAGTGAGGATCCATTGATCACAGTTACTAATCAAACAGTTACTCTTTCCATCATATTTCCTCTGTGCCAGAGTAAACTGAGCTTATTACCCAGTTGATATCAGAGGTTAGCTAAGGAAAGAGTGATGTCATTAATGAATGTACAGTCTGTACAATGGGATTTAGGGCTAGAGTCCGAGCATGAGAAATGTTGAGGACCCATGGTGTTAGAGGCAAGGTGATAGCATGGAGAGAAGATTGGCTATCTGACAGAAAGCAGAGAGTGGGATAAAAGGGTTTTTCTCAGGCTGGCAGCTGAGATGTTATTGAGATAACATCCCATTGATTTCTATATTCTATGTACATTACTGGTCTCTGCTTACACAGAGGTATGCAGACATTGCCTTCAAACTTCCTGCCCGACTAGAATTCAGTGTAAAACTTTGTAAATCCTTATCTTTCTACACATAGGTAGAAAAACACTGCCTTTAGCTTCCTGCCTGACTAGAATGAGGTATAAACTTTGTGAGTCTTTATATTCCTGCACAGGGGTATGTTGAAACTGTCTCAAATACGATTAAATGGGCAGCATTTGTAAAGGTATGAGACTTCTGAGATCCTGTAAAGAATGTAACTTCTGTCTCTGCTGAAGGGGCCAGGGCACTGACTTTTGTTCAAGCCAGACACTTTGGCGGCTTGTAATTACATTCTAACACTTGAGCAATTTGAAATCGTCTCCTGCCGTTAGCAATGACTTCACGAATGATCGACACTGTATCCAGATCTCTCTCTATGTTTTCGATGTAGTAATTGTTTGTGTATCATGTCATTGTCCGATGTAGTGATTGTTTTATAGAATATGCCATTGTGAGATGTACAATTACTTTATGTATCATGCATCTGATAAGGTGTAAAAAGCCGGAATTGACCACTCCTCAGGAAGAAGGGCTTACGAGACTGCACTCTGTGCTGGGCTGAGTACAGTGTTCCTCCACAGCTTTTACTTGCTTTGTAATAAAGGATTTGTGTTTTTCTAAACAGGCCAGTGTCTTGTTATTGCATCAAGTCCTTGAGGGTCTCTGAAAACTAACCGAACAGCAGCCAAAAGCTCATTATAATCAATAAGGGCCAGTACAGGGCCCAAATCTTTCACTTTATACATTATTGATTTAGATGAATGAACTGAGGGCACTGTGGCAAAGTTTGCTGCTGATGCAAAGACAGGAAGAGCAACAGGTAGTATTGAAGAGGAGGGGAAGCTGCTGAATGATTGACAAGTTTGGACAGTGGGCAAAGAATTGCCAGATGAAATACAATGTGGGAATGTGTGAGGCTGTACAGTTTGGTGGGAAGAATAGGGGCATAGACAGTTCTAAATGGGGATAAAATTCAGAAATCTAAAGTGCAAAAGGACTTGGGAGTCCCTTAAGGTGAACTTGCATGTTCGGTCGGTAGTTAGGAAGACAAATACAATTTTTGCATTTATGTGAAGAGGAGTAGAAGGTTAAAGCAGGGATATATCTCTGAGGCGATATAAAGCTCTGGCCAGAATACATTGAGAGTATTGTTAGCAATTTTGGGCCTCAAACCTCAGGAAGGATGTATCAGTCCTGGAGACGATCTAGAGGTTCATGAGAATGAGACCGTTTGAGCACTCTGGGTCGATAGTCGATAACGTTTAGAAGCATAAGAGGCGTCCTAATTGGAATGTAAGGAATACCCAACAGCCTGGAGAGAGTGGATGTTGGGAGGATGTTTCCATTGCCAGGAAGACATTGGATCTGAGGGCACAGACTTAGAGTAATTGGAAGATCCTTTAAAACAGAGATAAGGAGAAACTTTTTCATACAGGCATTTGTGAATCATTGACCATATTTAAGACAGAGTTAGACATGTTCTTGATGTCAAGGGGAACAAGGGTTACAGGGAAAATGGGGTTGAGAAACTTATCAGCCATGATTGAATGGTGGAGCATCCTCACTGGGCTGAATGGGCTAATTTCTGCTCCTATGTCTTTTGAGCATATGCTCTAAGGCTCCAGATCTCTCTGCATCTCAGAGCTCTGCAACCTCTCACGATTCAGACAATAGCCTGATATTTTTATGCTGCAAGATTGACGTTTGTGTAGAGCAGTCAGATACAAATGTAGTTGCGGATTCCATCCATACAAAACTCCCGTTTTTCAGCGTCCATCCATTATTTGGGCGTGTGATATTCTGTCAAGGGCACATGAGGCAGATGTCTCAAACCTGCACAGGTGTCATGGTCTTCCTCAGTAGAGAGACGCTGTCTGGGAATTTGCTGGTGTGTCTTGTACAGGTCTGGTTCATAAGATCCATGAACTCTGAAGCTGAAGTTCAGATCACTTGTTCAATCTCGTAGGCGTGTTGCACTTGTTCAGGAGGACAGGCAAGGAAAGTGAAGCACTGAGAATCAGAGAGAACCTGGGTGCATGCCCTTCAATCTAGTTAGAGAGTGGGAGAAGGAGATGAAGTGGTTAGCAAGGCATACATTACATTTGATTTTGTTTGCCAAGGCATTGAGTTGAAGGGCATGGAGGTTATGGTAGCATTGTTAAAAAAAAACATTGTTCAGGGACACACAGGAAGTGTATGCAGTCCCGTAATACACATTATAGGTGGGATGTGATTGCCCTCGAGAAGGTGTGAGGGAGATTTACCAGGATTTTGCCTGGGATAGACAGATCCAATTATTGAAGACAAATTGGGGTTGTTTTCCACAGGACAAAGGATATTGAGAGGGGACATGATTAAGATGGAGAAAACAATGACCCTATATTCTCACATCTCACCCTCAGAGTTCCTCTATTTGATTGATCCGTTCATGCTTGGTTTGAAGGCTGTAATTTGGTCACGGTGGGAGGTGCCTGGTTTTTAAAGTGTGTCCCCATCTGATAGCTTCCCAAGCTCTCAGAATCTCTCTGGTCGAGACCCCCGAGGGAGATTGATTCTGATCCAATTGAATGATGGGGTCAGTTTGAAAGGGGCCGAATAGCTGAATCCCTTTGATTTTGCCCAGGTTTTTTTTGGTGCATTGGTTAGGGTTTGGATCTGGGGTCCATTGTGAACTAATCTCCTCTTCCCTGTCAGCAGCTTCTCCTTGAAAATGCACAAGTCTGTGGCACACGTGGCTTCCCAATGCGATGTGCCAATCAACCGAACCAAAGATGGCAGTAGCAAAGGGGAATCTCTGGTCATAGCCATCACCTATCACAGGTAGGAGGCTGGGTAACACCAGCGGTGAAGTTATCACAAGCCTTCACCCACCGCCCGTCGCCCTGGTCCCTTTCATTTGGCTGTGACAATGAACCTTGAACCCAAATCTGTCCTTTGCCTACCACGAGCCAACAACTGAGAAGAACTCAGGCACCCAAGCTCTGAATCACCCTCTGTGCCCACAGGGAAGGAAGGGGTGGGTTTGTCATAAGTGGCAGCCAGAATGTCCCTATTGGCAGGAAAAATGACAACCATGTATCCTGGAATTCTGAAACAAGAATGGAAATTGTCTGACAGAGAAGTCAGTATGTGTGAGACAGCATCAATGGAGACTGAGATTGAGGGAGAGAGAGAAACAGACAGAAAGAGAAACGGACGGAAGACGGCAACAGAGGACGTCAGAGAGACTGCACAGAGGAGCATTCTGGGACAAGTCAGCCCAGTCACCACAATTGATCAATGGAGTGAAGGGAGAACCCGGTGTCAAGGAATGGTAAGCCCCATACATTCCTGTCGTGTTTCCATCCATCCCTCCTAAAGCCAAAAGAAAGTGGAGAGAAATATTGAGACAGGCTGTTGGGAAGTTTGTTGTTACCCAGAGGGCATCTGGACAGTTTGTAAAGATTATATTTGAAGCTAAGTGAATATTATTGCAGACTCAGGTGAATACTGGGTGTCAGTGAAGAAGGCAAGCAAGGGCCGGTTTCCACAATTTAGGGATTCACTGATCCATGATTCAATGATAGTGACATTTGTGTGGAACATAGTAATATTCTCAGGCATTTTGTGAGGAAATTAGAAGCGATGTTTGGCCTTTTGAAGAGTATTCAGGTGGATAAGTCTCCTGGACCCAATGGCATCTACCCCAAGTTGTTGAGACAGTTTAAAGTGGAGATTACTGGGGCCTTGACCAAGATCTTTGTTTCGTCGCCAGCCACTGGAGAGGTCCCAAGGGACTGGTGTGGGGTTAAATCTTTTCCTGTCATGAAGGCAAATTGAGACATTCCAGGAACATACAGACCAGTGAGTCTCACGTCGGTGGTTGGGAAGCTCTTGAAATAATTTTTCAGATAGGATTACCACACATTTGGAAAGACATGGCCAGTTCGGGACGGTCAGCATGGCTTTCTGCAGTGCATGTCATGTCTTTTTTCCTTGGTTGAATTTTGCGAGATGGTGTCAAAGGTGATTGATGAGGGGAGAGCAGTTTATATTGTCTAGATGGATTTTAAGAAGGCTTTCAACAACGTCCCTCATGCTGGGCTCACCCAGAAGATACAGATGCATGGGATCCACTGTGACTTGGCCACGTGGATTCAGAATTGGCTTGTCCACAGAAGACAGAGGATAGTGGTTGAAGAACAAGAACAGAAGTTTCTGGAAAAGCTGAGAGGGTCTCTCAGCACCTGTGAAGTAAAAAGTCAGAGTTAATGTTTCGAGTCCAGTGACCCTTCGTCAGGTAATAGTGGAGGGTTGCTTTTCAGGCTGAAGGTTCTGTGACTAGTGGTGTTCTGTACGGATCTGTGCTGGGTCCTCTGCTGTTTATGATGTATCGAAATAAGTTGGATGTAGGTGGAGATGTGTGGGTACATAAGTTTATGGATGAGACAAAGACCAGTGAAGAAAAACAAATTTGCTGGGAAAGCTCAGCAGGTCTGGCAGCATCTGTGAAGTAAATAGCAGATTGGTGAAGTTGTGGATAGTGTAGAAGGTTGTCAGTTGCAGATGTGGGCAGAGAAATGGCAGGTGGAGTTTCATCCATCTAAGTGTGAGGAGCTGAACTCGGGGAGACCAAATGTTAAGGAAAAGCATACACTTAATGACAGAGACCTGAACAGTCTTGATGTACAGAGGGATCTTGGAGTTCAAGCTGATAGCTCCCTGAAAGTGGTCGCAGAAGTCGATCGTGTTGTCTGATTCCTCCTTGAACATATTGCAGACAACTATGACTAAAATTATCTGAATGAATTTGCACAGTTGCCCCACAATACCGAAGTGTGTAAATCAATGCGAACAGAAGTCAGTAACAAATTAAAACATTCTCAGTTTATCAGAACAAAATTACAGCAATTATCAATATGAAGTATACAATCTCTTAGATTTACAAAATTTCCAGAGTCTCCTGTAAATTTATACAGTCACTTTTTCTGTGGCTCTGTCTCTGCGTCTGCAAAGCTGCTTTCTCCCTCTCTCCCTCTCTCTTGATGTTCAGAAGGTCACTACCTCTTTGCATTCTGGTCTTCTCGGTGGGCCTGAGGTGATTACAAGAACGATTCCAACAGAATGGTCTGCAGGTGAACTCTGTTTTTATACATTTTAAATCCGTTTCTGGAACTTTCTGTATTTCTCAACAATCAGGGTGAGAACCCTTAATCGTTTGAAACAAAATCAATCATTTCGATGGCATGCTGCTGTCAGGTTCCTTTGTGCAGCATGACCCGGTGCCTTTCTGTCTGGGCTGCCTTTTGTTTAGTGGATAAGTTATTGGGGGTGTCTGTGCAGACTACCTGTTACCTTGCGGCTGTGTTTGTACTGCGTCTGGTGTGTGAGTTTCGTGATTTCAGAGTTTCACTTGGCCAATGTACCCAGCATTCCTTGTTGCTCAGTCAAGTTGGCTGCTACAATAGGGTAATCAAGAATGTGTGTGGCATGATTGTGTTTTTGGTCTGGGAATTGAGTACAAAAGTCAGGATGTCTTGTTGTAGCTTTATCAGAGTTTGGTTTGGCAGCACATTGTGTATTGTGTTCACTTGTGGTCACCACATTCCAGAAAGTGTGTGGAGGTTTCGGAGAGGGTGCAGAAGAGGTTTACCAGAATGCTGCCTGGATTAGAGGGTACAAGATATAAGGAAAGCGAGAAAAACTCAGTTCTTGTCTCTGCAGCAGCAGAGGCTGATGGGAGATATTGACAAATTAATGAGATACATTACATGACAGCCAGAATCTTTTTTCCCAAAATTGAAATTTTTAAAATTAGGGCCAAGCATTGAAGGTGAGAGTAGGTTGTTCAAAGAAATGTAAGGGTCAGGATTTTAACACCAAATGTCGGCAGTGCGGAATGACAAAGGACCCGTTCCTTGCTGTCCAGTTCTGTCCTCCATGACATTCAGAAATAGTCAATGTTTTGTGACCAGTTACCCTTCATCAGAATAGATATTGTTTCTGTTTTTGATTGAGAAAGTTTTTAAGTTGGATTTGTGTGTGCGTGTGTGTGTATGTGTGTGTGTGTGTGTGTGTGCGAGAGAGAGACAGAGAGAGAGAGAGAGAGAGATGATATTGACCCATTAATATACAGAGATGGCGTCACGGTCTCAGCGAAGTGTCAGCCACTGCTCCAGTGCCGTTGTTTTGCCAAGGGAACCTCTTTTTGTCTCCTCTCCTGATCTCAGAGTGGAGACATCCAGTGGGGTGGGGTGTCACGTGTAAGACATGGGGAAGACATTGTTGCAACCTGCTTTTACAATTTGGGTAAAGTGCGGATATTTCAAACACCGCTGGGCACTCAGTCAAGAACAGGTGTAAAAGGGATGGGAGAACACGCGTGTAACAGTTTAGTGTAACTTTTTGAATCTAAACTTGGCTGGAGATGGGGAGGGTGACATGTAAAGTGCCTTCCTTACCCGTTTACCATTCCATGGAGATGTCACAGGGATTGCACACTCCTGTTTACAGTTGGCACTATTGCAATTGATTCTGGCCAGAGAGAATTCTGGTGGTAGCTATCTCTTGATTTCAAAGTAGGAGAGAGACAAAGGAGTTAACATCTTGAGTCTCGAGTCCAGAGACCCTTCTATGTTTGGGATTGTTGTCAATAAGCCTTGTCTTGAGGAGGTTTTGCTTTCCCAAGTACAGTGCCTGCTGCCACCTGTGCTGGTTTGATGCTGTAGGTCTCCTGCTAACATTTATCATCACCTTTTCTCAGGCAGTTTCATTTATCTCTAAAAGCTCAATGAACTGTGGATGCTGTCAATCAGGAATATAAATAGAAGTTACCGGAAAAGCTCAGCATTTCTGGTCAGAATCTGTGAAGAGAAAATCAGATTGAAAATTTTGGGTCCTGTGAACCTTTCTCAGAAAATCCCCATGATTTTCTCTTCATCCATGCTGCCAGACCTGCTGACCTTTTCCAGCAACTTCTGTTTTTGTTCCATCTATCTCTCTTTGACTTTGAATGAGTCCTTCATCAGAGCCAATTCATAAAGGGTGTGACATTGTCAAAGCAGTTTGTGAGACAGCTGTGTGAACCCTTGAGTCAGAAAAGATGCAGTGAGATTCATTCCGGTCCATGGTGACCCTGTTAATAATGTGCGTCCTGCAGTGCTCTTTTACACCGAATCAATTTTTGATCACCACTCGTTAGCAAAATGTGAAATGGAAGCTTTGCAGTGATCAAGACTCACATGGTAGTGGATTTAAAGAGGCTTGAGATAACCTGCCTAAAGTCTAACTTGAAGCTGCAGATTTGGAGTTTTAACAGGGAGGAGCTGAAATGAGTCAGTACAGTGTTTCAGCGACATGCACACATTATCGAGTGAGGGCAACAATTTCCGGCTGTACCGAGCAGTTTGATGCTTTGTTTTGCAAGAAATTTCAAACAAGACGAAGATGAACAATTTTCTTTCAGTTAGAATCAACAATTTAATCTCTCATGGATAGTAAGAACTGCAGATGCTGAAGGTGGAGACAGCACAGTGTGGAGCTGGAGGCATGCAGAAGATCAGGCAGCATCAGAGAAGCAGGAAAGTTGATGTTTTGGATCATAACCTCTCTGAAGAAGGTTTCAGCCTAAAACTTTGCCTTTCCTGCTGCTTGGCCTGCTCTCATCCTGCAGGTCCACACTGTGTTATCTCTTCATCTCTCAGGGTCTTTTGGAAAACACGCATACACAATAACACACAATCTATCTTTATGAAGAGTAGAGTTGAAATACCACATACAGCAACAATGGACAGGTAGAGTTTGAGCGTTTTGGGCTGTAACAGTGGCTGGTGTTCCAGGAATGAAACTGCTCTGAACAGGTGGCAAACAATAAGGAGCAGTCCTGCTTCCAGCGCCACTGGTGGTGTAGGAGCAGCTGCTCAGGAAGGAATTGCATCCCAGAGTAATTCAGTGTTGTCAGCTTGCAATACTGGGCTAGTATGTACTCCTAGACTCCTGCCTTCAGTTGCAAGGAGGAATCTTATTTATTTAGGTTTTGGTTGGGTTAAAACTAACACAGCGGGAACTGGTGTGAATCAAGAACGGGCCTGGGCTGTTTGAATGATCCTTCCACTTGGCTGTTTATGCACTCTGGTCATTCAATGATTAAAAGATCGATTTCACTGCTGAACTTGACCCCTGTTCATTTCTTTCAGTTTAACTCACTGCATTCCTTCGGCAGGTAGCTTGTGCTGATGTATTTCTGCTGAAAGCAAATGGGCATCCATTCAGTATGTGTAAGAGAGGTCCCCAAACCTTTTCTATGAACACACTGACAGAAAATTCTACAGTCAGCTATGAGATTCTCAGCAATCTCACTCTCACACTCTATTCCCCCCTGAGCAATCACTGTTTTGTTGACTTCGAACCTTTAGTCAAACCTTCGTTCCACTGTTTTTTCTCATCAATTTGTATGCCACCTTTTTGCATCTCATGCTATTACTAACTTCCCTTTTAAAACATGATACTTTTTCCTCTTTTTGTATTTTTGTTCCAAATTGGGACATATCATTTTTGTAGTTCACCCATTCACTCCTTAAATGTTTCACACTGCCTGTCCACTGTCATTCCTTTCTGTAATATTTCCCAATCCATCATAGCCAACTCATGACATAAACCACCATGGTTTCCCTTCTTAAGGTTCAGGACTCTCGTCTCAAAAGCAACAACTTCACTCTCAGTCTTCGGAAAGAATTCTATCATATTGTGGTCACTTTTCCCGAAAGGGATCTCCCAGAACTATATTGCCAATTATTTCTTTTTCTATGTATAATACCCAGGGAAATGTGGCCTGTCCTTTGGTTGGCCTCTCCTTTCATTGTTTCATCAATCTGTTTGCTCAAACTATATGCAGATTAAAGTCAACCATGATTATAACTATTCCTTTCATGTATGCAGTTCTGATTTCCCATTTAATGATATTCCTAAAAGGACCATGACATTTTGATGGTCTATATACCATGCCCAGAATCTTTTTGTGCCTGTTGTTATTTCTTAACTGTACCCAGATTCTGCATTGTATGAGCTAATAACTTTCCTCAATATTGAGTTTATATCCTCTTATCTAGTAATTCAACTCCACTGCCTTTTCCATTTTGGCTGTTCTTCCCAAATACTGAATGTGCTCAAATAGTCAGTTCCCACCTGGTCCCCCTGCAGCCATGTCTGCATAATCCCAATGAAATCATGCCCATTTACATCATTTTGTGTGATATGCACAGGAGAAGGCCATTCAGTCCTTCAAACCTGTACCACCATTCAATACGATCTTGGTTGATCAAACCATTTCAGTATCCCATTCCTGCTTTTTCTCCATAGCCCCGACCCATTTAGTCACAAGGGCCAAGTCAGTCTCCCTCCATAGTCTATCTAATGAAAAGCTGTCAGCAGCTTTCTGTGGTAGAGAAATCCACAGGTTCACAACTCTCTGAGTGAAGAAGTTTTTCCTCATCTGAATCCTGAATGGCTTATCACTTATTCTCAGATTGTCACCCCTTATTGTCGACTTCCCCAACATTGGGTACATTCTTCCAACATCTAGCCTGTCCAGTCCCATCAGAATTTTGTATGTTCGGATGATATCCCTTCATTCTTCAAAATTCCAGTGAGTACAAGACCAGTCGATCCAATATTTCTTCATATGTCATTCGTGCCGTCGCGGAAATTAGTCTGGTGGACCTTCGCTGGACTCCCTTAATAGCAACAATGTGGTTGTCACACTTGGAGAACAAAACTGCACACACTACGCAAGGTTTGGCTTCAGCAAGGCACTATATAACTGCAGCAAGACATCCCTAAGCTCACATTCAAATCCTCTTGCTTTGAAGGCTAGCATGCCATTAGCTTTCATCACAGCACCGACAGAGGTCATTCAAGGCATCGTACCTGCATCGGCTGTTGCAGAGAGTGTCATTGCCGAGTGCGAGATATCACAGCTGTTACAGAGATGTCGCTCAGGAATGGCAGCTTAATGTTCCAGGGTACAGATACCACAGGAAATATAGCAATGGCGGTGGGGAGGGGGAATGTGACATTCGTGGGACATTACGTCGGACATGGAAGGATACCCCCGAGGAATGTGAAGACAAAGGCCATCGTGGAACTTCCAAAGCCATCCTTGATGAAAAAGGTGCTTCGGGTTTTGTGACTGAATGGATTTTTCTGGAAGTTTGTGCCGAACTTTAGGAGCGTGGTAGCACCGCTGAAGAATTTGCTGAAGAAAAAACATGAAATGGTCGACAGAACAATGCCACGAGGCATTTGAGATTTAAAAGCCATATTAACCACCGCAGCAGTTTTAGCTGTGCCAAATTTCTTCAAATCCTCAAAAGTCGTGATTGACACCAGCGCTATCGGGGTTGGAGCTGTGTTGGTGCAGAAATATAGTGGTAGAGTTGAAAGTCCAATTGGATATTTCTCCAAGAAACTCAATATTCATCACAGAAAATACTCCCCCATTGAAAACAGATTTATTGAGTTTTGCACTGGCCGTTGAAGACCTTCGGGAAGAAGCGCAGCAAAACACAGGACTGGCTTGAAGCAAACATGAATGAGCTCAACACGACCGTTGAGGCGAAGCGTGCTGCACTGTTGAAACACAAACACCAACCTACGCAGGTAAGACTGCAAGCGCTGAGGACAACAAGAAACAATGCACAGAAGACAGCCAGTCACTGTGCAAATGACGACTGGCTACAACTATGCGAAAGCATCCGGTTATCATTTGACACAGACAACATACGTGGAATGTATAAGGGGATCAAGAAAGTCATCGGTCCAACCCAGAGCAAGACAGCTCCACTAAAATCCAGGACAGGCGAGATCATCAAAGACAAAAGCCGGCAGATGGAGAGATGGGTGGAGCATAACTCCGAACTCTACTCCTGGGAAAGGGACATCTCCGACAACACATTGGACACTGTGGAATGCCTGTTGGTCACGGAGGAGCTGGACGCATTGCTCACTGCTGACGAGTTGAGCAGAGCCATCGACAGCTTACCCACTGGGAAGGCACCAGGGTTGGATGGCATCTCACCAGAGGTCATGAAGTGTGCAAAGGGAGTTCTGCTTAGCCACCAGCTGTAACTACTGTGCCAGTGCTGGGAGGAGGGAACGGTGCTGCTAAAAATGAGAGACTGCAACAGTGTCGCCCTCTATAAGAACAAAGGGGACAGAAGCGACTATAACAAGAACAGAGGAATCTCGCTGCCGAGGATCGTTGGGAAGATCTTCGCCCATGTGGTCCTGAACAGACTACAGAAATTCGCCGAAAGAGTCTACCCCAAATCTCAGTGTGGTTTCAGGTCAGAACGCTACACAATCGACATGATCTTCTCCTTCTGAAAGCTACAAGAGAAATGCCGAGAGCAAAGACAACCACTCTGCATCACTTTCATCGACCTCACGAAGGCATTCGATCTTGTGAGCAGAGACGGCTTGTTCAAAATCCTCGCCAAGATTGGCTGTCCTCCGAGAATCCTCAGAATAGTCCAGTCATTTCACGCAGATATGAATGGCGCCATTCAATTTGACGGCTCTTCTTCAGAGGCTTTCATTATCCGCAGCAGTGTGAAGCAGGGCTGTGTGATTTCCCCCATCCTATTTGGCATCTTCTTCGCAGCCATGTTGAAACACGCGTTTGGAACATCAACTGATGGTGTCTACCCCCACACCGGATTGGACGGAAGGCTGTTCATCTGTCCTGGCTGAGGGCAATATCAAAGGTTCGTGAAGTACTCATTAGAGACATGTTGTTTGCAGACGACGCAGCATTGACAACACACTCTGAAGAGCAACTTCAGCGCCTCATGGACAACCTCACAAGAGCCTGCCAGGAATTCAGCCTGATCATTACTCTGAAGAAGACCAATGTGCTGAGTCAAGGCATTGAGCACCCCCCCCCCCCCGTCATCACCATCAACAACTACGAGCAGGAGGTAGTCCACAAACTCACACACCTCGACTCCACCATCACAGACAGCCTATCCCTGGACTCGACAGAGATCGACAGGCGGATCGGACGAGCAGCCTCCATATTCGCCAGGCTGATGGAGAGAGTCTAGGAGAACAAAAAGCTGACGACCAACACCAAGATTGCAGTCTACAGGGCATGCGTCCTCAGCACACTGCTTTACATCAGTGAGACCTGGAGCCTCTACTCCAGACAACAGCGGTGCCTCAACGCTTTCTACCTTCGCAGCCTGAGACACATTCTGGACATCAAGTGGACTGACTAAGTCACCAACACCGAAGTCCTCACCCATGCCCAGGTACCCATCCTCTTCGGCCTACTCCAACAACGCCATCTCCGCTGGTTGGGTCATGCACATCGTATGCCGGACGAGAGTATCCCGAAAGATGTGCTGTATGGGGAATTGGGCATCAGCAAGAAAGCATGGGGACGACCTCATTTTCGTTTCAAAGATGCCTGCAAAAGGGACATGAAGCCAATGGGCCTAAACATCGAGAGATTGGAAGACGTCACAAAAGATCATTCATGCTGGAGGCAGGAACTATGCAGCGGGCTGGAGCGAGGAGAGAAGAAACTGAGGCTTGCTGCTGAGGAAAAGCGTGCTCAACGGAAAGAAAGCAACACGGCAACACTGAGGAAATTTTGTGCAACTGCTCAGAGAAGTCCTTGACCCTGGCAAAAGGGAGGCAACACACCATCCAAGAGTCTCAAACGCAGTCACAAACATCCCTGCCTGTGACCCGAACTAGCTAGTTTACTACCGCGATTGTTGCTTCGATCTTGCCCAACCTGCTGTACAGCAGAGTCAGTTGTGGTGCCACAGACCTGGGTGCTGCTTTTCTTATCTCCTGAGAGGCTGATCTACTCTCTCCCACCCAAGCACTATCCGAAACAGTGTACCTGTTCGAGAGGGGAGCAGCCACATGAGACTTCTGCACTACCTGCCTGCCTGTCCTCTTACTCACCCATCTACCTGACTGAACCTCTGGTATGACCACTTCCCAGTACCTAGCTGTAGATTGCAGTCTCTACCTACTGTATAATCCTCATGTATCCAACTGTCACTGCAACTGAACAACACGGTCTGTGAGAAGCTGCAGCTGCTTACACTTTCAGCAGAGATGCCATCAGGTAGAATAGTTTGCTGCCTGATCTCCGATATCAGGCAGGATGGGCACGCTACTGCCCTAACTGTTATCTCAGCCCATTTACACGAAGAAGAAAGAATCTTACCTCGCTCGCCTTATTCACTGACACCTAGCATTCACCTGAGGCCACAGTCATTCTAAGATAAATTAAAATGCAATCTTTACAAACTGACCCAATACCCACTGGGCTACATCAAACTTCCTGACAGCCTGTCTCAATAACTCTCTCCATTTTCTTTTGTTTTGAGGAGGGAAGGATGGAAAAACTACAGAAATGTTTGGGGCTTAGCATTCCATTGACACCGGGTTCTTCTTTCACTTCATTGATCACTTCTGGTGACTGGCCTGATGTCTCCGAGCATGCTCCTCAGCGACGTCTCTCTGGTGTTCTCTATTGCATCATTCGCCTGTCTCTCTTCCTCTCTCTCTCTCTCTCTCTCTCTCTCTCTCTCTCTCTCTCTCTCTGTCTCTCTCAGTCTGTCTCTCCATTGATGCTGTCACATCTGCTGAGTGTGACACACGCCTCTCTCAATTTCCGTTATCGTTTTAGAATTCCATCATTCTTGGTTCTCATTTCTCGCGCCACGGGTCAATCTGGCTGCCTCAAATGACAAACCCACCCCTTCCTCAACTGTGAGCACAGAGGCTGACTCAGAGCTTGGGTGCCTGAGTTATTCTCAGTTTTCGGCTCATGGTAGGCAAAGGATAGATTTGGGTTTACGGCACGCTATCACGGCCAAATGAAAGGGACCAGGTGGACGGGCGGTGGTTGAAGCCTCGTGATAAGTTCACTCCTTGTGTTACCCAGCATCCTGCATATGACAGGTTACGGTTCTGACCAGAGCTTCCCCTTGGCCACTACCATCTGCTGTTTGACACATCGCATTGGGAAACCAAGTGTTCCACCGTCTTATGCATTATTGATGAGAAGCTGAGAATGCAGAAGAGGAGATTAGCTCACAATGGATACCAAATCCAAACCCTAACCGATGCATCAAAAAAAACTAGGGGTGAAATCAGAGAAGGATTCAGCCATTCGGCCTCTCTCAAAACTACCCCATTATTCAATGAGTTCATGATTGATCTCCCTTGGGGTCTCAAACAGAGAGATGCTGAGAGCTTGACGAGCTGTGAGATGAAGGACTCGGTTTATGAGTCAGGCATCTCCCACTGTGGCCGAATTCCAGCTTTCAGTCCAAGTATAAGAGCATCCATCAAACAGAGGTACACTGAGGAAGTGATGTGGGAGAATGGGGTCGTAGTGGTAAGTGACTGCTGCAGCGACGTGGGATCAAATCTCAACATGGCCTTTGGAATGGAATTTGAAATCTGTTCATAAATCTGCAATATCAACCAAGGCTCAATAACAATTACTGATCAACTAATCATTGATTGGTGTAAAATCCAAATCGGTTTAATTCATATTCCTGCAGGGCAGGAAATCTGCTATTGTTACTCAGTTTTGCCTACATGTAACTCCAGACAGCCCACCCTGGGATGAGTGGGGATTTTTCTCCTAATCCCAGGGACATGTGTCTGTGGAATTTCTTCCGTGGGATAGCAGTTGTTTGGGGAGAGGAGAGAGACAAAAGCTATGATCAGACCAAAACTTGGAGCAAACTCAAGGAGGCGAATTGTGTCACAGAGATGTACAGTGCAGGGAAAGACCTTTCAGCCCATTGTGCCTATAGTGCGGAGAAACAGATCACCTCACCATTCTATACCCACTCCCCAGGACTCAGCCCAAGGCTTGACATTGTGAGTGAATATCTAAAGAATTCTTCTTTTCCTGCAGGGCATCTGTCTCTCCCACACTTACAGACAGTGAGTTTCAGATCCTCAACACCCTCTGGGTGAAAATATTTTTCTCCACATTCCCACAAAACCACCTGCACATTCTCTTAAATGCTTGCACCCCACACACCCTGATACTTGCTTATTCCATCATGGGGAAATGTTTCTTCCAATCTCCCCAATCTCTGCCCTCCATTATTTCATACATCTTAATCATGTACTCTCTCAATATCATCTGTCCCATGGAAAACAACCCCAATCTGCCCTCAATGACTAGATCTGTCTATCCCAGGCAAAATCCTGGTCAATCTCCTTCACACCTTCTCCAGAGCAATCATATCCCTCCTGTAATGTGTATTACGGGACTTCATAATCTTGCTGTGTGTCCCTGAACAATGTTTTTTTTTAGAATTCTACCATAACCTCCCTCCCCTTAAACTCAATGCCATGGCAAACAAAAGCAAGTGTAATGTATGGCAAGTTAACCACTTCATCTCTTTATCTCCACGCTCTAAATAGACTGTTGGACACGCACCCATGCTCCCTCTGATTCTCAGTGCTTCACAGCGCCCAACCACACATCATGTGTTGCCTTGCCTGTCCGCCTGCCCAGGCGCAACACTCCGCACCAACTAGATTGAACAATTGTTCTGAAGGTCATCTTCAGAGTTCAAGGATCTCACCGACCAGGCCTGTACTATGCAAACCAGCAAATTCCCAGACAGCGTCTCTTTACTGAGGAAGACCATGACCCCTGTGGAGGATTGAGAGACCTCGTGCGTGTGCCCTTGACAGGACATTGCACATCCCAATAATGGATGGATGCTGAAAAATGGGAGCTTTTAAGGATGGAATCCACAACTGCACTTGAATCTGTCTGCTTTGCACAAATGTCAATCATGCAGCGAAAGTATCAAAGTGTTGTCTAAATAGTGAGAGGTTGAAGAGCTCTGAGATGCAGGAAGATCTGGGAGTCCTAGTACTTAAGACCATAAGACATAGGAGCGGAAATTAGGCCATTCAGCCCAGTGAGGCTGCTCCACCATTCAATCATGGCTGATAGGTTTCTCAAACCCATTTTCCAGATTTCTGTCTGTAACCCTTGATCCCCTTGACAATCAAGGACATATCTGAAGCTGTCTTAAATATAACCAAAAATTCACAAATCTCTGAACAAAAAAGCTTCTCCTTTTCTCCGTTTGACAGGGTTTTCCCTTTGCTCTAAGTCTGTGCCCTCAGACCCAAGGGTTTCCTGCCAATGGAAACATCCTCCCAATATCGACTCTCTCCATGCTGTTCAGTATTCCTTAAGTTCCAATTAGGACGCCTCTTATTCTTCTAAACTCTATTGAGTATCGACCCAGAGTTCTCAAACCTTCTCATATATTACGGCTTTCGTTCCTGGAATCATTCTTGTGAATCTCCTTTGGACACTCTCCAGGACTGATACATCCTTCCTGAGGTATGAGGCCCAGAATTGTTCACATTACTCTCAATGTGGTCTGACTAGACCTTCATAAAGCCTCCAAGATACATTCCTGCTTTTATATTCTAGTCCTCTTCAAATAAATACTAAAATTGTATTTGCCTTCCTAACTACCAACCGAACATGCATGTTCACCTTAAGAGACTCCCAAGGCCTGTTGCACATTGTTTTTCTGGATTTTTTCCCCACTTTCAATTGCCTCCTTCTGTATTCTTCATACTAAAGTGTCTTGCCTCACAGTTTTCCACGTAGTATTCCATCTGCTACTTCTTCACTCACTCTCCAAACCTATCAATCATTCAGGACCTTCCCTACCTCGTCAATACTACCTGTTGTTCTTCCTGTCTTTATATCATGAGCAAGCATTGCCAGAATGCCCTCAGTTCCTTCATCTAAATCAATAATGATGTATAAAGTGAAAGGTTGTGGTCCCTGCACTGACCCTTGTGGAATACAACTTGCTGCTGGCTGCAATCCTGAGAAAGACCCTTTTATCCCACTACCTGCTTTCTGCCAGAAAGCTAAGATTCTCTCCATGCTATCACCTTGCCCCTAACACCATGGGGCCTTGTCTTACTGAGCAGCCTACTGTGCAGTACCTGATCAAAGGCTTTCCTGAATTTCAGGCAGATAATATCAATTGGCTCTCCTTGTTCTTCCCTGCTTGTTAACTCCGCAAAGAATTCTAAAGCATTTGTCAGGCATGACCTCCCCTTGATGAAACCATTTACTGTATTTTCCCACGCACTTCCAAGTGTTCAGAAAGGTTCTTCAAAATGGTCCAGTTCTGAAACATCAGCTTTCCTTTTCCTCTGATGTTCCCTGGGTGGGTGTGTGCATCCAGCTCCACACCTTGTTATCTCAAATCGATCGCCCAACCTGGTTTTGCATTGCCCAGAACCTTCTGCTGAGTGCACACGTCAAAAACGAACAGTTATGATAGGGGACACAATGCATTGTAACAGAAATTCTCACCACAGCTCGACATGATGTATTGAACTATCTGGGAAGTCATTCGCCACTATCTTGTTTATTGTTGAAATTTGAAAATCACATGACACCAGATTATAATCCAACAGGTTTATTTGAAGACATAAGCTTATTTATAAACCTGTTCCAGTGTAAGCTGGTTTTGTGTGACTTTTGTCCCTGTCCATCCCAATTCAACACTGGCAACTCTACATCCTGTTCAAAATGAACAGGAAAAAATTAAAATAGAAGTTGAATGTGAGAAAATGTGAAGTTGTTCCATTTGGAAGTGGGAGCAACAGAACAGAGTATTATTTTAATAGCGAAATAATGCAGAAAGCTTCAATGCTTGGGGTCTTGGGGTCACATGTGCAACAAAACGCAGAAAGCTAGCAGGTAATCATAACAGCTAATGGAACGTTGGCCATTACTTCAAGGGGGTTGGAGTATAAGCGTAAGGAAGTCTTTCTGCAAGTATGAAAAGTTTTGCTGAGACACAAAGAAATAACATTTCATTAGAGGCAGATCAGAAATGTTCACAAGGATGAACCCAGTATGGAAGAATCGGCAATGAAAGATCACTCCTGTACTCACTGGAGTTTAGAAGAATGAGAGGCAATCACAAGAAGGGTGTTGACCATGGGCTATACAGAGAATGTTTCTCCTTGCGAGACAGTCTTCGAACAAAGGGCACTGTCTCAGAATGAAGGGGCACCAGTTGAAAACTGAGGTGATTGGAAATTTCTTCTCTCAGAGGGTCGTGAGTCTTTGGAACACATTGTCACAGAGAGCTGTGGGAGCTGAGCCCTTGTGTGTTTTTTAAGGCTGAAATAGATTTTAGTAAATAGGGGATCAAGGCATCGGAGTAAAGGCGGGAGAGTGGGCGTGTATACAAGTTTGGCCCCCTTACACAGTGACGAGAGAGACTGGAATATGTGCACTTAGATGAATTCCGTAATATTCACGAAAGTTCCAAAATGCTGAACAGGATTGCCAGTAAGTGCAGGAAGAATATTTCTCTGGCCCTGTGGGTGTGTACTGGAGAAACTTCTCAGAATGAAGGACAATCTATTTAGGACTGAGATGAGGAGGAATCTCTTCACTGTGAAGGTAATGAATTTGAAAAACGTTGTGCCCTAGACAACTTTTGGAAGCTCTGATATCAATGCAGAGATAGGTAGATTTCAAGTTACTAATGATAGCAAGGCACATGGAAATGTATGTGAATGGCCATGATTTGGAACTGCGGAGATGGTTTGATCAGGGTGGAGGTGTAGTGGAGTAGGTTCTGTGCTGTCAGTTGAAGGAGGCTGAACAGACCAGACATCTCCTTGCTGTCTGAACAACTACTCACCACTTTATTTTCATCAGCTCACCCAGTGTGTCATGCTTCAGGATTCCCCGGTCACCTTACGCTATGGCTTTCAATTTAAGAACGGACCTGTAATTAGATGGTCCATTCACTCCCTCACTGAAATCGAGCTCAACATGTGTCATGCTCAGACTCTACCCCTAAATCCCATTGTACAGCCTGTACATTCATTCATGACATCACTCTTTCCTCAGCTAACATCTTATACCACCTGGGTAATTACATCAGTTGACTCTGGCACAGAGGAGGTAGGATGGAAAGAGTAGCTGTTTGTTTAGTAACTGTCACTAATGTCAGTCTCCATGGATCCTAATTATGTTGCTGCAGGGTGTATTACATCTACTTATAAGGGGAATTGTTCATTGTGTCCTCTCATAGTGTTCGTGGGAGAGACCGCCGTGGTGCGAACTGAGATCTGGAACACCAGAGAGAGAGAGAGAGAGAGAGAGAGAGAGAGAGAGAGAGAGAGAGTCAGGAGGACAGATCACAGTTTTAAATTGGATTGTAATAGATTAGAATGAGGCAACAATGTATTGGAATCTGGCAATGATGGATTGGAACAATACATCACTAGATTTGAATCCAAGAACAAACGATTGGAATGTTACAACAACACATTGGAATGTTTGGACAATGCTTCAAAATGCGATAACAGTCGATGGGAATGTTAAAACAATGGGAAGGGGTTTCAATGAGATGTTGAATTCTCTTTGGGCAACTCCAGATTGGAAACCACTGGAAATCCACATTCGAATCATCCTTCGGATTATACAATTCATTTATTATCCGATTCTCGCTATCGTGTCAGTGCCTGGTAAGTCTTTTGTATTTCTATAAATTGTGGTATCTATGGTGCAACACTTGCTGCTCTTATTTTCTTTCCTCTGTGTTGTTCATTCTGCCAACCATTGATCAGGCCCTTACCGCGCTTGAAATTTACTCTCTCATCTTTACTGCTTCTAGCTTTCCTCTCGATCTAGCTGATAGGTCTGTAATCCTGACTATCTTCGCATCTGACTGAGTGTTCACTGACTCAGCATGCATTCATCTACTGACTTCATGTCTGTGCAGACGAAGCATTTGATCGATTGAGACTGGAATCCTTGCTTGCTTTCTCAAACACCATTGTTAGACCTTTGGTTCCATCACGTGTTCCCATGAGGGTAGCATCTCCTGGATCCCACCCATTTGCAAAATTCATTAACAGACAATTCAAGCTATGTTTCTGTGATTTCCATTCTTGGGGCAAAATGTATTGCAACAGTCACAAACACCTCAGTAAAAAACAACTTTTATCTCATCTCATATTTTCATTCCATGTTCAATTTATGGAATAACAGTCGTTGGATCCACCAAATAAACTGAACACTGATGCAAACATTTGTGACAGAAACGGATACAAACTACCATTTGTACATCTCAATCAGCGCTCAATAAAACTGGTAACATTGTTCCAAGCAGAAACTATAACTTCATTGTTTGCTTTCCTCACAGCCAACATAGTAACAATTGTGATCCTGTCCCAAGAAAAGTGTGGTCTCTCTGGATGTGTCCCTCACTACCTGGTGGCCATGGCAATAGCAGATCTCCTAGTCATTACCTTTGACCTCATATTGCGACACATTCCATTTGTCTATTTGGAAGGGCATCATTTCTTAGAAGGTATCCCTGTGTGTAATATCCACGCTGTCCTGCTTTATGCAGCCACTGACTGTTCTGTCTGGTTCACCGTCACTTTCACCTTTGATCGATTTGTAGCCATTTGTTGCCCAATTCTGAGAAGTAAATATTGCAAAGTGAAAACAGCATCCGTGGTTCTGGCAACAGTGACTGGATTGAGCTGTTTGAAGAACATTTTCTGGTATTTTATGTTTACTCATCAGTATTATCACCGGATCAGAGCCTGGTTTTGTCGGGTGACAAGCGTTGTGAAGTTTTCTCCAGTCTGGGCAGCAATTGAGTTCTGTCATTACATACTAACACCAGGAGTTGCCGTTATTCTCATTGTGCTTCTCAATGTTTTAACGGTTAGATACATTGCAGTGACCAGCAGATCCCGCAGGAGACTCCATCAGCAGCGCAACAGAAATGGCGCCAAAGACCCAGAGATGAAGAGTCGAAAGAATTCCATCATTTTATTGTTTCTTATCTCAGGGAATTTCATTCTGTTATGGTCAGTATCAATGGTGTATTCCATAAATTGGAGAATGACATTTTTGGGTTCTGAGTCTGTGTGTCTGCCTCGTTTTGTACTGGACTTGGGCTACATGCTGCAGATGCTGAGTTGCAGCACAAACACTGTGATTTATGTCATCACACATCCTAAGTTCAGAGAGCATTTGAAGAATATTGTGCGTTATCCTTTTACTCCAATTGTGAAATGTATTAAACGTTGAGACTGACTGAAGAATGAAATTATCAGCAATCAATTTTGCCCACGTTTTTGTCTGATCCACAGTCCTGGTGTCTTGTTAATAGACATCATTGAAAGAAGATGATATCTCCAGGATCATTGATCTGTGATTTTTTGCCTGCCTAATTTGACAGCTTGTGCACCTGTGCCAGGACACTGTTTATCTGCATCTCAATCCAAGTGTGGGTGTGTGGCTGTGCGTGTGCAGAGGCATCAGGTAGATAGATAGAGGAGCAGGTTCAGTAACAGACCTATGACTCAAGAATGATCACAACATGATGAAATGCTGTCTCGTTTGAGGGTGATAAACATGGTACCGACCTTGGTCTTCAAACTTAATTAAAAGAAAGACAAAATCGTGAATGCAGAGTTGCTCATGGAGTACAGCAAAAACAGGACGTGAAATGCAAGCATGGTAACTCAGCAGATTTGGACTTTTAATGAGGCATTTCATACTTCTCAAAAAGTGTACTTTTCAGTGAGACACCGTTCAATGATTCGGGAATACCATTCTTTACTAACTATAGATGTTAAGAGTTGTATCAAGGTGAATGAAACTGGTCAATGCTGTGAAGCTGACTGCTCTAAGTTTGGATTTCTTTGAACTGTCATTGGATGAAGTTTTGAAAGAGTGGGAGAAAGTGGAATAAAAAATCTAAACCAGCATGAAGTTTTATTTCGACAAAGGGAGATGAAAGGATATAGGGATCTAAAGGAAATATTCATCCCTGATTGAGTGGAATTCAGGAATTCACAGTGATAAAAGATGGAATGGTGAAGACAGTGACCAAATATTTTCGATCTCTTTCTGTCGATGGCGGCATAACAAATGCCCAAAATGATAGGAAATCAGGGCGGAATGAACAGGGACTGAAAACAATTAAAATTGTTCAGTGACTGGGAAATAGCAAGAACTGCTAATACAGGGACGTAGAGATGATACAGTGTGGACCTGTAGGAAGACAGCAGGTCAGGCATTATCAGAGCACCAGGAAAGTTGACAATTTGGATTGGATCCCTACTTCAGGACTGTGGAGGGGGAAGGAAGCTCAGAAATAAATGAAGTGTTCTGGAGTTGGGGGCAGGTAGGATGCAGGAAGGGATTGTGGAGATTGGTCAATGGCAAGGGTAGACATAATAGACCAAGTTGGAGGACATACAGGTTAATCCCTGCTGGAAATGGAACGATTGCTCAGGGCCATGGATGGAGTTGAGTGATAAGGTGTCGGGGGAAGTGTAGCATTTCCTGCATTTGCAGAGAAAGACTTCGGGTGTAGTGTGGTTGTTGGGGAGTGTGGAGTGCACGAGGGAATCGTGGAGAGTCCAATCCCTGCGGAAACAACTCAACTGCATCTCCTGCATTTCCTGAACTTCTACCCTCAAACCCCTACCCGCAACAGCAACAAGGATAGTGACCCCTGGTTCTCACATCCAACCCTGCCAACATTGAATCCAGCACATCCGCCACCACTTTCACCACTTGCAATCAGACCCAACTACCAAAGAGAAATTTCCCTCCCAATTCCTAATATGCTTTTCGTCGGGATTGCTTTCTCCACTAATACATCATCCACTCCACACTCCCCATCCGACAACCGCAGGAACTTCTCCCCGTCCCCCTCCACTTCCGCTCTCACCCCCATCTAAGGCCCCAAACAAACATTCCGTATGTGCCAGGGATTGACCTGTACCTCCTCCAATCTGGTCTAATGTGGCCGGTGTTCCCAAAGTGGTCTCTTCAATTTGGAGAGACCAAGTGCAGACTCAGTAAATGATTTGCAGAGCATTTGTGCTCTGTACGCTCAAATCAACACCACCTTCCTGTCGCCAGGCATTTCAACTCCCCTCCCCACTCCCATGGTGTCATGTAGAATACCTTATGTTGCAGTTGGGGATCTAACAGCCTCATGGCTTCAACATAGAATTCACTGACTTCAATATCACCCCATTCCCCATCTCACCCCATGTCCAGCCCTCCATCTTATCCCCATCTCCTTGACCTGACACAACCAACTTCCCTCTCACCTATCAGCCCCACACTTCCCATTGACTAAATTCCACAATCCCCGACCTGCATCTACCAATCACCAGCTTACCGACCATCCCGCCACCCTACCCACTCCCTCTATTTACTGCAGACCTTCTTTCACCCTCACTAGTGATGACCAAGGGTCCCAATCTGAAACGTTGACTTTCCTGCTCTTCTGATGCTCCCTGAACTGCTGTGTTTCTCCGGGCCCACACTGCATTGATATCATCATTCATGAAGGAAATGGACTGTAGTGTAGTGTAGAACATGTGCTGCAAGGGTGTTGAGGTAAAGCAGGAGATTAACACTCAGCAACGATACTCTTTTGAGCAACCCATGCAGATACGTTGACACGAACAAGTCCGTCTTTTGCAGCAATTCTGCGATCCTGTTTGGAAAACAAATGGGGCTAAAGAATGATTTGTTCCTTACACCTGACTCTTTGCATTATCGGATCCTGAAATAAGTGCTCGCTTCTGAGTGCCAGACTTAATCAACTGTTCCAGTGGGCTGAGGAATGGCAGATGGAGTTGAATTTAGATAAATGCAAGGTGTTGCATTTTAGTGAAGCAAAACAGGGCAGGACTTACATCATCAATAGTAGGGTCCTGAGGATAGTTATAGAATTAAGATATCAAAGAGGACAGGTGCATAGCTCCTTGAAAATAGAATCACAGTTAGACAGAGTGATGAGGAGTGCTTGCAAATGCTGTCTTTCATTGGCCAGAGCATTGATTATAGCTGTTGAGATGTCTTGTTGTAGCAGTACAATGTGTCAGTGAGACCACATTTGGACAACTCCATGTGGATCTGGTCATTTTACTACAGAAAGAATGCTGATAGAAGATTTAGTTATAAGTAGAATTGGTCACTTTACGACAGAAAGAATGATGATAGAAATTTGAGTTATAAGAAGAATTGGATTTTCTGGGACTTCTTTCCATAGATCTGAGGAGTCTCAGGGGTGACCATACAGATGACTATGAAATCACGAGAGACATAGATAAGTTAGATGTGCGACAGCATTGCACCATGGTAGGGGTGTCAAAAACAGGAAAAGCATAGGTTGAACATCAGACGAGTGCAAGAGAAAGGTTCTAGTGGTCCAGTTTTTTTTTTAACACACAAGAAGTGGTGAGTGCCTGGAATGGAATGCCAGAGGTAGTGGAGAAGGGAGAAGATAAAGAATTGGCATGCTGGAAGTCAATTCTGTAGGTGTGAGCTTGGAAAAGCACAGCAGGTCAAACAGCATCAGTGGAGCAGGGAAGTCAGTGTTTTGGACCAAAATGTTTTGTCAGGACTTGGGGTTAGAGAGTAGCCCAGAAATAAATAAGGACGGTGGGGGTGAAGTAGGGTAGGAGAGATGATAATAGGTGGATGCAGGGAGGGGGTTTATTATGATTGGTTCAAGGCCGGAGTGGAGAGTTTTTTGGAAGATCAACAGGTTAGGTCAGGTCACGGACGTCAGGGGGAAGGGGAGGGCTGGTCATGCGATAAGGCTGGGGTTGGATGGGCTTTGACGATGGTGGAGTCAGAATTGAGGCCAATAGGCTGTAAGCTCCCAAGGTGAAATATCAGGTGTTGTCCCTCCAGTTTACATTTGACCTCAGTCTGACAGTGGAGGAGGCCAAGGATGGTTATGTAGCCAGAGGAGTGGGAGAAGAATTAAAATGAATGGAAACTGGAAGGTCAGTTTGCTTAATACATACAGAATGTGCATTGTTCCCTGAGTCTGCATTTTGTCTCCCTAATATAGAGGAGACCACACCAAAAGCAATGCATACAATCGGTTTAATTTAAAGGGCACATCAGAGCAGGGGAGCTTAAAACTGTGGCCTGGTCCTTGTGATCTATATGGGAAGTGGACTAATTTCCCACTTGCGGCACTGGAAATGAGTAGGAACTGTTTCCACTTACAGCTCCTGGTTTTGGAATGGGGCTGGCAATTAGGAATTCTGTGGAACATCTGCAAAGCTGAGAGAGCCGTGGATAACACAACTCGTGAGGTGGTCGCACCTCAGGCTGACAGTGCAGGAAGTGAATGGATGACCATCATGAAGAGTAAGAGGACTCAGAAGACAACGTAGGAATCCCCTGTGGCCATTCCCCTGAGAAACAGATATGACACTTCAGATACTGCTGAGGGCAATGGTCTCTCAGTGGGAAGAAGCAACAGCCAATTTCAAGACACAAAAACTGGTTCTGCTGCACATGTGAACAGCAAAGCCTGAGGAAATACAATAGTTGTTCAATTGTAAGAGGAACTGGGAGGATTTCTGTGGCTGCAGACCAGACTCCAGGATGGCATGATGCCTCTCTCTTATCGGGGCAAACAATGTTTCACAGTATCTACATGAGGGGGACGGTGAACGGCCAGTAGTCGTGATGCACGTTGGTGCCAATGACATGGGAACACAAAATGGGAGAAAGTCCTAATAGCAGACAAGAGGGTGTTCGGAATAAGCTAATAAGTAGGACTTTAAAGGTAGAGATCTCAGGATTGTGACCAGGGCAGTGTGCTGGTGGGGGAGGAGATTGCAGGATGCAACATATGAACATGGGGCTAAAGAGATGCTCTGAGGTGGCAGTTTTCAAATTCCTGATGGAGGTGGGGCGAGGACAAACTGGACTGGTTTCACCTGGTTAGGCCCAGGGGGATTACCATTTGCCCCAAATACGAGAGGGGCATCATGCCATCTCTTAGTCTGGTCTGTGGCCACGGATGCCTGTGGGGGAATATGAGTGAGCGTGGTTGAGGAGGGTTTAATTTAAATTGGCAGGGAGTGGAAAGCTGTGCAGGGAGTCAGGAGAAGTAGAGTGAAGGCAAAGAGAAAAAGACAAAAAGATGAATAAGAGGCACGATAGGCAGAGGGACAGAATCAAACAAGGACACAGTTAAAAATAATGGGAAGTGGCCAAGGAACGTTAAAAAGACAAGCCTTAAGGTATTCAAAATGAAGTGGATGGATCAATCATGATAACAGCTGTGATATCATTGGAATTATAAAAACATGGCTGCAAGGGACCAGAGCTGATAACTGACCATTCAATTGTATTCAGTATTTGGGAAGGACAGACAAAATGGAAAAGGCGGTGGAGTTGAATTACTGGTGAGAGACGATACCAACACAATATTGACGACAATGTACAATGTGGTGTAAATTGAGAGATACCAAGGTGCTCCTAAGTGCAGTGGGTAAAAATGAGAAATATCATGGGACAAAAGACATTGATATCTAGACCGCCAAAGTGCAGTGGTCATTTTGGGAATGGTATTAAATAGAAAACTAGAAGTGCATGCAGTAAACGAATAGTCGTAATCATGGGTGGCATTAATCTGCACGTGGTTTGGGAAAATAATATTAATCACAATTGTGTATACAGGATGATTTTCAGGACCAACACATTGATGAATAAATTGAAACAATCCACTCAGCCTGGGTGGTACCCAGTGGGACATGAATAATTGGTAATGTAGATCAGGGGAAATCCTTCAGGATGTGATTTTCAGGATTGAGAGAGAATTTGCTGATTCTGAGACAAGAATCCTGAATCCGGAGAAGGGAAACTGTGATGGTACATGGTGTGAGTTGGCTGTGATGGGTTGGGCAATGTTACAGAAAGGAATGGCAGTGGACAGGCAATGGTGAACGTTGAAGACGTGAATGGGTGAACTGCAAAAATGGTATGCCCCTGTCTGGAATGAGATGCAAAAAGAGGAGAAAATCATGGCGTAAAAGGAAAGGTAGTGATAGCATGAGATCCAAAAAGGTGGCATACAAATTGATGAGAAAAGCAACAGACCTGTGTTGGGAAAATTTAGAAGTCAGCAAAAGTGGAGTAAAAGTGTGATTACGAGCATGAGAGTAAAATCACTGAGAACCGAATAGCAGACTGCAGACTTTTCTATCAATGTATACAGAGAAAAGGTTTGGGGACCTCTCTTATGCATACTGAATGGACCCCCACCTGCTTTCAGGAGAAACCCATCAGCAAAAGCTATCTGCCAAAGGAATGCAGCAAGCGAAATTGGAATTTTCCAGAGAGTCTATCCATCCTTTGCTTCTGGAGTGCAGATTCCTGGAGCCCAACAGAAGCAAGCCCTCTGCCTCTGAGTTAGAATCCTACTTGCAAAATAGTAAGCTCGGGAATGTGAGGGTGATTGCAAAATGCTTTAACACCCAAATGAGCACCTTGTTGGGGCACCATCCCCCAATCCCTGAACCGAGCCTGCTGGCAGGTCATCAGTGGATGAAGATGGACAGTTAAGAGTCAAAGCTGTGTCTCCTCTCGCGTCTGGCCGAGTAGCACCCACTTATGATGCTGGAGAAATTGTTGCTCTATCCCTTTGGATTGTTAGCTTTCTTACCTTTCAGTCCTTTGGTCAACACAAATTTAGAGAATGTCCCAAACATGACGAAAAGATTCACCTGATGAAACTAGTTCGGTCAGGTCAGAAGGCATATGAAGGGGGTAGTTATTGCAGGGGAAAAATGTGTTCGGAGCATCGTTGTGCCTGTTAAGTGATAGCTGTGTTCGAGCATCGTCAGGGAATATTCTTGCCACGGGGCTGTTGTGTCTGAGGTTAATGTATCAGGGAACAGTTGTGTCGGGTTTCAGTGTGCCAGGGACTAGTCCTGTCAGAGCAGTTATCATGTCAGGCGTAGTTGTGCTAGAAGGGTAGATGTAATCAGGGAGCTCAACCTATCATGGACTGTGATGTCATTAGATCGATTGGACAGACATGTTGTGGAGTAGTTGTGTCAGGATCAGACATATTGGGAGTAGTAGTGTTATGGTACAGTCTTGTCGGGAGTGGGTGGGTGTGATGATGGTGGAGGGGCATCAGACCGGTTTGATAATTGTCACTGCAGGAGGTTGTTGTGATGCGGTAGCCGTGTTGAGGGTTTGTTATGTCGGAATGGCATTCATGTTGGGGTGCAGTCATGTCAGGGGCAGTTGTGTTTGGGGACAGGCATGTTAGTCTTAGCTGTGACAGTGCAGTCCTTTCAGGGGACAGTGGTGTCAGTGGGAACCCTAACCCTAACCCTAATCCTAACCCAAACCAGAACCCTAAACCAAACCCTAACCCTGACCTGAACCCTAACCTGAACACGAACCCTAACCCTAACCCTAATCCGAGAGGGATCCCTGAGGCAGATGTGGCGGGGGTTGGGGGCGCAGATCTGTCAAGTGGTAGCCTTATAAAGGCACAGCCACTCAGAGTTGTAAACCTGTGGAATTCTCTCCCACAGAAAACTATTGGGGCCTGTTCATGAGAGGTAATCAAGAGGGAGCTGTAATGGTCCTTCTGGCTAAAGGGATCAGACAGTATGAGGAGAGGGTGTGAAGGGGATGCCAAAATTGCACAGTCAGCGATGATCATGTTACATCGTGGTGCAGGCTCGAAGGGCTGCAGGGCCGACTTTGTCAGGTTCGTTTTCGGACACCCTCACGGGCTTGATGCAATAACAAGACACTGACCTGTTTCGAAAAACACAAATCCTTTTACTACAAAGCAAGTACAAACTGTGGTGCATCACTGTGCTTAACCCGGCACAGAGTGCAGAGTCTCGAATGTAATTCTCCCTGAGCAGCGGACAGTCCCCGCTTTTTATACATTACTAAGCACGTAACACATAAAACAATTTTACATCTCACAATGACATGATCCATGAAGTAATTACTACAACAGACAAACACAGGATACAAAACAATTATTACATCAAGAACATAAAACACCAGGATGAAGTATCAATTGTTTGTGAAGTAGTTGCGAATGGCACGAGGCGATTTGAAGTTGTTAACGAGACAGATTGTAATTTCGAGTTGCCGATGTGTCTGGCTTGAACAAAGTCAGTGCTGTGGCCCCTTTGTCAGAGAGAGAAGTTACATACTTCAGAAGTCTCACACCTTTACAAATGTTCCTCACTTAAACCTTATTTGAGACAGTTTCCACATGCCCCCGTGCAGGAAGATAAGGATTTGCAAAGTTGAACTCTAATTCTATTCAGACAAACAGGAAGCTTAAGGCAATGTCTGCATACCTATGTGTGGGCAGATAAAGGACATTAATTTATAGAATTATAGAAATCAATGGGATGTTATCCCAATAACATCTCATTGGGTAGAGCGATTCCAGTATACTACATTGGCAGATTTTGAACTAGTTACTGTCCTTCATCGTCCTTTTCGCTTAATCCGTAATATCAACGGATTGTCCCCCACTCGGACTTCCCACTCTCCCTCGGTTGATGGGTCCATTGGTCCCTTTACCCGCGCCGCGTGCGTCCACCCTTTTTCTTTTGTTCGAATCGCTGTTTCCGTTGTCAGCAACACTAGATATGGGCCAGACCACTGCGGCCGTAACTTCTCCACTTTCCACGAATTGACAAGGACCCAATCTCCTGCCTTTATTGGGTGGATGCGGAAATCCAGAGGAGGGCTCTGTGCCAGCAAGCCTTTGGTTTTAAGCTCTGTAAGTGAACAAGAGACTGCCAGTAAATAGTTCCTTAGAAACGCATCATTACTTTCAAAGGTGGGGACCCCTTCCTCCACTCCTAGATAGGGGAGTCCAAACTACAGATTGGGCAGCCTTTCGGGCGTTCTCGTTGGGCATTCGGTTCCCTCTGGCGTCCAGTGAATTTCCCTTTTGATGTTCTGGAACATGTACTACCGTTATTCTTTCAGGTTTCTTGAGCGCGTCCAAGGTCTTTTTAATCAATCAATTCTCCATGGGCCAGCTCCCTCCCCCTTGTCGTTATCTTCCCCCGCTCTTTACAGATTTTGCCAAATGTATACACTACTCCAAATGCATACTTTGAATCAGTGTAGATCGTGCCTTCCCGGTTGACCAACAACTCCAATGCTCTCATCAGGGCGTAACATTCACAGGACTGTGCCGACCAGTTCCCGGGTAGGCGCCCCGATTCTATTGTAGTTCCCACAACCCCATCGATTATCGCGTATCCGCTGTACCTTTTTCCTTCCATACAGTACAATGATCCGTCTATGAACCATCTGCACCCTCCTGTGAGGGGTTCCTCATCCAGATCGTTTCGGCTCTTAGTTTGTAAGTCAATGATGTCGCAACAGTTATGTTCCCAGTCTCCCGACTCTTCCTCTGCTGCAGGCGGGTATAAAAATTGTGAGGGGTTCGTGTTTTTATCCGTGACGATGGTCATGTCGTCCTTTTCCATCAAGATCCTTTTGTATTTTAAAATTCTCGAATCTGTCAGCCGCCTGTGGGATTTGTGGGTCAGGATTGTCCTGACTGTGTGGGGAGTACAAACCACTAGATTTCCACCGAAGGTGAGCTTCCGACTTTCCTCAACCAAGATAGCCGTGTCTGTTGTCGCCTTGACACATCTGGGCCAGGCTCCAGACACCGGATCCAGTACTTTCGAGAGGAAGGCCACCGGTTGTTTCTGCCCCCCTCGTGTTTCAGTGAACAGCCCCAAGGCCACTCCATCTTCAACATTCACAAATAAGTAAAAAGGCTTGTTAACTGAGGGCAGAGCCAGTACTGGAGCGCTCACCAAGCTGTCCTTTAAGCGGCCGAATTTTTGCTGTTCCTCAGTACTCCAGGCCAACTCCGTCTCTTTGCTAGCTAGTTTGTCATAGAGGAACTTGACCCGCCGGGCATATTCATTTATCCACAGCCGACAATATCCAACTAGTCCCAGGAACTTCCTTATTTCCCTCTGGTTGCTAGGCAGGGGTAAGCCGACAATTCCTGCGATCCTCTCTTGGCTTATTCTCTTCTTCCCGTGGCTAATCAGGTGTCCCATCTATTTAACTTCATGGGCGACAAATTGGAGCTTACTTTTGGACACCCGCAGACCCTTTGTCCTGAGGACTTTTAGTAACTGTATACTGGATTCCCGGACGCTGTCTTGTTCTTCCCAGGAGAGTAAGAGATCGTCTACATACTGTATCACTTGGTTTCCCGGGGCCCCAGAGTATGCTTCCAGTACTTGTTCCAGCACCTGCCCAAACAGGTCAGGTGATTCCATAAATCCTTAAGGAAGAACAGCCCACCGATATTGCTGCTTCCTTCCAGTGAGCGTATCCTCCCACTCAAAGGCGAACATTTCCCGGCTTTCTTCAGCCAGGGGGCAGCTCCAAAAGGCATCTTTTCAGTCGACTACACTGAACCACGCATGCTCTGGGGGTATCCGGTTCAGAATAGTGTAGGGGTTCGGGACTACTTGATGTCGGGTCTGAACTATCTTATTTAGTTCCCACAGGTCCTGAACAAGACGAAATGTCCCGTCCGGCTTCCGCACAGGTAACACTGGGGTGTTGAAGGGGGACATACATCCTTCCAGCATTCCATCCCGTAGAAGACCCTCGATAACCGGCTGGAGCCCCTTTCGCCCTTCGAGAGAGATGGGATACTGTCTCACTCATACTGGGCCATATCCTTCCTTCAGGGTTATTTGGAGGGCAGGTATCTGTAAACCCCCTCTGTTACCCTCTCCAGACCAGACCTGGCCCCCGATCTCTCGTTCATCTTCCTCCCTCAGGGTGCATAACTGAGCCACAATATGTCCTCCAACAGGAGCAGCCCCTACTCCCAGGTGTACTTGTAAATCTCTCCCCATAAGGTTTACCCCTGCCTGTGGGACTAGGATCAGGTCCTTAGTAACTGCCCGGTCTTGGTATGTCACTTTCTCGTTCTCAATTACGACTGTTTCAATTATTTTCCCGCCTACTCCACATACTTTTACTTTATTTTCTCCCAACGATGTTCCACGTGGAGGATGGACTACGCTCGACCTTTCAGCTCCAGAGTCCACCATAAATACCATCTGCTCTCCTTGGGGTCCTATCTTTAAATTTACCAGGGTTTCCCCTCTACCGCCCACGGACCCCGTAGTGGGCGGGCACCCCCGAAACCCCTAATCGTCCTGCTCCAACAACGCATAAGAACCGGTCTCTTTCTGCGGTTTGGGGCAATCTCTTTTAAAGTGTCCCTTTTCATTACAATAGTAACACCTAGAGGGTCCTGTCCTCCAGCCTTGCTCTCTCTCTCTCTTCTATCACTCCGCCCACTCCCTCCTTCCCTCCGTTCGCCCTCCACTTTGCCGCACTCTTCTTGTTTCAGAGCCTCCCGCCCTCTCTCTCTTTCCCATTTCTTCCCGACGGTATGCTCTACCACCTGCATCATCATATTAGCCTTTTCCTTTTGATTCTCGTCCTCCCGCCTCACATAAACCTTCTGGGCCTCCTGGACTAATTGATCAAGCGACTTTTCGTTCTAGTCTTCCAATTTTTCCAACTTCCGTTTAATATCTGTCCAGGATTTGGTAATGAAATTCGCCCGCAGCAGTTGTTGTCCCGGCTCAGAGTTTGGGTCTACACCCGAGTATTGTTCTATATTTTTCCGTAGTCTCTGTAAGAAGACAGCCGGAGCTTCCTCTTTCATCTGTCTACTCTCGAAGGCTCGCTCGAAATTCTGACCCTTCGGTACCACATCTTTTATCCCTTATACTATGAGCTCCCGAAGATCCTGCATATTTCGCCTCCCCACTTCCTGTTGCTTATCCCAATCGGGTCGCACCACGGGGAACTTCGCCTCAGGTAATACCTCAAGATGCCCCTGCTGGAGTGGGTGGTCCCTGTCCCATATCCTCATTCCAGCTTGCCGGATCATCTGCCTTTCCTCCGAGGTGAACAGGGTCCCCATTATAGCTTGCATCTCATCCCAGGTGTAAACATTAGGCCCCAGAAACTGATCAAATTGTTCAGCCAACCCTAACGGGTCCTCTAAAAGATTCTTCATCTCCTCCAAGCAAGTGAGGGGAACGTTTACTAATCCCAAGTCGTCATTTCCCACCGGGACCTCTCGGAGTGGATTCATTGTGATTGTGATAGGGTTCTGGGTGCCTTCCATTAACAGTTCCACTTCAGTTCTCCTTATCCTCTTCTGTCCCCTGCCTTCTTTCAAAAGCGTCGCATCAGGAAGGTCTTCTGACAAGTTCCCTTTTGACTGATCATCCCCATCCTCCCTTAGGTCGTATTCCCCCTCATTGCTAGGTACGTTTGGGTCTACGTCACCTGCCGCTTCCACATCCGCGGCCCCTGGACCGTGATGTGCTGCCTGGTAGGGTGGAGGCAGGTGATCAAGGGGGTTCCACGTGGGGGCGCTCGAGTTCTCCTCTTTGTTTTCATTCATTTTAAATAACTTTGCTGTCAGTATCGAAAACCTTGCATAGTCCTGCTCCTCCGGAATAGGAGGACTCCTTTGACTCACAAAGACATTCAAGTTCTGACAAACCCAATCCTCGTCGGACCCCAAGCGTGGCCACCATGTTGAGAGTCCGCAGATCGGGGTTTTTGGCCATTCAAAATAACAGTATTTTATCATAACTTCCTTAATTTTTCCCTTCGCCCGACCCGTGTCCCAATTCCTTAGCTGCCGCCCTAATGGACTATCAGGCGGGAACACGGGGCGCTCTCCCTTAAAGTCCTTCCCTTCCTTCCCCCCTCAGGGTTTCGTGCATGTGTTTCCCATGTCTACTTCTTCCTAGTACCAGTATCCTGAAGTCTTTGCTGACTTCCCGCAGCCCTCCACCCACGGACTATCGGGTGAGCTGCCCCAGACCCACCTTGTCCTTCCTGCGCCTGTTTCCCCTGGGTTTTGTTGCCCAGACCCTGCCGACCGCTCTTCGGCAGACGTTCCCCCAATCGCCCGAGTAGTACGTAACAGTCTTTTTTCTTACCCGGGTCCTGTGCACAAGGAGTGGAGATTTATCAAAACACCCATGCTCACAATCACAGAACTACGCGAGACAAAGTCGTGGAAACAAGTTATTTTATTGCGAGTCTGCAAAGTCGGGTGCCCCCGGAGAACCAGAGAGACCCTGATACAGAGTTTGCAGTCTTCTTTTATACATGCCATTCATTATGTATTCAGGCGCCAATGTTTGTATTCCCTCAGGCCTCCCTAAGTGGGCATCCCCATCTGTAGTTCAGCTCTGGCTTTTACGATTCTCTACTACGCATGTGCCATAGCTGCCTGTGGCCGCATACTCCTCACCTTTCACCTACTTAGCCCCAAGTGTTTCCTGGATCCGGTTTTAGCTGGTTCTTAATCGCTCCTTATTGTTATCTTCTGCTCACTCAAGGTGATACCCCATACTGTGCACTGCTGCCTCACCACTTCTCCTTATTGCTGTCACATCTGTGACTAAATTCCTGTCCAAGTGTTAACTGTTGTGCCTAAGTTCATGTACTAGTGTTAACTGTAGTTTAACCACTGTCCTGTAGCACTCCATTTCTCTCAAAAATATTAAGGATGGACAAGGAAATAGCAGAGGAGTGGAATTAATGCTTTGCGTTAGTCCTCACAGTGAAAAACATGAATTGCATTTCAAAAGTATTGAGTAATCAAGGCAGAAGAGGAAATAAATGGAATAATTTTCACAGAAGAAAAGTGCTGGGGTAACAAATGGAGACAACAAGTCCCATGACTCCATTGGGAGGCATCCAAGCATATTGAAGGAAGAAGCTGCACAGGTAGTGGATGCGCTGATCGTAATCTTCCAGGAACCCTCAAATGTCCTGGAGGATAGAAAATTGTAAATGTAACACCACCACACAAAAAGGGAGGGAAAAATAAAACTGTATACCAATTAGCTTAACATTTGTTAATAAAAATGTCAGATTCTGTTCTAAAAGATGTAATAGCAGAACAACTGGAAATACAAAACAGAATCAAGCACAATAAGTGTAATCTCATGAATTGAAAATAATTCTTGACAAATTTATCAGAGTTTTTTGAAGTGATTACAAACAGGATATATAAAGGGGAAGCAGTGAGTGTAGCATATTTGGATTTTCAAAAGACATTGGACAAGACATGGAACATTCAATTGTTCGGTGAGATAAAAGCCCAAGGTACTGGAGTGAATACGATAATATGGATAGAGTAATGGCTAGTGAATAGGAGGGCATTTCATATTGGCAAACTGTGCAGTGCAGTGCTGCAGGGATGATACGGTGATAATGGTCTGCAGTGCAGAACAAGTTCTTTGGTCCATCAAGACTTGATGGTCTGTTTCCATGCTCTACATCTCTATGAATCTTTGACTTGATCTGTAAGGCACTGTGTTCCAGATATGATTCAATTGGTCCTCCAGTAAGCTTTAATGAAAACATACTTCATTTTAACAATGCAGTTATGATGCAACAAAAGGAAGAGTTGGCATAACTTTAGTGAAATATCCAATGAGATAATTTATTTTTAGCCACTAATTGCCAACTGTAACAATACAGGCAGTGTCCCATAAGCATGGCCTTGGTAAACGCAAACTAGAAACTCACTTATTATTCTCATCTTCTGTCTCTCTCTCTCTCCAGTCCAGGTGAAAGAGACACTAAGAGAAACATTCTGCCTTTTTTTAAAAAAAGGGAAACTCCTCTGTCTAAGACATAACTCCAGCAGCAGAGAATTCAAGCCTTTAGCTCCAGCAGCCAGCAACAGCCAGCTAAAAGCACAACCAAAAGCCTCTATCTCTGTGAGTCTGACCCTGCTCATTCATGATTCTTTTGTCTTCCTTAAAGAACATAGGCCCAGAGAGAACTCAAAGCTGTTTACCAACTCTTTGTCTGAATAAAATGTTTCAGTACCACTGTGACAACACTCCTCTGCAAGAGAAACAGCACAGAACACAATTCTTAAAGGCATGGTACCATCACAGTATAAATCATGGCAAGCTGGAACAGATCAGCTCAGAGCACCTGCCAGAGATTTTCTTCCACAGCAGTTGTTGGTTGTTAATATGTAATGGAATATTTCACAATCCTTTAGGCAGAATATATTTACCAACCTCTTGTTGCAGCTAATGGAGTCCCTGGTCAGAGATAGAATTATAGTGTTGTGGTTCATGGTGTTGGTGATGTCTGGGTTAAAGATATCTCAGAGACTGAGGCCTTGAAAGCAGACAACAGGGAATTAGGAAGGAAGTATCAGATAAATAGGTGGCTGGAAAGGTGGAGTGAGGGGGAGCATTTCTGTTTGCTGGGACATTGAGGCTGATTCTGGGGGAGGTGGGACAAATACAAACTGGATTGGCTACACATGGACAGGGATAGGGATTGATGTCTTCATGGGAAGTATTTGCAAATGCATTTGGGGAAATTTTAAACCAAAATGGCACAGGGGCGGGGATCGATGGTGCCCTAAACATGGAGGCAGAAGAAAGCGAAACAAGAGCAAAATCAAAACATGTAATGGGAAATCAGTAAAACGATCAGCAGAGAATTCAAGCCACAGTACTAAATGAAGTCAACAGGACTAAAAATGTGAGGAAGTCAATAATTAAGGCCTTGTGTCTTAACGGAATAAAATGGATTAATTATTATTGCAAATATATAGAAATGAATAGAATATGGCTGGGTTGATAGAGTTGTGGATGCAGGATGACCACGCTTGGGAACCGATCATCCAGTTTTTAGGACGGACAAATAAAGAGGAAAATGAGATGAGTAGTCGTGCTGGTTAGAGTAGATTTTGAGGTTGTAGACATGTTTGCCGAGCCGTTGGGTTTAGTTGCAAACGTTTCATTGCTCTGCTCGGTAACATTGTCAGTGCACCTCCGATGAAGTGTCGGTGTTCTTTCCCACTTGTCATTTATATGCCTTGGTTTGCTGGTGTGGTCAGTACCACTTGCAGTTCTGTTTCTCAGTGGTTTGTACACAGGATCTCATTCAATGTGTTTGTTGATGGAATTCCAGTTGGAAAATCAGGTCTCCGGGAATTCCCTGGTGTGTCTCTGTTGGGCTTGTGCAATTATGGTCACGCTGTCCCATTTGAATTCATGTCCCTCCTTGTCTGTGTGTCGTGAGACAAGTGAGAATTGGTTTTGCCTCTTGGTTTCTAGTTGGTGTTTGTGTATCCATATTGTCAGTTTTATCGAACATAGAACATTTAACAGTACAGCACAGAACAGGCCCTTCAGCCCACAATGTTGTGCCGATCATTGATCCTCATGTATGCACCCTCAAATGTCTGTGACCATATGCATGTCCAGCAGTCTCTTAAATGACCCCAATGACCTTGGTTTTCCTCTGGTTTGGCCTATGTAATGGTTTTCTCAGTCTCTTTTGAGATGACCACTCGGCTACTTAGACCCCTATGTAACAGAGTAGCCCACAAACCAAATCTACTCAAAGATAGCTACTGATGAACGTAAAGGACCCCATACCCAAAACCAGCAAAACTGATGGAATATACAAAGTACCAGTGAAGGACTGTGAGAAACAGAGGCTAGGATTATCCCTCATATGCCACGTGCTGAAGGTCAGCATTTCGGGAGCGGCCAGCTATGAAGAAAGCAACTGATTTAATGGCCTTTATCATGTGAGAAATCATGTGCAGGAGTAGGGATGTCTTGCTGAAAATGTCAAATACCTTGCAAAGACTTAACCTGGAGTATTGTTTGCAGTTTTGGTCTCCTCACACCAGGAATGATGTTATTTGCAACAAAGGTTTACTGGACTAATCCCTGGGTCGACAGGACTGAAGTATGAAGAGAAACTGGATCATTTAGGGCTCTATTCATTGGAGTTTATGTGCATGAGGGGAGGTCTATAACCTATAAAATTCTTACAGGACGAGACAAAGTAAATGTGGGAAAGATGTTTATAATGACCAGGGAGTCCAAACCAGGGGTCACAGCTGATGATATACAGTAGGCCACTGGGACTGAGGTGAGGGGAAATTTCTTCACCCAGAGAGGAAGACGATAATATGATAACATACAACCATCTAAACCCAGGTCCACCAGAATAACTCCACTGTTCACTGAAATTTGTTCCTGCTGTAAAAATGTAAGAATGGGCCATAACTATACTTCATTCTTATAAATGTTGAGATCGAATCGACAACATAGAGACAACAACATAAAATGCAATATCATCAGTTGGAGTTTTCACATTCTCCCCGTATCTGCGCGAGTTTCCTCCGAGTACTCCGGTTTCCTCCCACAATCCAGTTTAGGTGGAGTGGCTATGCTACATTGCCTGTAGTGTTCAGGGGTCTGTCGGTTCAGGTGGGTTAGAGGGTGATGGGTCCAGGTGAGATGCTCCAAGTGTCGGTGTGGACTTGTTGGGCCAAAGGGCCTGTTTCCACACTTTAGGGATTCTATGAGGAAAGATGATTCGGTTCGGCCAGTTTCAAGTTAAATTGGATTTACACAATTAACTTCTGGGATACCCACATACCATAAAACAAACATAAAAAATAGGAGCAGGAGTAGGCCATTCAGCACTTCGAGCCTGCTTTACCATTCAATATAATCACCCAACACAGTTCACTGTTCCCACTCTCTTCCTGATACCCGATGATCCTTTTGACACCAAGAACGATATCTCACTCCTTCTTGTCAAAATTCAAATTCTTGGCCACAGCCGCTATGGGTGGTAAAGAATTCTTCAGTGTCCCCATTCTCTGGATGAAAATATTTCTCCTCTTCTCGGCCCTAAATGGTCTACATTGTGTCAGTGTATGAGAGAAGGGGAAAACATGAACACATGCTGCACGGGAAGGTTCACGACTGGAGCAGCAGTGCAGTTTGGCAGCCTTCAAAACAGTCAGGAAAGAAGCAAGCCAGTGAGAAAATCTGTAGAAATGGAATGCTGAGGAAGAGGATTTTCTGCATTAATGTTAATATATGAGTCTCAGAAGGAGACAGTAACCAAGCAACATCATCAAATGAAAATGGAAATGTAACAAAGTGGAGCTGCATTGACTGAACAGGGAACATTCAAGTGGACTCAGGGTTGCTGTTTAAGTCATGGGCTTGAATATCTGCAAGGTTGCTGTTGAGCATAAAAGTGGCAAAACACCTTGAATAATATTTGTAATAAGAATCAAATGAGCTCTAAGTGTTCAGAAAAGTCAGTGTTGGCTTAATTGAAACACAAAATTCTTGGGAGACTGGACTGAGTCAATTAGGAGAGGATGTTTCCTCTTGTGGGGAAATCTGGTATTAGTATTAGAGTTTAAAAATAGGTGTCAGCTATTTAAAATCGAGATGAGGGAACATTCTTTCCTCTCTGACTGTTGTGACTCTTTGGAGCACTCTTCCTTAAAGGCAGCAAATCTTTTAGAAATTCTACGGCAGTGGGGGGTGATTTCTTAACGACAATGGGAATGAAATATTATTGGGGTACCCAGGAATAAGGAGTTGAGTTAAAAATAACCCACAATGTTATTGAATTGGAAGTAGGCTCAAAACATCAAGCGCCTTCCTCTTCTTCCTTGTTTGCATACCTGTAAAACCATTTCCAGGGATTATTCCACAGAGTCATTCAGTGCAGTTTTTAAAGTGTACAATATTAGTTGATATTCATTCATAAAAGTTGAGATGACATTATGGTTCTACGAGATGTGTTTTGTCCTGGTTCCTTTTAGCCAGAGATTGGGAGACAGAAAATGAGCAGTCTTTGAAAAAATAAACACTTTGTGATGTCTGAGATTTTTTTTTCAAGTTGGAACAGTTGAGGCAGTTTGAGTGGGTGTGGTCAAGACCTCATTGATCCAGGATTTTCAGTCGGCTTTCAGCAGTTGTTGCTGGGTCTCAATGGGGTTGCAAGACAGTGAATCTCTGCTGACTGCTACAATCTCTCTCTCTCTGAAGTGTTTTTTGATGCTCTTTCCTCCTGGTTTGGAGAACCACGTGTGAGACAACCTGTTTTCTGAATTTGCCTTTTTTCCAATGGTGTGTTGAAGGGATGTTACGACGTTGGAACAGATAATTAGTAATTGCCACTTTATCTATTATTCTGTTACGTTTGCCATAAGATTTAAGCTAGTCCAGGTTCTTATTTCCTTTGATAATGGGAACTGCAGATGCTGGAGAATCCAAGATAATAAAGCGTGAAGCTGGATGAACACAGCAGGCCAAGCAGCATCTCAGGAGCACAAAAGCTGACGTTTCGGGCCTAGACCCTTCATCTGATGAAGGGTCTAGGCCCGAAACGTCAGCTTTTGTGCTCCTGAGATGCTGCTTGGCCTGCTGTGTTCATCCAGCTTCACACTTTATTATTCTTATTTCCTTTGTTGTATTTTAATGATAGTGTTTAAATAAATAATGTTTTGCTTAAAATCAAGTAGTTTGGCCAACTGAATTCCATCTGGAACACAGCACCTGACATTTCCCTTTAAAATAAGAAAAGGCTCGAGGCAGGCCTCTTAATATATTTTGAGTGGGTCAGGTCTGGTCCATAACAAAGTACATTGGCAGACTCCTGCGCATATGACCAGTGATTCACCACAACAGAAACCAAACTGCAAATCTAAAATTGTGTCCTCTCAAGTTTGCAGCAGCTTCAGTGGCATTGGATTCTCTTAAGGAGTGGGCCTTTTTCTTTCAGAGACAGAAGCAAGTCATTTCTCGGATGTAAAATGACCTGCAACAGCAATGTGTAGGTCTTTGAAACAGTCAGGTTAGAAATCCTGACTCGCTGGAAGGATGTCTCCAGACAAATCATATTAGACTCAAAATGTTAACTCTTTCTTTCTCCACAGATGCTGCCAAGACCTGCAGAGATTTTCCAGCATTTTCTCTTCTTATTTCAGATGTCCAACGTGCATAATATTTTGCTTTCATTCCTGAATTTCCTTTTGGATTTCACAATAGAAGAAGTTGATTTTGAGGGTGGAATAATTGGACAAGTGACTCATAAGAATGACCATTGAGAATAGGATTGTGCAGGGCAAAATATAGCGCGCAATATAGCCTGTGATGTGGAGACTTGCAGGGAAGAAAGAGACAAATCGACAGACAGACATGTCTCGCTGATCAGGGGAGCTAAATTCTGTGGGTTGTGACAGATTCAGTGAGAAAGAGAGAGTGGGTGTGGGGACAGTTTTGGCTGTAGATTTAGGGGGATACAGAATTGGGAGTGCAACTGGAGAGACAGGTTGGAAGGGGAAGACAGATTGGGGTGGAGACAGATTTGATTCAGCAGAAACAGTTTGGTGTGGACATAGATGGAGGAGAGAGACGTGGGGAGAGACTGATGTAAACGGACTCTGTACAGATTGTGGGAAAACACTGGGGGAGACAAATGTGGAAGGTGAGATAGATTTGAATTGAAGACAGACATGGGAATAGATTGGAAAGACAGACAAGTGGGGAAACAAATGGGAGGACAGGCTGTGGGAGAGACTGATTGAGGGGACAGATGGCAAAAGGAAATTGCTGGGGGAGAAAATGTGAAAGAGGGAGACGGAGAGAGAGAGGTTACACGCTCACTGGTGAAAATATTCTCCTCTGAATGAATGGTTATGCTGTCGCTGAAAATTTCCGATCATAATTTGATCGCAACCACATTTAAGCCAAACCACTTTTAATTAATTGAAATTACTTCTGCCTCCCATTGTAGACAACAGTACAAAGTGTTAATTTCTTAAATGCCTGATTTGAGCTTCATTGCAGCTGTACTGCCATGAGGAGCCATCCACCCAATCAGAGTTCGGAAGCTCATGATAGGAAAAAATGTAAGATTACCACAGGGAGAGAGAGGCAGTTTTCTTCCCTGAACAACATTAGGGTTTTTTTTGACAATCAGCAATGGATTCACGGTCATTATTAGACTCTTAATTCCAGATATTTATCGAATTCAAATTCCACCATCTGCCATGGCAGGATTCAAATCCAGGTCCCCAGGACATTACCTGGATCTCTGGGTTAACAGTCCAGCAATAATACAACTAGGCCATTGTCTCCCCTCCCCTCTCCTACCTCAGTCTCCACTGGTACAAGGAGAACAACCCCAGTCTATGAAATCTCTCTTCGTATCAAAAACTGCGCAGTTCGGGCAACATCCTGATAAATCTCCTTTGTACTCTCACCAATGCAATTATATCCATCTGTAACATCAATTTCAGACAATACTCCAGTTGTGGCCTGACCAGCAGTTCATACAATTGCACGTATGTTTTTGAATTGTGAGCAGGAAATTAGATATTCCTGTATGGAAAAGAATTCTTCTTAAGAAACTGCAAACTCAAAAATCTAATGAGAACTGTGAATTATTTGTCTTTCATCAGGATGTCTGAAGACTTTGTGAAAAGACTCCGAAGAGTTTTTGAAATGTGATGACAGCCAATATTTACCTGAGTTAATTGCTAAGTAAACCATCTGAAGAGAGGTCCAAGGATCGATTTTGGCATTGCCTAGCAGCAGTCTCTGAACTAAAGTGGATTTTCTAGTGTCCGCACATAGAAGTTTTGTGTTTTGTGGGTGACTGGGAAACAATGGCCCAGTGGTATTATCATTAAATGCTTATTCCAGAGACCTGGGTAATGTCCTGGGAACCTGGATTCAAGTCCTGCTGTTGCAGATGGTGGAATTTGAATTCAACAGAAAAATATTAAATTTGGCATTAAGAATTGAATGATAGCCATAAAACCATTTCCGAGTGTTGGAGGGGGGGAAACCCATCTGATTCACTAATGTCTATTCGGGAAGGAAATCTGCAGTCGTTACCTGGTCTTGGTCTATATGGTTCCAAACCAACAGCAAGAAGGTTGACTCTTATCTGCCTTCTGTGCAATTAGGGATGGACAATAAACATTACCTTGGCCATTGCTGTCCGTGTTTCGTGAATGAATTAAAATGAAGTTAGTGCAAACACATGCAGTGCTGTTTATATTTCAGTCATAAAGTGAAAAATGTTGAAATCTACAAAGCTATGTTTTTCTGACTGAAATTGTTTGAACAATCTGTTCAGGTTTGAAATAACTAATTCATCATCATCAAATCATCTACAGTGTGGAATCAGGCCCTGCAATCCAACAAGTGTACACTGACACGAAGAATATTCTACCCAGATCCTTGAGCATGGCCAATCCACCTACACATCTTTGGCCTGTGGGAGAAAACCGGAGCACCTGGAGGAAACTCACGCAGACACAGGGAAAATGTGCAAACTTGCTCTGACTCTCGGGTCTTGCCTCAACATCATTGTTTCTCTCATTTTGTGTTTGATGGTTTGACACTTGTCTCATTTGTCTTTAATTCTTCTTTATTTTCCCTTACTATTGCCACCCAGAAAATCTCTGCACAGTTAGATATCCGTTTTTGACATCTTATCAATTTGAACGTAAGCTTGGGAATTCAAGGGAGCTAACGCTTCTGAGGCTGCACACTCCCTCTCACTCCATGTTCCCCAGCCACTCCATACTTCCCTTTAATTCCTTACTCCATCTCCTTACATACTTCCAGACACTCAATACTCTGTGTGATTTTAAACTCATCTGTCACTCAATCATCTATTACTGCCTACTTCCCATCACATCCAGATCTGCTGTTGCTTTATACTCCCCTGGCACTTCCAGTCACGTTATAACTCCGAACTCCCTTCACAGTTGCATCTCTGTTATAACTCCACATTCCCCTGGCATTCTCAGCATCGCTGTCAATCTAAGGATCCTTGTGACATCAGCCATTTTGTTATTCCCTGGTCTATTGTCAATCCTGGCTTCCCTGCACTCGCGTATACCCCACCTCTCAGCCCCTCTGTTATTCCTGTCTTCTTTAAGTCCCTCAGAGATTCTCTGTGAGTCCCTGCTCGTAATCCTCTCTTCAGCGATATGAATTCGTCATTGAAGGATAAACTATTTTCTCTCTCTCACACACACACACACACACATGCATTCACACACAAACACGCACACATACACACACACACACACATCTGGGATGAATCTGTTTTTCCACTGATTAGTTTATTTACTGCAGCAAAAAAGACTGAAATTTCCAGCCACCATTTGTCTTTTAGTGACTGGTGTAAGGAGCTTCCGTCTGACAATGTTGACATGCTCCATATTGGGAAATGTAAAGAAGAGAACAATGTCGACTCTGTAGTGATGGAGTGGTTGGTAGTTTCATACACTGTTCTCAAATATGTGTGTTTATTGGTTTGAGCAATGATTGCTCCAGGTGTTTTGCCTTTCATGTTATGAAATAGTTCAGACCATTTCTTCTGTTAATTCAGATACAAATGACTGAAATTGAAAATCTCCACAGGTTTTAAATTAAATTGACGCCCTTTCCTGCTGGCTGATGAATAATGTTTTTCCTTCGCCTTCCTCACAGGTAACTTAATTACAATTTTCATACTGCTTTACAGAAACTGTGGGCTGTCTAAATGTATCACTCAGTACCTTTTGGCTCTGGCCATGATGGACCTATCAGTCATTATTCTTGACCTGATACTGAGACATATTCCGATCGTTTATTCAGTTTATTCCATGATGTCCCTCCCTGTGTGTAATATCCACGCTGTCCTGCTTTATGCAGCCACTGACTGTTCTGTCTGGTTCACCGTCACTTTCACCTTTGATCGATTTGTAGCCATTTGTTACCCTCTTCTGAAAAGTAGATATTCCAGTGAGAGAAAGGCAGCTGTGGTTCTGGGAACAGTGACTGTGATCAGTTGTTTGAAGAATATGTTTTGGTATTTTATGTTTTGATTTTATTGTCGGAGATATGACGTCCCTTGTTTTTTTTTAACATCGGCTGTTCAGTGGTCTCCAGTCTATGGTGCAATCGAGTTCCTGCATTACATCCGAAATTCATGTGTACCATTTTTCCTGATATTGCTGCTTAATATTTTCGCGGCCAGGCACATTTTAGTGACCAGCAGAACCCGCAGGAGACTCCGGGCTCAGAGCACCACAGGGACTCCCAGAAACCAAGAGATGGAGAGCTGAAGGAAATCTATGATCTTGCTGTTTCTTCTCTCAGCCAATTTCATCCTCTTATGGTCTTTGTTTATGTTTTATTCTGTGTGGTGGCGGGTGAATTCTTTGGGCTATGTGTCTCTGCATCTTCACAATTTTGTGCAGGAATTGGGCTTCATGCTGCAGCTCCTCAGTTGTTGCACAAACACTTTATGCCGTGACCCAGACTAGATTCAGACAGTAGTTGAAGAATGTGCTGTCATATCCATTTACTCAGATTTATCTGCTAATTAAACACATTTATTAATGCTCTTGTCAGGATTCTGTTACTTTGTTTCATATTTCCAACAGGTAAATGGCTTGATGCCACAGGAGCAGACAGCAGATGGAACCCGTTTCTAAGGGAACAGTATTGGGCAATTGTCTTGTGCATAACACAGATCATTTAATCATTGGCATTGCAAAGTACTGCCGATCTGAAGATCTGAAATAGAAGCAGAAAATCATTGAGAAACTCGACAGGTCTGGCAGCATCTCTGTCGAGGGAAGCTGTTAACATTGTGACTTCACCGAAGTCTCTTTGTAACTGAAGTGATCGATTTTATGGTGATGGAGAAGTGGTGAGGATGAGAAAGCAAAACAGATTTTGAGAGGTCCCACAGTAAAAGGCAGCTGGAGCACAGAGAATGCACATTTGTGTGCAGATTTGATTGCTTTATGCGATGAAGGGCATGCTGGCTTTGGAGAAACTGCAACAAAGATTTAGTAGACTGATTCCTGGGGTAGTTATACTGGTGGATGGAGAGAGAATGGATTGGATCAGTGTATATTTGCTGAAGTTTCCAAGGAATGGAGGGTGTGGAAATAAGTTGGAGATTAGAGGTCACTGAATGGGACACATCATGAACATTGTCCTCAACTTTGACTTCACTCTGCACCTTGTTTTATTCTTACTGAAGTTTATTCTCAACCAAACCTATGAACAGTCCTAGAGATAATAGGAACTGCAGATGCTGGAGAATCCAAGATAATAAAATGTGAGGCTGGATGAACACAGCAGGCCAAGCAGCATCTCAGGAGCACAAAAGCTGACGTTTCGGGCCTAGACAGCTCTGAGGAAGGGTCTAGGCCCAAAACGTCAGCTTTTGTGCTCCTGAGATGCTGCTTGGCCTGCTGTGTTCATCCAGCCTCACATTTTATTATCTATGAACAGTCCTATTCCATCGGCCAGTCTCCATCTCCATCATCAGTCTCCACACCCCGACCTGTAACTCACATCAAATTATCAGTTCTCCATGTCTATCATTACTCTCTCCTCCCACTCCACCACCTCTTGCACACCATAGGCCAGACTCTATGTCCATCATCACTCTCCCCTCACGCTGTACCATCCCTCCAACACCACGGGCCAGTCTCTATGTCCATCATCACTCTCCTCACCCATTCCACCATCTCTCACGCATCATGGGCTAACCTCAATGTTCATTATTATTCTCCACTACCACCCCACCATCTCTCCCATCTCATGAACCAGTCTCTATGTCTGTCATCACTCTTTCACCCACCATCCTGATCACTACCGTCCTATTGGTTGATCCTGATGTGTCTTATCCCTCTCCCTCACATCCCATTGACCATACTCCATTTACATTGTTCTTGTGCATGCCCTTCAAAAAGATTACTTCTGTTTCTTTGACAAGACACCATAAACATCATTTCTCTGTTCAACCACAAACATTACTGTCCCATCGGGTAGTCTCATGTCCACCATTACCTTGTAATCCCTTGACACGATAACTCTCATCCCTTTTTGCTTCGTTCGTGAGACATGGGCATCTCTGGCTGGGCCAGCATTTATTGTCTATCCCGAGATGCCCTTGAGAATATCATGGTGAGCTGCCTTTTTGAACCACTGCAATCTACCTGCTCTGCTTTTACCCACAATGCCCTGATGAAGAGAGCTCCATGATTTTGACACAGCAACGGTGAAGAAATGATGATATATTTGCAAGTCACGATGGTGAGTGGCTTCGAGGTGATCTTGTAGGTGGTGGCATTCCCATGTATCTGCTGTCCCTGTTCTTTCACTTAAAAGTCGTCATGGGTTTCTAACATTCTGTCTCAGCATCTTTCCTGAATTTCCCTGCGTAATGCTGACAAGGGAGGCAATGGAGAATATTTGGTTGTGGTATGACACTGGAGATGACATAAATGGCAACTTATGATCCTTTGAGTTGGGGGGGGGGTTGCTGTTGGGATAGTAACTGAGGACCAAGGGAACTCTGCTGTAGTTGTAGGAGGCAAGGGAAGGAGTGAAGTTCAGAGTCAGCTGAGGTCTCTGTTGAACAAGATGGACATTTCTGATGTCCTTTGCAGAAGGTGGTGGCACTGTTGAAACACATGTGACAGAGACAGGGGCCTAGGAGAATGGGATTGAGCCCTTAGAAGAACCAGGTTGCAAGGATGTATAGGCCTGGAAACTGTGGAGGAAATTGGCTTTGAAATGGATATTAATGCCCAGCCTTTCCTCGAAATTGGAAACAGAGACGTTGAAGAATTGAGGGGAGCAGTTAGGGACAGACCTAGTGAAGGTTAGACCAGGATGGATTTTCAGAGCAAAATTAATAAACGTTTCTAATTCCGGAGGAGAGAGGGAAGCAGCCCCAACAATCTCATTTATATACCGGACAATGAGTTGATGGTGTGGCCCAGACTTGTATTAGATCAAGGAATGCTCCTCAGAACCCACAGAAAGACAAACACAGTTGGGGCCCGTGACCAGAGAAAAGTGAGAAAAAGTTAAAGAAAAAGTTGTTTAAACTAAGGATGAGCTCTGCAGGGTGGACGTGAGTGATGGCGTATGGGGATGATTCAGGCGCTCTCTACAGGAAGAAATGGAAAACTGGAGACCATTCTCGTGGGAGATGGCCAGAGAAACTGATTTTATTTCAGCAGTGAAGATGCAGCTGAAACCTGCAAATTGGAAATTCTGGGACTGACTTATAGCATCACACTGCTTTCCACCAGTTCTCTTATCGCATTGGCCAGTCTCCCCATCCATCATTACTCCCTTCCTCTCCACACAGTACTGACATCCCAGTGGTCAGCCCCAATGTGCGTCATTGCTCTCCTCACTCCCAGACCGTCACACAAACCCCATTGACCAGACAACATATCTGTCAGCTCTCTCCCCGCCCAGTCCTCAACACTTCAATCACATTGTCCAGTCTCCATGTTCAACATTATGCTCCCATCTGTCCCTCCATTCCTCCAGAGTCCTGTCCCATTTCTGTTAAATCTCTCACTCCCACCCCACTCATATTGTCATCAATTTGGCCAGTCTTGAGGTGTAATAGCCGTCTTATCTTCTATGCTATTCCATGCCATTGGCCAGTCTCCAACTAACGCCCTTGGACCCCGGCCGTTATCTCAACCCTTTGGCCAATGTCCACTGATGGGCAGACCCATCTTTTAACCTATCCCACTGGCCAGTTGCCATGTCAATCATAACTCCTTTCATCTCAAAGGAATTATAATTTTCCCATTAATCAGTTGTCCTGTCGGTCAACACTCTGTCCACCAGCGCTCTCATTTCTGAAGGGTCTCGGCCCGAAACGTCAGCCTTCCCGCTCCTGTGATGCTGCTTGGCCTGCTGTGTTCAGCCAGCTCTGCACCTTGTTATCACTGTCATTCAATTGCTCCATTGTCCTTCATCTTTTTCCCCTCGAACCATCACTATTCCTCTCATCCCATTGGGCAGTCTGAAGGACATTCATCACTCTGAACCCCACGTCCTACTGTCTATGTCACTTCTTTGGCCAGCCGTGTGTCTACCGTCATTCTCACTCCCACCGCAGGCTGACTCCATCCTATTTATCATCCTCCACGTCCAGAATCAGTTGCCGCTTTCCATGTCCATCGTCACTGTTACCCCAGCCATGAACAACTTCAGTCTCATCCCATTGACATTTCCCAAATGAATTCATGCCATGGACTAGTCTCCATGTCCATTAAGAGTCCAATGATGACCATCAGACCCTGTGTCAATTCACCTAAAAATGTATTTCCTTTAATTTATAATTGGATTCATCCCTCTTGCCCACTCCAATGTTACACACATCTCAATGTCAAGAATTAGTGTGAATCATCATTACCATTCTATTGGCTGTCGATTTCAATTATAACTTGCCACATACTCACCATCACTCCCATTGCAGTGGCCAGTATTTATGACATTCATCACCAAATCCTACTAACACACAATTACTCCCATCTCATTGGTTAGTCTCTATGTTCATCATCACGTCGTCCAATGGCACTCCAAGACTCCCATCTGATTTGTCCATTGCCCTGTCCATCATTAACCAATCCCAGTTTCTACAAATTTTTCATCCTATTGGTTAGTTTCCATGTTCATCATTACTCTCCCTGGACCTCGCCCCATGCTCGTGCCACACCTGTCTTCCCAGTCCATTGGAGAGTCACACTGTTTATCATCACTTTCCCCAACCGAAGACCACCACTTCATTCCACAGAGGCCTGGATCCTGTCACCAAGTTACCTTTTATTTTACATGTGGAAAGTCCTGGATACTAATCCAGCTCTCTCAGAACTAGTTCTCAGACAAAGCAGAACCTTCGACTCACCAGTACCTAATCAAACCACATCTTCTGTGTTCGCTGCTCCCGATGTGGATTCCCCAAAATTTACGAGACCAAATGCAGACTTGAGGATAATTTTGTGAAGCACAGGCACTCTGCTCGCACTAACCAAAACAATCTTCCAACTGCCGTCCACTTTAACTCCCCATCCCACTCCCCTGGCAACAAGTCCATCTTTGGCTTCCTGCACTGTCAGAGTCAGGACAAATGTAAACTGGAGGAACAACACCTCATATTTCGCCTTGGGCGCTTACAGCCCAATGGCCTGAATATTGACTTTATCGGCCTCAAAATCTCTCTGCCGCTACCTGTCCATCTTTTGACTCACCTATCTGCTCCACCCTACCCGCTGACCAATCAATAATAAACCGCCGAAATGCTTCCACCCATCTGCATCCCACCTACCTCCCCCCAAGAACCAGCCCCTACCTCTATTAATTTCTGGGCTCCCCTCTCCATCCCCAGTCCTGAAATGTTGACTTCCCTGTTCCTTGGATGCTGTCTCACTGGCCTTGGTATTCCAGCACCACATCTATCTGCAGTCCTTACAGCCTCTGGTGCTCCTACCCTATTTCTTTTATTAACCATTTTTCTAAGCAACTTTTTCAGAGATGTCATTACATGCCCATGGAGCAGTTGGGGTTTCCCACCTTGGCCTCCAACTTCAGGAGTTGGGACAGTACCACTGTGCTACAAGAGAGACCAAAACAGCAGAAGCTCTCTCCCTGCGTGGTCTCAAACCACACATCATTCGGTTAAGAGCTAAATGTGCTGACCAATTGTGCCAGAGATGGCAATCCTATTCTCATCTGTCAGTCAGGTCTCCCTGATTGGACCAGGTTAACAGCCCCAATCAAACAATGAAGGAAAGTCTTCTTATCCACCCGGTTTAGATGTGATGCAACTTTCAACGATCTGCGTACAGGAACCCCAGGTCTCTCTGTTTGACAACACTAGCCAGGACCTCACCATTAACTGTTAAAGTCCTGAAGCTAATAAAATGTGAGGCTGGATAAACACAGCAGGCCAAGCTGCATCTCAGGAGCACAAAAGCTGACGTTTTGGGCTTAGACAATTCATCAGAGAGGGGGATGGGGTAAGGGTTCTGGAATAAATAGGGAGAGAGAGGGAGGCAGACCGAAGATGGTGAGAAAAGAAGATAGGTGGAGAGGAGAGTATAGGTGGGGAGGGAGGGAGGGGATCGGTGAGTCCAGGGAAGACCGACAGGTCAAGGAGGTGGGATGAGGTTAGTAGGTAGGAGATGGAGGTGCGGCTTGGGGTGGGAAGAAGGGAGGGGTGAGAGGAAGAACAGGGTAGGGAGGCAGAGACAGGCTGGACTGGTTTTGGGATGCAGTGGGTGGAGGGGAAGAGCTGGGCTGGTTGTGTGGTGCAGTGGGGGGAGGGAGTGAACTCGGCTGGTTTTGGGATGCGGTGGGGGAAGGGGAGATTTTGAAGCTGGTGAAGCCCACATTGATACCATTGGGCTGCAGGGTTCCCAAACAGAATATGAGTTGCTGTTCCTGCAACCTTTGGGTGGCATCATTGTGGCACTGCAGGAGGCCCATGATGGACACGCCATCTAATGAATGGGAGGGGGAGTGGAAATGGTTCGCGACTGTGCCCTGAAGCTGTTTTTTTTCGCAAAATGCAATACTCACATTAATCCACATTAAACTCCATCTGCCACTCCTCAGCCCATTGGCCCAATTGATCAAGACACCTTTGAAGTCTTCGAGAAATTTCCTCACTGTTGAATGTGTAACCAATTTTGGTGTCATTCATTGTCTGGCATCCCTGAGTGTTGGAAGCAGACAGGTGGCCTTACAGAGGTCTATAAAATCATGAGGGGGCAATGATAGGGTATCGAGACAAGGTGTTTTTCCTGGGGTAGGAGGCTCCACGACAAGAAGGCATGAGTTTACAATGAGAGGGGAAATATTTCAAAGAGACTTAAGTGGCATCTTTTTCCCCCAGAGGGTGGTGTGTGTATGGAATGGGTTGCTAGAGGAAGCGGTGGTGGCTGGTACAATCACAAAATTTAACAGGTATCTGGATGGTTTATGAACACAAAGGGTTTACAGGGATATGGGCCAATTTCTGGCAAATGGGATTAGATCTATTTATAATGTCTGGTTGCCATATACAAGTGGGATGGAATGGTTTGTGTCTGTACTGTACATCTCTATGGCTCTGTATCCCTTCATGATTTGTATTTCTGTCAGTAGGTACTTTAAAAGAATAATAGGGGAACATTTCTAGCTCTTTGGTCTCTCAAAGGCCAAAGGAGACTTATGTTTCCTTGTCTCAGTTTGCATTTATGTCAGTGTCCCCATCAACGATACTATGCAAATCCATAGTTTGCTACAAAACACTGGTTTTACATTACTGGAACAGACAGCAACTTTCCAATCGAAAAGGTTACACTTTCTTATCTCTATCCAACTGTGTTGATTCTACCTTTCATTCCAAGTTCATGCATATGGCTACATTATTCAATCGTGTTCAAACCTAGACACTTAATAACCAATCACATCAGTACATGGTCATATCTACTGTATGTGAATGCATTCTGACCATGAAGGACTCTCCTTCTCAACCTGTCCCCTCACCTGAGGTATGGTGGCTCTCAGATTAGTTCACCACCATTTGTCTCCATCCAGTGAGAGAGCATCCCTCTGTTCTGGGAAGACTGTGGCAATTTGATGTGTTGATGACAGACCTTGACGTCAGTCAGCATTGTGACTTAACTGAGGTGTTATAGAGTATTGGAAACCTCCACAGGAATATAAAGACAAAATAAAACATTCCCACCGTTCCAATCAAGTGACATAATCCTGCAATTAGGGTAAAGTTGCTCACAGATTTTGTCGCTACTCATACAGCCACATGGAGTTATTGAGCTTTTAAAGCACAGATACAGGCTTTTTTGCTGTTTGTGTCCATGCCAATCATCAAACATCTATTTAACTGTTTCGATCTTATTTTCCAGTATTTGGTACATAGCTTTGTATGCTGCAGTGTTTTAAATGCCCGTGAAAATATCTCAGAAATGTCCTGTTTTCTCCTGAATCTATCACCCTTAAAGATAATGAGTTCCAGATGTCCTGCAAAAAACAGTCCTCTAATCTCCTCTACACTTCCAGTTCCTTATTTTAAACCCATGAACCCTGCTTACTGACACTTCCAGTGGGATGAAGTATTTCCCACTATCTACCCCACTCTGCCCCCCACCCCCATAAATTTGCATGGCACAATCAAGTCTCCCTTCAGTCTTACTCTAAGAAAGACAATCCCAGCCTGTGTAATCTCTCCTCATGGCTGAAATACTCCATGCCAGGTAACATCCTGGTAAATCTCCTTTACACTCCCTCGAATGAAATCATATCTTTCCTATGCTGATCCATTGATGCGCACAGTGCTCCACTTAAGATTTAACTTAGATTATCATTATTTACACAAAATGCAACGAAGAAACATCAAAATCTCTCCCACAGCATGATGTTAAATTGGGATAAGAGGTTATTTCAAACTTTGAAAGTGAGAAAATTCTGTTTGGCAAACATATTCAGGGTTTTAGAAATAAGCAGGTTGGTTAAACAAACAGAACAGCTGTACCTTACTGAATGAGAGATCATGACCAAGGACTGCTTCCAGTCAGCTGTTTTCATGTTGATGGAATTACAATGGCTATAATGATAACATTACCTTTCCACAGACACATAACAGCTGTTTGGTGTTGAATACAGGTATCACACACTGATGGGGAAGAGAACTGGGAGCTTGCCCTCTGATTACTGGTCAAAGAAATCCGGAAACATTGGTAAAAATCAATTTCCAGCTGCTTTCGCCTCGAACCTATTTGATTTACATCTGATTTGAGACACAACTGGCAGAGAACACAGAGGGCAAGCAAATCCAGGACCACATATGTGATTCCATTTCGAGGCTTGTGTGTTTACAGGCTGTAACAGACATGTTCATCAGGAGGTCGTCATCACTCAGAATCACAACGCCATGGAATCCCAACAGTGTGGAAAAAGGCCGTCCAGCCCACCAAGTCTGTACAGGCACTCCAAAGAATATTCCACCAAGGTACAGCACTCTATCCCCCTCAAATTTCCAATGGCCAAGTCACCCAGCCTGCACACAGACCGCCTCCCGAGAGTGAAACTGAACTTGTATCCCTGGATCTGTGATGTATTAGTGCTAATCATTGAGATGCTGTGCCATTCGAGAAGGAAAAAAAAGGTGTTCAATTTCCACTGGAATGCTGATTACTTGTGTTAAAATAGTGCTGAAGGATACAGGGAGAAAGCAATTTATTGACATAAGGTAATGATGCCTGTTTGAAGAGCCAGTGCGTCAGAAATGGGTGGACTGGCCTTGTTCTGTTCCATAGCAGTTCTGTCGATTTTTCCTTCTCTTGCACAATGTACTTCAGCTCTTGTTTTATTTTTGATCAGATTTACTGACCTTTCTTGGTAACTACGAGCCTATTTTTTTTCTTGAAATGGGAGTCGGTCGTTCATTAAATAATTTAGTGTCTTACTCTGTTGTGACCTGATGCACCTTTTCTTGATGAACCGTCTCGCACCAAACACACAAGGAGAGTGAATTCGAGACAGAAATGAAGCGCATGATCTCTAAACTGCTCCACCGTGTGTTCAGAGCGATGCAATACAAGATCATGTCGAGCTCACTTCTCAAAGTTTACGACAATGTCACAGAAGACTCAATTTGTTTAATACATTTTGTGATGTTGACATTTTCACTTCTCTGGGCCACAAATTAACAATTTCAAATTGTTTTTTTCTCTCAAAAACTATTTGCATAACCGATGAAGTGCAATGGAAAGAAATAAAAACTTCTCTGTTGACTGAAAGAGGGTGGCTGATAATCTCAGAGATAATGGGAACTGCAGATGCTGGAGAATTCGAAGATAATAAAATGTGAGGCTGGATGAACACAGCAGGCCAAGCAGCATCTCAGGAGCTGATAATCTCATTTGGCTGCCTACGGTGTGAAGATGTGCTTACAATTAGAAATTGTGAATATGTTATAATATGTTTGGACAATATAATCAAGTATATTTTTTTAAATGTGACTGTGGAGTCATGTGTACTTCCCTGGAATGTATACAATGTAAATATTGTTGGATTTTATTAATTTGTACCAAGAATCAGCGTAATGTATTGTTTTATGAGCGATCCAGGTTAAGGTGCAGAGAGAGAGAGAGAGAGAGAGAGAGAAAAATCAATATTAATATTTGAGAGGTGCATTCAAAAGGCTGATAATAGCAGTGAGGAAGCTGTTCTTGAATCTGTTCGTATGTGCATTCAAACCTTTAGATCTTCTGCCCAATGGAAAAGGGTGGAAGAGAGTATAACAGGGGTGGGATGGGTCTTTGATGATGTTGGCTGCTTTCCCAAGCAAGAAGTATAGACAGAGTCAATGGATGGGAGGTTGGTTTGCGTGATGGACTGAATTATGTTCACAACTCTTTGTAGTTACTTGTAATCTTGAGAAGAACAATTGTGATTACTATTTTTGCAGCAGCAGCAGAAGTGGGAGTGGTGAGAGAGAGGACCAGGGCGTTGCCGGGAGGTAAGTTCCTCATTTAAATATTTACCTCTTGGAATCAGCGGCCTCCATTTTTGCAGCAGGGGAGACAGAGGGCCAGGGGGTTGCTGCGGAGATAAGTTCTTCATTTCAGCAGCGGAGCTGAGTCGGACCAGTCGAATTGCACTTTGAGAATGTGTGAACTGCTATATTGTGGCTAATCCCGAGACACTACATGTTGAGTATCTCGCAGCCTCATCCGCTAACCAAAAACAAACAGACTCTGTGGTGTGTTGATGAGGCAACGGGTGGCTTCTTCATTTTTTTTAATCATGTACTGGGAAGTAGAGTGATTTGTTTTTTTTTCATTTCATTTATCTCGATTTTGAGAATATAGCAGGACTAAGTCAAGCTAAAGAGTAAAAATGGCAGGAGAGCCCAGACCCATGTTGTGCTCCTCTTGCTCAATGTGGGAGCTCAGGGATGCGGCTGATGTCCCTGACTCCTCCATGCACAAGAAGTGTGTCCAGCTGCAGCCCTTGTTGGACCGCATCACAGCTCTGGAGCGGTGGATGGGATCATTTTGGAGAAACCGTGATGCAGAGGGAGTCGTGGACAGCACATTCAGCAAATTGGTCACACTGTAGATTAGGATTGCTGACGCAGAAAGGGAATGTGCGACAACAAGGCAGAAATAAAGTAGGAAGGCAGTGCCGGTGTCCCCTGCGGTCATTTCCCTCCAAAACACGTATACCATTTTGGATACTGTTGGGTGAGATGGCTCACCAGGAGAAGGCAGCTGTATCCAGGTTCATGGCACCGTGACTGGCTCTGCTGTACAGAAAGAAGGGAGAGAAAGACACAGAAGAATTCAGGTGTTCTCCAGCTCAGAGAATACGTTAATTTTCTACAATCCAAAATCACTTCAAATCTGAATTACACAAGTTTATATTACTTGCAGTAAAGGCAGGAAGCTGAGATGATAAGCATTGAAAATTACATGCAGTAATGGCAGTAAGCTGTGGCGAGAAGCAGTGACTATGACATGCAGCACTGGCAGTAAACTGTGACTATCAGCATTGACTATTACATGCAGTAATAGAAGTAAGCTGTGACGTTAAGCTGTGGATATTTCATGCAACAAAGGCAGTAAGCTGTGACTATTACAAGCAGAAATGGCAGTAATCTGTGACTATTAGATGCAGCAATGGTAGTAAGCTGCGACTACAAGCAGTGACTATTAAATGCAGCAATGGCAGTAAACTGTGACTATAAGCAGTGACTGTTACATGAAGTAATGCTAGTAAGCTGAGAATATAAGCTCTGACTTTTCGATGCAGCACTGGTGGAAAACTGTGACGAGAAGCAGTGGCTATTGCTTGCAGTAATGGAAGTAAGCTGTGACTATAAGCAGAACCTATTATATGCAGCACTGGCAGTAAACTGTGACAATAAGCAGTGACTATGACATGCAGTACTGGCAGTAAGCTGTGACTATAAGCTGTGAATATTATATACAGTAATGACAGTAAGCTGTGACTGTAAGCAGTGACTATTAGATGCAACAATGGTAGGAAGCTGTGACCATAAGCAGTGAATATTACATGCAACAATGGCAGTAAACTGTGACCATAAGCAGTGAATATTACATGCAGTAATGGCAGTAAGCTGTGACTATAAGATGTGACTATTACATGCAGCAATGACAGTAAGCTGTGACTATAAGTTGTGAGTATTACACGCAGTAATGGCAGTCATCTGTGAATATAAGCAGTGAAAATTACATGCAGTAATGGCAGTAAGCTGTGGCTATAAGCTGTGACTATTACATGCAGTAATGGCAGTAAGCTGTGACTATAAGCTGTGACTATTGCATGCAGTAATGGCAGTAAGCTGTGACGGTAAGCAGAACCTATTATATGCTACACTGGCAGTAAACTGTGACTCTCAGCAGTGACTATTACATGCAGTAATGGCAGTAAGCTATGACTGTAAGTAGTGAATATTAGATGCAACAATGGCAGGAAGCTGTGACTATAAGCAATGACTATTACATGCAGTAATGGCAGTAAGCTCTGACTGTAAGCAGTGACTATTGCATGCAGCAATTGCAGTAAGCTGTGCCGATCACCTGTGACTATTACATGCAGCAATGGCAGTAATCTGTGACCGTAAACAGTGACTATGACAAGCAGTAATGTCAGTAAGCTGTAACTGTAAGCAGTGACTATTACATGCAGCAATGGCAGAACAGTGAGTATGACATGCAGTAATGGCAGTAAGCTGTGAATATAATCAGTTTCTATTACATGCAGCAATGGCAGTAAGCTTTGAATAGAAGTAGTGACTATTACATTCAGCAATGGCAGTAAGCTGTGACAAGAAGGAGTGACTATTAAATGCAGTAATGGCACTAAGCTGTGACTCTAAGGTGTGACTATTACATGCAGTAGTGACAGTAAGCTGTGACTATACGCTGTGACTAATACATGCAGTAGTGACAGTAAGCTGAGAGTACGAGCAGTGACTATTACATGCAGTAATGGCAGGAAGCTGTGACCTTCAGCAGTGACTGTTACATGCAGTAATGGAGGTAAGCTGTGACGAGAAGCACTGACTATTACATCCAGTAATGGCAGTAAGCTGTGATTATAAGCAGTAACTATTACATGCAGCATTGGCAGTGAGCTGTGACTGTAAGCAGTGACTGTTACCAGCAGTAATGGCTGTAAGCTGTGACTATAAGTAGTGACTATTACATGCAGAGATGGCAGTCTGCTGTGACTATAAGCTGTGACTATTACATGCAGAGATGGCAGAAAGCTGTGACAAGATGCAGTCAATATTACATGCAGGAATGGCACTAAGCTGTGCCTATAAGCAGTGACTATTACATGCAGTAATGGCAGTGAGCTGTGACCATAAGCAGTGAATATTTGGTATAACAATGGCAGTTAGCTGTGACTATAAGCAGGGACTATGACATGAAGTAATGGCAGTATGCTGTGACCTTCAGCAGTGACTGTTACATGCAGTAATGGAGGTAAGCTGTGACGAGAAGCACTGACTATTACATCCAGTAATGGCAGTTAGCCGTGACTATAAGCAGAGACTGTAGCATCCTCTAATGGCAGTAAGCTGTGATTATAAGCAGTGACTATTACACGCAGTAATGGCAGTGAGCTGTGACTGTCAGAAGTGACTATTACCTGCAGTAATGGCAGTAAGCTGTGAGTGTAAGCAGTTACTATTACATGCAGCAATGACAGTCTGCTGTGACTATAAGTAGTGACTATTATATACAGTAATGGCAGTAAGCTGTGACAAGATGCAGTGATTATTGCATGCAGTAATCGCACTAAGCAATGTCTAGAAGCAGTGACTATTACATGCAGTAAGGGCAGTAAGCTGTGAATATAGCAGTGACTGTTACATGCAGTAATGGCAGTCCGCTGTGAGTATAAGCAGTGACCATTACATGCATTAGTGGCAGTAAACTGTGCCTATAAGCAGTGACTATTAAATGCAGCAATGACAGTCAGCTGTGACGATAAGTAGTGACCTTTACGTGCAGTAATGGCAGTAATCTGTGACGATAAGCAGTGAATATTACATGCATTAATGGCAGTAAGCTATGACGGTAAGCAGTGCCTATTACATGCAGTAATGGCAGTACGCTGTGGTTTAAGCAGTCATTAGTACATGCAGCAAAGGTAGTAAGCTGTGAGAAGATGCAGTGACTATAACTTGCAGGAATACACTGACCTGTGACTATAAATAGTGACTGTTACATGCAGTAATGACAGTAAGCTGTGACTACACGCTGTGACTATTACATGTAGTAATGGCTGTAAGTGGTGACCATAAGCAGTGAATATTTGGTATAACAATGGCAGTTAGCTGTGACTGTAAGCAGGGACTATGACATCCTGTAATGGCAGTAAGCTGTGACTATAAGCAGTGATTATCATATTCAGCAATGGCAGTAAGATGTCAGTGTAAGCAGTGAATGTTACATGCAGTAATGGCTGTAAGCTGTGACGATAAGCTGTGACTATTATATGCAGTAATGGCAGTATGCCGTCACTATAAGTCATGATTATTACATGCAGTAATGGCAGTAAGCTGTGACTATAAGCAGTGACTATTTCATGCAGTGACGGCAGTACGGTGTGGTTTAAGCTGTTATTAGTACATGCAGCAAAGGCAGTAATCTGTGAGATGATGCAGTGATGATTACATGCAGTAACGGCACAAAGCTGTGACTATATGCAGTGAGTATTACATGCAGAAATAACAGTAAGATGTGAATGTAGCAGAGACTATTATGTGCAGTGATGGCACTAAGCTGTGACTATAAGCAGTGACTATTACATTCAGTAATGGCAGTAAACTGTGACGATAAGCAGTGGCTATTAGATGCAGCAATGGCACTAAGTGGTGTCTATAAACCGTGACTATTACATGCAGTAAGGACCGTAAGCTGTGAATATAGCAGTGACTATTACATGCAGTAATGGCAGTAAACTGTGCCTATAAACAGTGACTATTACATGCAACAATGGTAGTCAGCTGTGACGATAAGTATTGACTATGACATGCAGTAATGGCAGTATGCCGTCACTATAAGTCGTGATTATTACATGCAGCAATATCAGTAAGCTGTGACTATAAGCTGCGACGATTGCATGCAGTAATGTCTGTAAGCTGTGTCTATAAGCAGTGATTATTATATTCAGCAATGGCAGTAAGATGTGACTATAAGCTGTGACTGTTACAAGCAGTAATGGAAGTAAGCTATGACGATAACAGTGACTATTACATGCAGTAATGGAAGTCAGCTGTGACATTAAGCTGTGGATATTCCATGCAGCAATGGCAGTAAACTGTGACTATTAGATGCAGCAATGGCAATAAGCTGTGACTATAAGCAGTGACTACTACATGCAGTACTGGCAGTAAGCTGTGACTATTAGCAGTAATTATTACATGCTGTAATGGCACTAAGCTGTGACTGTAAGCAGTGACTATTACGGGCAGTAATGGCAGTAATCTGTGACGATAAGCAATGAATAATACATGCACTGTTGGCAGTAAGCTGTGATTATAAGCAGGGACTATTACATTCAGCAACGGCAGTAATCTGTGACTATAACATGCAGCAATGACAGTCAGCTGCGACTATAAGCAGTGGCTATTACATGCAGTAATGGCAGTAAGCTGTGAGTGTTAGCAGTGACTATGACATGCAGCAATGGCAGTCTGCTGTGACTATAAGTAGTGACAATTACATGCAGTAATGGCAGAAACCTCTGACGATAGGCAGTGACTATTACATGCAGTAATGGCAGTAAGCTGTGAATATAAGCAGTTAATATTACATGCAGTAATGCCAGTAAACTGTGACTATACCCTGTGACTACTACATGCAGTAATGACTGTAAGCTGTGACTATTACATGCAACAATGGCAGTCCGCTGTGACTATAAGCATTGACTATCACGTGCTGTCATAACTGGATGCTTTGAGTTTAAGCAGTTACTCTTACATGTAGGAATGACAGTAAACTGTGACTATGAGCCATGACTATTACATGCAGTAATGGCATTAAGCTGTGACTTTAAGCAGTGACCATTAAATGCAGCAATGACAGTGAGCTGTGACTACAAGCAGTGGCTATTACATGCAGTAATGGCAGTAAGCTGTGACTTTAAGCCGTTATTAGTACATGCAGCAAGGGCAGTAAGCTGTGAATATAAGTTGTAAATATCACATGCAGTAATGGCAGGAAGCTGTTACTATAAGCAGTGATTATTACATGAAGTAATGGCAGTAAGCTGTGACTGTAAGCTGTAAATATTACATGCAGTAATGTCAGGAAGCTGTGACTATCAGCAGCGAGTATTACATGCAGCAATGGCAGTAAGTTGTGACTTTAAGCAGTGACTATTACATGCAGTAATGGAAATCAGCTGTGACCATAAGCAGTGAATATTACATGCAATGTTGGTTGTAAGCTGTGACTATAAACAATGCCTATGACATGCAGCAATGGCAGTAAGCTGTTTCGATATTCAGTGACTATTGCACGCAGTAATGGCAGTAAGCTGAGTCTAAACGCAGTGACCATTACATGCACTAATGGAAGTCAGCTGTGACTGTAAGAGGTGAATATTACATGCAGTAATGGCAGTAAGCTGTGACTGTAAACAATGCCTATGACATGCAGAAATGGCAGTAAGCTGTAACTATAAGGTGTGACTATTACATGCAGTAATGGCAGTAAGCTGTGACTATTACATGCAGCAATGGCAGTAAGCTGTGAATATAAGCAGTGACTATTACATGCAGCAATGGCAGTAAGCAATGACTATAAGCAGTGACTGTTACATGTAGTAATGGCAGTGAGCTGTGACTATCAGCTGTAAATATTACATGCAATAATGGCAGTAAGCTGTGACCGTAAGTTGTTACTATTACATGCAGTAATGGCAGTAAACTGTGACTAGAAACAGTGACTATTACATGCAGCAATTGCAGTAACCTGTGACTATAAGATGTGACTTTTCCATGCAGTAATGGCAGTAAGCTGTGACTTTCAGCAGTGACCATTATACGCAGCAATGGCAGTAAGCTGCGACTTTAAGCTGATCAGGCAAAGGCTCAGGTGGTTAGTTTTGAAACGCTTCTTAGCAAACAATGACGTCATTGACAGATTCGTTGGTATTCACAATTTGGGGCCTTTACAATCTGAAATCACCGTTTGATTTTTTTTCTTGTTAATGTTTGATACCTGCTGGTACTCTTCTTCACTTGAGATTTTTGAATTTGTAACTTGTGATCAAGAAAAACTGATTTACAGCAGTGCAATATTGTCACAGAGCATGGTTTAACACACATTTCTGTAGTTTTTCTATCTCCTTGACAGATAATTTAGTGGCAATATTAATCCTGTCCCATGGAAAATGTGCCCTTTTAACTTGCACCACTTGCTTCCTGTTGGCTCTCGCCATGGCCGATCAACTGCTTGTAATCATACAGGTCAGACAAGTGGTGAATCACATTATTATTTCCCATTGTCTTTCCTTCTTATTACAGCTGTGTGTTGTGTTATCTGTGCTCTGTGATGTGCCACCATGGAATGTTCAGTCTGGTTCACCATTAGTTTCACTTTTGATCGATTTGTGGCTGTTTCAAATCAGGGCCTAAGGACAAAAGATTGCACAGAGAGAGCCGCAGCTGTGGTTCCAGCAACAACCAGTGGTCTCCTCTGTTCACAAAACAGACCTCACTACTGTGTACTGGAACCTCGAGGCGTGACAGACAATGTGCCATGGCTTTGTTATGTAAAACCAAGCTGTTATACTGACACCGAATGGGTGTTGTTTAATTATTTTGATAAGATCTCAACTCCATTGCTCCCAGTTATTTTAATTTTATTGCGGAATGCTCGAACCATTAGACGTATTTTAGTAAGTAGTCACATCCAGAAGAGACTGAGACATCAGAAAACCAAAGATCATTTCAATGAAACGGAAATAGAGAGTAGGAGGAGGGCTGTGATTTTACCCTCAGCATATCCAATAGCTTCATTCTTCTGTGTTTGACGCATGTTATGGAATTGTTATAACATAACATTCCAGCAGCAAATAAAAGGGACTGTACCAATTATGAATTTATATTATAAACTAATATGTATTTAGGGCCATGAGATATTCTGCGTTATTTTCTCATCAAAATCGTGGACCCTGATTATTTTCCCTCAGTGGTTGGTATACATTGCTTCATTTTCTTCCAACTTCCATGTTCACTGTCACAAGATTGGAAGGCTGGATGGACTGAATGTAAAGCAGCTGCAAAATCAAATGCAACTGGCACAGGATTTTGTTTAATGACAGGGCAAAATATCTGTGAAATGCAAGAAAATGTGTCCTGTGTCCATTGAAGCTGAGCTGCGAAACAGTATCAAAGACGTGTCCTTTTGAGGCGCAGGTGGTGTTTCTGTTTCTGTTTCTGTTTCGATTTTTTTCCCACTTTATTGAAAAGCTGGCTGAAAGTGAAACAGAATAACTGACAAAATATGTTTGTATGACATGAACATGAACAACTTTGTTGAGCTGAACAATTGAATTTGGAAGATTTACTGAAATCTGTCGCAAGATCAGTGGCAAAATCAGAAACAATCTTGTTCATGACCACATCTGTGCTCAGTCAAACATGCAGCAAGGTGTGATGTGTCTGGTTAGCTCACTCTTTCAGAGTGTGAACAGGAGTCAATCTTTACCACAAGGAGGCAAGAACAGAAATTGTGGGAGAAACTAAGAGGGTCTGTCAGCAGCTGTGGAGTGTTACTGTTATGAGTCCAGCACCTCTTACTTTAGGCTGGTCTCCCTTCACGTTCTTACATCCAAAGGAACAAATAAGCCTTCCTCGGTGTTCACAAGTCATTTATCGACATCACGCTCCTTGATGCAGTGTAACATTTCCATCAACTTCCAGCTGTTTCAGCTAAGACTACATAAACATTCTCAACAGATGGTCAGAAGCGGCAATGTTCACATTTTATTTCTGTCTTTGACAAAGCTGCAGGCTGAGGTGATAACTTGCTTTTAATGACAGCTATAAAAGGCTCGGAAACTGAAGACCACATTCATGAAAATTACAATGAGCCACATGATGTTGGAAATGAGTTGATAAATCCTGAAGAAATTTTTGTTGTTACATTGTATGTTGAAACTTGAAGGGAGTCCACCAAAAGTATTTGCAATAACTGTTGTGGGTTATCAAGTCCTCGACTAACGCAGCATGGAAACGGGCACTTTGACCGAACCCATGGGACCCACTCAGCGAGCTCGTTCCATTTCTCTTGCATTTGGTCTATATCCATCGTAGTGAGAAAGTTGATAGATGAGGGAAGGACTGTTCCCCATGAGAGGCTGACGGAGAAAGTGAAATTGCATGGGGTCCAGGATGTACTAGCTCAATGGATAGAGAACTGGCTGGGTAACAGGGGACAGAGAATTGTAGTGGAAGGGAGTTTCTCAAAATGGACAACTGTGACCAGTGGTGTTCAATCGGGATCCGTTTTGGGACCACTGTTGTTTGTGACATACATAACTGATATGGAGGAACATACAGATGGCCTGATTAGCAAGTTAGCAGATGACACTAAGACTTGTGGTGGAGCAGATAGTGAAGGGGCTGTCAGAGAATGCAGCAGAATATATGAGCGGAGAAACAGCAGATGGATGTCAATCCGGGCAAATGCAAGTTTTGCATTTTGGAAGATCCAATTCAAGAGCGAACTATGTGGTAAATGGAAAAGTCCTGGGGAAAATTGATGCATAGAGAGATCTGGGTTTTCAGGTTCATTGTACCCTGAAAGTGACAATGCAGGTCGATAGAGTGGTTAAGAAGGCATACGGCATGGTTGCATTCATTGGACGTGGTATTGAGTGCAAGATTTGGCAGGTCATATTCCAGTTGTATAGGACTTCGGTTCGATTACATTGAAAATACTGCGTACAGTTCTGGTCACCACATTACCAAAAGGATGGTTGAGAGAACGTGCAGAAGAGCTTCACCAGGATGCTGCCTGGTATGGAGGGTGCTAGCTATGAAGAGAGGTTGAGTACATTTGGATTATTTACATTTGAGAGACGACGGTTGAGGGGGGGGACCTGATTGAGGTCTACAAAATCATGAGATGTATAGACTGGGTGGATAGCAAGAAGCTTTTTGCCAGAATGGCGGACACAATTACTCAGGGTCATAATTTCAAGGTGAGAAGGGAAACGTTTATGGGAGATATCTGTGGAAAGTTCTTTATGCAGTAGGTGGTGCAGTAGGAACATTTTGCCAGCGGAGGTGGTCAAGGCAGACATGATAGCATCATTGGACATATATCTAGACAGATACATGAATGGGTAGAGAGCAGAGGGATGCAGAACATTGGTAAATAGGGGACAGGTTGAGACAGAGGATCTGGATTGTCACAGGCTTGGAGGGCCGAAGGGCCTGTTCCTGTGCTGTCATATTCTTTGTTCTTTGTTCTTTAGTCTAAACACTTCCCATCTGTGTACCGTCCAAATACTTTTTAAACGTTGCTATTGCACCTGTCTCAGCCACTTTGTCTGGCAGCCCATTCCATGTAAACACCATTCTCTGTGTGAAGAAGTTTCCCGTCAGGCCCTTCTTAAACCTGTTCCCTCTCACTTTAAACCTATGCCTTCTCGGTTTTAATTCCCCATTCCAGGAAAATTCTTTGGTCATACCTACCAACTGTCATGTGTTTATACACCTCAATAAGGTCACCCCACTTTCTCCTACATTCCAAGGAACAAACTCTTATCCTGGCCAACCCCTCCCTGTACCTCAGGCCTATCAGTCCTGGCAACATCATCATAAATCTTGTATGCACACCGTCCAGTTTAACTTTGTATTTCCTGTGACGGAATGACCAAAATTGTACTCTATACTCCAAGTGCGGCCTCACTAATCCAGGGATATGTCTTCACTAATCTAGTGATATGTGCTATGTCCTCACATATCACCCCACAAACATCAGCATCCAATGTATCATGATCTGCCACTTCCACCACCTACAATCTAACTCCACATCCAAAGAGATAGTTCCCTCCGCACCCCTATCTGCCTTTCATTGGGACAGCTCTCTCCGCCACTCCCTCGTCCGCTCCACAATCCCCACTAAATCCACCATCCCCGGCACATTTTCCTGCAACTGCCGGAAGTGCTACACCTGGCCCTACACCTCCCCTCTGACCTTCATCCAAGGCACAAAACAAACCTTCCATATCAGACGGAGGTTCGCCTGCACATCCGTCAACTTGGTCTCCTGTGTCTGCTGCTCCCAAAGTGGCCTCCTCTACATCACTGAGACCAAGCGTAGAATCGGGGACCATTTCATTGAGCATCTGCATTTTGTTCATGACGCAGGGCAACACCTTCCAGTCATGAAACATTTCACCACCCCCTCCAACTCGCTGGGCGACATTTCCATTCTGGGCCTGCTCCAGTGTCACAACGACGTCACCCACAAACTGAAGGAACAACACATCATATTTCACCTTGGGAGCCTACAACCCAATGGCATATAAATGGAATTCACCAGTTTTAAAATCTCCACAGCCCTGGCCTCATCCCATGTCCAAACATTCATCTCATCCCCACCTCCTTGACCAGAGACAACCTGTCCATCTTCTCTCCCACCTTTCCGCCCTCACATCCTACTGGCCAACCCCCACCACTCCCTACCTACACTCACCGATCAGCATTGCATCTAGCTTCCCCAGCCCCAACTCGGCTCCTTCTGTTTATTTCCCAGCTTCCTTTCGCTTTTCCATTTCTGAAGAAGGATCCTGAACAAAATGTCAACTTTCCTATTCCTCTGATGTTGCCTGATCTGCTGTGTTCCTCCAGCTTCACATTGCATTGTCTCTGACAGTCAGCATGGCTCATGTCTTTAAAAAGTTGATAGAATTTTTTGATGAGGTGGTAAAAGTGATGGATTTTGTCTGCATGGATTTTACTGAGGCTTTTGTCCAGGTCCATCATGGCAGGGTCATTAGAAGATTATGATGCATGGATCCATGGTGAAACAGCTGTGTGGATTCAGAACTGGCTTTCCCAGAGAAGGCAGAGGGTAGCAGTGGAAGGGTGTTTTTCAGGTTGGAGGCCCATGACTGTTGGTGTTTTGCAGAGATCCGTACGTGGGCCTGTGCTGTTTGTGATATATATATATAAATATATATAAACGACTTGGATGAAAATACAGCTGGATGGCTTTGGAAATTTGTGGATGATACAAAGATCGGTGGAGTTGTGGATAATGCAGAAATTGTCAGAGAATGCAGTGGGAGAGAGATCAGTTACAGATTTGGGCAGAGAATTGGCAGATGGAGTTTATTCTGGGGAAGTGTGAGGTGCTGCATTTTGAGAAATCAAATGTTCGGGAAAAGTATACAGTTGATGGCAGGACCCTGAACGGCACTGATGTACAGGGGGATCTTGAGTTTTGAGTCCATAGCTCCCTGAAAGTGGCCACACAATTCGATATTGTAGTAAAGAAGACATATCACATGCTTCCCTTATTTGTCAGATAATTCAGTACATGGGTCACGGTGTCATGTTGCAGTTTTATTCGACTTTGGTTATGTCACACCTCGAGTATTACATGCAGTTCTGATTGCCACTTGCCAGGAAAGATGAAAAAGTTTTGGAGAGGGTGCAGAAGAGGTTTCCCAGGATGCTGGCTGGATCAGAGAGAATTGGCTATAAAGAGAGTCTGGACAAACTGAAGAAGGGCCCGAAACATCGGCCTTCCTTCTCCTCTGTTGATTGTTGGCCTGCTGTGTTCATCCAGCTCTACACCATGTTATCAAGACAAACGTGATTGGTTTTCTGAAAGAAGTGGAGACTGAGGGAAGACTTGATAGAAGTCAATAAAATTGAGATGCATCGCTTTGAGTTGACAGTCAGAATCTTTTCCCCAGAGTTGAATTTCTGAACCCAGGGACATTCAATAAGGGGAAAGGGAGAAAGCCCAAAGGAGACGTGTGGGGCCAGTGAGTGGTAAGAATCGGGAACACACTGCCTGGTTGTGTGGTGCAGTGGGGGGAGGGGACGAACTGGGCTGGTTTAGGCATGCTGTAGGGGAAGAGGAGACACCCACACAACCAGCCCAGCTCTTCCCCTCCACCCACTGCATCCCAAAACCAGTCCAACCTGTCTCTGCCTCCCTAACCGGTTCTTCCTCTCACCCATCCCTTCTTACCACCCCAAGCCGCACCACCATCTACCTACTAACCTCATGCTACCACCTTGACTTGTCCGTCTTCCCTGGACTGACCTATCCCCTCCCTACCTTCCCACCTATACTCTCTCCACCTATCTTCTTTTCTCTCCATCTTCGGTCCGCCTCCCCATCTCTCCCTATTTATTCCAGTTCCCTCTCCCCATCCCCCTCTCTGATTAAGGGTCTAGTCCCGAAGCGTCAGCTTTTGTGCTCCTGAGATGGCTCCTTGGCCTGCTGTGTTCATCCAGCCTCACATTTTATCATCTTGGAATTCTCCAGCATCTGCAGTTCCCATTATCTCCGTCCTTTCATCAGGATTGGTTTCAGCCTGAAACATTGACTTCCCTGCTCCTCGGGTGCTGTCTGACCTGCTGTGCTTTTCCAGCTCCACAGTTATTGATTCTCGCTTCCAGCATCTATTGTCCTTACTGTCACTTGGTATTCTGCAAGTTTAAATCAGAAATGGCCCATCATTCTGAAATACATTGAGGACAGACACAGAGTCCTCAACCACTCCTCAAATGACAAATCCTTCATTACCATGATACTTCTTGTCAACCTCCTCTGGAACTCTTCCAAAGACAGCACATCCTTCTCTCAATATGTCGCCCAAAACTGTTCACAATATTACAAATTGTGATCTGACCACACCCGTATACAGCCTCAGCTGTGTATCTCTGCTCTTGAATTTAGCTCTCTTGAAATAAACGCAAAAATTTTGTTTTCCTTTCTGAATGCCAACTCAACCTGCCCGTTCACCTGAAGAGAATGATAAACCAGGATTTCTCAGTCCAATTTTGCTTCATTTGTCTGAAGTGTTTCCACATTTGGAAAGTAATCTGTGCCTGCATATTTCCATCTAAAGCGTTTAACCTCACACTTCCCAACATTGTATTCCACCTGCCATTTATTTACCCACTTTCCTCCCAAATCCAAGAACTTCCACAGCGTCTCCACTTGCCCCAATGTCTTGTCCCTCTCCTCATCTTTGTGTCATCTCCAAACTTTGCAACAATACCCTCAGTTCCATTGTTCTCATTGTGAATGTATGACGTGAGTAGTTGTGTTCTCAATATCACATGCTGCAGAACTCCATGAGCTTTCGGCTGTTCTCCTGAAAAAGACCCCTGTGTCCCTAACCCCTACCTTATGCCATTCAGCCAATCCTCTGCCCGCGTCAGTTTATTGCCCGAACATCATTTTCTCTTAGTTTATTTAGCCGCCTGAATTATCAAAGGCCTTCTGGAAATTCAAATCCATCACATTCACTAGCTCTCCATTGAGTAACTTGCTCATTTCCTCTGAAAACATTCCCACAGATTTGTCAGGCATGACCTCCCCTTGTTGAAGCCATACTGACTCTGCCCTCTGTTACCGTGCAATTCCAAGTACTCCACATCTCATCCTTAATAACGGACTCTAAAATCTTGCCGGTGACTGAGGTCAGGCTAACTGTCCTTTCACTTCCTGTCTTCAGAGAAAACAGTTCAGGGAATTTTTTTTAAAAAATAGGAAAAGAAGTATGAAGAGAGTCAGGCTTACAAAGATCCAGAGTTTTAGCTTTTTTTTTCATTCCATTGTTGAAATTGAGGTTTTGGATTTGAAGCTGTTCAATACAGCTCTTTCTCTCTCTCTCTCTCTCTCTCTCTCTCTCTCTGCTGCTGATGTTACAAAAGCTGGAACTCTGTGCTGCTGGATTCATTCTGTTGGTGTTCCTTCTTTGGAAAGCGAGACGATAGAAAGTGAGGGAAATCTGCTGCGATGCGTATGTTTATGAAATGCTTCAGTTTTGGAAGAGTTGATGATTAGTGATATTTTCCCTGGAGCTTTGGAGGCAGAGGGGTGACATTATATAACTTTATAAAACCATGAGGGGCAGAGATAGGGTCAATATGAAAGGCCTTTTTCACAGGGCAGCAGATTCCAAAACTGGTGGGCAGAGGTTTAAAGTGAGAGAGGAAAGATTTAACAGTGACCTCAGGGGCAACTTTTTCATGCTGATGGTGGAGTGTACGTGGAATGAGCTGTCAGACGAAGTGATGGAGGCTACTACAATGATAACATTTAAAAGGCATTTGGATTGGTGCCTGAATAGGAAGGGCTTAGAGGAATATGGATGAAATGCTGGCAAATTGGACCAGATTAATTGCGGATATCTGGTCAGCGTGGGTGAGTTTGACTGAACGGCCTTCTTCCTCGCTGTACATCTCTCTGACTTTGTTTGCATTGTTCTTCCTAAATGGTCATATGTTCATGAGAATATCTCTGTAGCAGCATGGAATATAATGCTGAGTTTAATTCCTCTGAATGAAGGAAACCACAGTTGACAAATTACAATTTCAAAAACAAATAATTTAACCGTTGAGATCAGAATTTTACAGCTAAATCTTGTTCCTAAATATGCTACATCTCAACAGGGAATTGCCTGTCATGACATGCTTAGCCTTTTTTAAAGTGTGATGTTGTAACCTCAATGTTCTCATTGAGATCCAACAGCGTATAAATTGAGTGCTCTGAGAGACTGCTGACAGATTTTAACACAGTGAGATTCTCTGCATCAAAAAGAGACAAACCCCTTGGGATAGAAATGCATTTTCCGATCTACAGTGTCTTGAAAATATACTACAGTCCACTTGGTGTTATTGGAATACCAGGGAGGTGTGTCATAAAATAGTCGAACTTCTGTAAAATTGAGTTGGTCTCTGGTTTTCATTCAGTGAAGAATATATTTACATCCTGTTCTACTGTTTACCATGATACAGGGACTGAATCAATGACATTGCTTTATGGAGATAAATGTGTGAATGATTTTTACTGTTCGATTGTGTGCTGTCAAAAATGAACATCAGTTTGCAACTCACGGTCTGTCTGAATCATCAAGCTATTTTGTTTCCTGGAAGCAAGTGCACAATTAAACCTGCTCGCAGTGCAAACAAAACCTCTGATAACATATACTGGGGGTTTTGGGCGGGGTGGTGTACATATTAGAGTAGACTTCTCTCAACAACACATTACTAACATGGAAGGTTAACCAATGTGAATGGCGTGCATGAATAGGAAATCACTGTTTAAAAAATGCGCTGAATAGTTCGTGAGACAGTAGATACCTGACCCTGGAGACATATTTTATTGGGATGTGTCACTGAAAGATTTCCTTGTATTTGGCCAATACCTGGAATAAGCAAGTTAGTTCTATTTCCAAATTAATCTTTTGGTAATCCCAGTCAAAACAGTAGCCTCTGCATATTTTATAGACGATAAATATTGCAGCGAGTTTAACATTTCTGATCTTTTATTATAATTGTACTGAATGAAATGTGTTGCTTTTTTCATGTTTATGTTCTTTACTGCATCAGTAAAGCTTGTTCACTATTTATTGTCAGATGAACACCTGGACAGTGTTGCTACAGTGTTTACCTTCACCTTTGGGTGAGAGAGTGTTCTGAGGGAGCGTTTTGTCGTGTCCACCTGGGTGGAGGTGTGGTCAGTTCAGATGCAGGAGGGAAGTGATGATCAGTTCCGTGTAGAATGCTGGGGAATGGTACACTGTGGTGTACAAGGGTCGGGTCTGTGTCAGGCAGTGAAGAAGGGAAGTGTTTTCATGTCTTAGAGTTATAAGGGGGCTGAGGGCAGTGTAGTTGCAGCTGGGTGATGTAAGTATTAAGTCGATTCAGTCGTTGCTCAGGAGATAAACCATGTACTAATAGTCTGAATGTACCTAGAGTAGTTTCTATTGAAATTCTTTTTGGAAAAAATCACTTTAGATACAGACTTCGGAATGATCCACGCATGTCAATGTCTTCAATGTACTAGTTACTTACAGTTCAGCTAGTTCTGAGACATTATTACACGCTTCAGAAATAGCTGCAACTTGATATCAGGCTTCTTTGAGTTGAGGCACTACCGCTGGTACACTACCACGACTATTGCTTCAGAATGTGCTATGACGGGGAATCTGTGGACTTCTCAAGCTCAAATCCTATCTATACTGGCATAATGACTGTCCAGTCACTGGGAAATCTGTAGCATTAAGTCCAATGAATAAGCATCGCCCAGGTGATGGACTCATCATCCAAACTGAACGAAACCAGTTAAAAGTATTGGGAAAAGAAACAAAATGCATGTCATTGTGAAAAAAAACATCATTCAGCAGATTGGATAAAATGGAGCAAAAAGAACAAAAAAAAGTGGTAACAAATAGTGTACAAGAGAAGCGAGCCAATAATATAAAAATAGATAATAACAGATTCTATTTAAAAAACATTTCCCAATACGAGTGTTCGTCCTGCACAGTGTGAGACTCGAGAATTAATAGTGTTAAATACGGAAAAAGATGATGATTTGATTTGGTATTTTGGATCAGTCTTCCCTTTAACAGTTACAGTTGTAAAAAAGGAAAGGAAACGATTGAGGAACTCAGAAATGTCCCAAAAAACTGTTCAAGTTAATTGAGGTAATAATATCATCTGAGAGCGGCCTTGCATAGTTTTAAATGTTCCAAAACTGCCCTTGTTTCAGGGACGGCCCCATTTCATTAGAAAATAGCAAATCCACGTCATTCAGTAAAAAAAGGGAGGCAGAAAGTGGAATTTAGAGAGCAGTTGACAAAATGTTCTCACTTGGAAAATATGTTTGACCGATCTGTTGGAGTTCTTGGAGATGGAGACTACTACCGTGATAAAAGTGACAGAGTGGATGAGCAGGACTGGGATTTAAGCTGGCATTTCATAAGGTGCAGCATCATAATTTATTGCAGAAATTAGACACTCACAATGTCGATGCTCTCATTTTGGAATAGATAGGTGATTGGTTTTTGCTGCCAACTGAAAATAGATAATGTGGTGAAGAGGACATAAAGAGGCTTCAAAGAAAGACAGATAAGCTGCACGGGTATGCAAAGTTACAGGAAATGGAGCATGATTTGTGCAATCTGAGATGATCACATTGAGCAAGAAGAACAAAATGAGCAGAGTATCTCGATGCTGAGAGACTGCAGAACACTGAGAGTCAGATAAAGCTGAGTGCTCTCGCACAAAAGGTGCAAACAGTACATAATTCTACAATGATGTTAGAATAATATCTGCAAGGATTGTGTCTTTTACTTAAAATTTTGCATCATTGAAGGCTATGCTTGAAAGAAATAAAGAACTGTTCTACAGCACAGTGCTTGAAAGGGGAAGCTGTATTGTTGAAAGGAATGCACCTGGCAACCACTGCAAGCATTGTGTAAGCAATATTTTACACAAGCAGTAACCAAGGTTTGAGTTGCAGGTGATTCAGAGGTCTGTGGGCACAGAGAGGCAACAAGAAGCCCATTGGTATCTGCACCAATGACCAATTATAAATTAAAGAGAACATTTTCCTGCCAACAATGTCACAATTAGCACTCAGCATCAGCTGGGAAGAAGTTTCAAAGAGACAGAGGATTCAGATCTGGTCCAGCTCAGCGAAAACTCCTCAATTTCTCCTGTCAAAATTCATTGGAAATCTAAGGAAAACAAGCTTATATTCCATGCAACAATTGCAGCAAGCTGTGACATTAAACTGAAGAGGCAGGAGATCAGGTGGATAGCTTTAAAAATGCTTGGCAGGTAATGGCATCATTGCCAGATTGGTAGTTTTCATCTGTAACATTATGAAATTTCCATCTAAAATTGTTTTAATTTATCTTGTTCATTTGTAATTCCTGCTGGTACAGTCCTTCACCATAAAGTTCTAAATGTGTGAGCTTTGATCAACAAAAGCCAAGCCATTGCAGTGCATTATTGTCACCGAGAATGGTTTAACACACATTTCTGTACTTTTTCTTTCTCCCTTACAGTTAATTTAGTGGCGATATTGATCCTGTCTCATGGAAAATGTGGCCTTTCTACTTGTACCACTAGCTACCTGTTGGTGATGGCAATGTCGGATCTATTATTTATTATCACAGAAGTCATACTATGGCGAATCATTTCTTCCTATTTTCCAACATTTTTCTTTCTCATTACACCTGTGTGTAGTGTTACCCATGGTCGGCGTTGTGTAACCTTGGATTGATCGGTTTGTGGATATTTGTTGTGAGGGCCTAAGGGCAAAATATTGCACAGAGAGAACAGCAGCTGTGGTTTTAGCAACAGCAGGTTGTTTCCTCTGTTTGAAAAACATACCTCAATAATTTGTACTGGAACCTGGAGATGTAATAGACAATGTGCCATGGCTCTGTTACATAAAGCCAAGATATCGTATTGATACTGGATTGGTGTTATTTAATTATTTTGAGAAAATTTTAACTCCATTGCTCCCATTATTTTTAATGTTGCTGCTGAACACTCTAACCATAAAAAATATCAGGAAGTAGTCACTTCCACAAGAGACTGAGAGGTCAAAACACCAAAGATAATTGCAGTGATGCAGAAATAGAGAGTAGGAGGAGGTCTGTGATTTTGCTCTTCAGCATATCCAGCAGCTTCATTCTTCTGTGGTTGGTGCGTGCTGTAGAAATTTTGTATTATAACATCACAGGTGCAAATATCAGGAATCATAACAATTCTGAATTCATATTCCAAAGAGTTGGATTGACTCTGCGTAATTTGAGTTGCTGCACAAACACATTCATTTATGGAACGTTGCAGTCCAAGTTTCGAGAGCAGCTCATGAGTGCAATGCAGTATCCCATCAAATCAATGCTTCGACTGATAAAGAAACAGACTGACTGAACAACCAAGGTACGTGTCCGAGTGCTTTTAGTCCATTACTGTCAAATACATCACAGGTTCCCAGTTATATACATGACAAGGAATGGTGCAAAGCCATCAAAATGTTGGAGGTGACATGTCAACACTGCCGCCCTCATCCAGGCTTTCTATTACCTCTTCCAAAATTCTCTAACAGATTTATTTTACACAAATTCGGTTTTTGAGATCCATGCTAATCCTATCTCATAAAGCTGCCGTTTTCCATTTACTAACAATTCTATCCTATTGTTTCTACACGTTTCTGGAGATTGTTAACCTTTCTGGCCTGCAATTTCTTGTTTTATATTTACAATCTTTATTGAATAAGGTAGTTGCAATATTCCAATCCTCTGTCACCTTCCCCATGTCTCGGGAACACAGCTCATTTTTGTCCGAATTTTGACTCTAACTTTTACAAGATCCTTCCCTGCATCTCATCTGGAATATATTTTTTGTAACCTGTACACACAATGTTCTTTCTAGCTTTCTCATCAAATTTCAACCCTTCCCAATACATCATTTCCTTCACTGACCGTGACCTGTTTTGATTCTCCCTCATTGATAAATGGTTACATTTTACTTAATGCAACATGAAAACTCATGATGACCTTCCTTACAATCAAACAGAACATTGCAAATTAGACAAACACTGAATCGCACCAAGCAAAAATCCAACTTACATGCTGATCACTAAACCTACCCTGAAGAATAGCTGAATGTTCTGAAGGATAAATCTATCATTCACCCAAACCCAGCTGTAAATTAAACCACTGTTCTCGCTGGAACTGAAAATCTAAGTTGAATCTCATGCTAAACCTAATATTAATTGTAACCCTATCCCTAAAATTAATTCTGAATTTGAAGGTGAAATTGAAATTGAAAAACTGAATTTAAACACCAATCAAACCACATTCCTCATTGAGATTGTATCCAAACTCCACAATATAAAAAATTGCCTCCAACTTCCATCCTAATTCTCAAGTTAATTATTATCTTTATCCAACTGAGAATTCAAAATTCATGTCAAAAATTGTGTTCAGCTTGAACAGCACCCATGCCTAACAATCCCCTGAAACCTTGGTATTTTACCGTAAATGCTAATTGAAACCTTAACCTATAATGGAGTACTAAACTTAACTTTTAACTAGTTTTCACCAAATGTTATCCCAACCCTTCATTGACCAACCTGTAAGCCTGATCTAACAACAAAATTAGATTTTAGTGCAAGGTGCGAACTGGTGAGTCACTGATTCAGTGCCATTTAGAGTAACCCTGAGAATTTCCCTCATGAGACTGTCCCTTGTTTTCTGAGGAGTAGTGGGAGGGATGGCCAATGGTGGGAGCTGTGGGAGTCATAGCTGGAGAACGTATAGACTGTCTGGCCTTCACATCCTTAGGTCAAGTCACATTGCACATAATACACACCCTGGTCCCCCCACTACCACCCGAGACCCTGGTTGTTTCATTGACTCAGGGAATGATGATGTGTTGTATGAAATTTCCACATGGATCCTGGACAGGTGGAACAATTTCGGTGAAGTACATGTCTGTGGAACAATGATGAGGGTGTAAAGAAGTGCTGTTGCCAAAGGTCATGCATTCTACGTAGAACAGCAGAGGGAATCAGAGGAAGGAGGAGTCAGAGAGATTGAAGGCTGTCGAAGAGATTTTTAACTGAGTGGCTGAATGAGTTTGAGATTTGACTTGAATGCCTGTGAGTCACTTGTTTTAGCAATACTTATCCTTACTACAGTTTACATACTTACAATGGGAGAGGGGCGATTGAAAATGTAATGGTTGCCCTGATTCCACTGAGGTCACGTGACAGACTTAATTCCAAGGCAGAAGTTCACTTCTCATCTCGATTGTTCTGGACGAGAGCAGTCCAGATCACGCTACCCGCCACCATCCCCTCCCAGACCAACAAAATGAATACCATGGAGGTAGCATAGAAACTAAGTTCTATATTTCTTGAAGACAAGTATAAGGTGCTGTGTTGCAGGAATGATTTGATTTGTCCACCATTCAGCTTTTGTAAAAGCACACTTTACTCTTCGCACACACTCAAAATACAACAAAAAGATTTAGTGCCATTTTACCTGATTGAAATACTGAATAAGAGAATGGATTATTTAACCACTAAACACCAACTAAGCAGCATCATCTCGGCAGTGTGCAGTAAACACCCACTTGACAAAGGCAGTTCATCAGACCAATCATTATTCTCACATTCTGTCTCTCTCCAGTCCAGTTGAAAAAAACACCAAAAGAAACAATTTGCCCCTTGTGGTTTCAAAGATGAAGCCTCTCTGTCTAAGCCCTGACTCAGCAACAGGAAACTCAAACTTAAAGCTCTCGCAGCCAGCAAAAATCACCAACACACTGAAGGCAAAACCAAACCTCCTGACCCTGTTCACTCATGATTCTAATCCAGGGAGAACTCAAAGCTCTTTACCAACTGCCCGTCTGAAGGAGACATTTCGACACCACTGTGACAACAGCCCTCAACACAAGGAACAGCACATCTCTGTGAGGCACAGTATCATCACACTATTCCAAGCTGTCAAGATGACAGTGTTGACCGACGAGGATTCATTTAGAAGAATTAGTCAGTGATTTATGGATAATCGATAAAGCAAACAGGATTTTTTTTTTCAAATGTGCAACATTCTTGGAAACAATACTGATTCGAAGTGGTTTGCTTTCTGTTAGTAGGAGAATCTTGAACTTGGGTTCGATATTGACAGGTCAGCAAATATGGGTGGAGGGGATGATAAATTTCTTCAGTCAAGGTGCAGTCAATATTTGGGATTTGTGAACAATGAAAAAGTTTTGCTAAATTTGTTGTAGTGTTTCTTGGAAGTGTCATATTCTGTTCATAATATTGTCATGAAATAAAACATGCATGGAACTTAAAGGCACTGCTAATTTCGTATATTTTGAGGCACAATGATTTTCATAACAGAAAAGCTGTGGGATCAAATATTGGAAGAGGAGAATCCTAAAGCAACTCAATGAGGTAACAATGAAATAAATAGCTTTCCTTTTCAGATAATGTTAGTTTTGTGACAACTAAAGGGTAATGACTCCAGCGGGAACTTGCCTCTGATCGTCGGTTCAGTGTGACCACAAGATATTTGAGGACAATTGAATGATATTAATGCGTGTGTCGGACAATGAAACTTCAAGTTGGCATTTCCCTTCAGTATTAGTGCAAGGTAAGGATGAAGAGTTTATGATGCCAGCAATCAGGACACCTGAGAAACCAGCTTTGATACGCACGAATGAGATTAATCCATGCGCTGTAGAAAAATTTCACTAGTTTTAGCTCAGCTAAATATATTTGTTATGGAACAATACAGTGTTTTCGATATGTGTCCCAAACAAGGTGAGTTCAAGCAAGATCCAGGTGCAGGCCCAATGTATTTAAATGAACATTGAAATGGTCCACCACGCACCAGGTAAAAGGGAACAGAACCTGTCAAATGATATTGCATCTGAAATGTAAGAAAACAATTACAAAGCACTTAAATACAGCAAATCGAATAAAATAATTTGATACCAAATTACACAAGCTGCCATCAAAAGCAAGTGACTAAAGTGGTCTTACAAACATTTTTATTGAAAGACCCACCAAAAAGGGTTTGAGGGCTTGTCAAATGGAATTGCAGAGGAAATTGTACAGCTGTCAGCACCATGATCCAGAAAGCACTGATTCCAATGATGGGTTGTCCAATATTGTACAATGTTCATTCAGCTGGGATTGATTGGAAAGATCTAATTTCTTGAATTATTTTCCACCTTTACATGCTAACATGAAAGAGACAGTCAAATACACTGAAGTTTGTGGACAGTATCCCAGAATGAGCATCAGGCACCCCTGAGAGACAACCTGCCAATCGGAACTGTGATGCACTGAAGGATAGATCAATGGTGAAGATCTATTTATTTGGAATAATTTCGATGAGAGCAACCTTGATTTGATTTGTGATAACAAGGTGTAGAGCAGGATGAACACAGCAGGCCAAGCAGCATCAGAGCAGCAGGGAAGGTGACTCTTCTGGCCTAGACCGTTCTTTGGAAAATGAATTTTTGAAGAAGGGCCTAGACCAGAAATGTCAGCTTTCCTGCTCTTCCGATGCTGCTTAGCTGCTGTGTTCATCCAGCTCTACACCTTGTTATCTCAGATTCTCCAGTGTCGGCAGTTCCCACTTGATTTGATTTGATTTATTACCATCATCTGGGCTGAGGGAGAGTGAAAAGTGGTGTTTTACATGCATTACAGACAGATCATACAAGAGAAGTGCACCTGGGCAGTAGAACAGAGTGCAGGATTCTGTGTTGCAGCAACTGGGAAGGTACAGAGAGAGATCACCATTCACATTTAAGAGGTCTGTTCAAACATCTGACAACACTGGAGAAGTAACTGCTTTTTAATCTGTTCAGACATGAATTCAACTTTGATGACATATACCTGATGGATGTGGGTGGAAGAGAGTATAACCAGGATGGGAGGGATCTTTGATTATGTTAACTGCTTTCCCGATGCAGCGGGAAGTACAGATGAAGTCGATGGATGGAAGGTTGGTTTGTGTGATGTGTTGGTCTGTGTTAACAACTCTGTATTTTCTTGTGGTCTTGGGAGAAGCAGTTAACATATCAAACTGTGATGCAACCAGATGGGATGCTTCCTATTGTGCTTCTGTATAAATTTGTCAGTCTGAGGCATGCCCAATTTCCTCAGCCTCCTGAGGAAGTAGAGGCGTTGTTGTACTTTATTGACTGTAGTGTCAATGTGGGTTGAGCAGAACAAATTTTTGGTGATTGTCACTCCCAGGAACTTGATGGTCTCGAACAACCCCACCTCAGCACCATTGATTCAGACTGGGACATTGCCTTCAATCCACTTCCTGAAGTCAATGACAAGCTCATTCATTTTCCTGAAGTTAATGTGAGACGATTGTCTTTGCACTATTCTGCAAAGCACCCTCTCTCCTTGTTGTCCTCATCTCATCATTGTTTGTGATCAAGCTTGCAACAGTGGTGTCATCAGTAAACTTGTGAGTAGGGTTGGTGCAAAATTTGGCTTCATAGCCTGTGTGTATAAGGAGTACAGCATAAGCCTGAGTATGCAAACTTGTTGTTGAGGGTAATTGTGTATGATGTGTCATTGCCTATTGTTACTGACTGTGGTCTGTTGGTCAAAAAGTGGAGAATGCATTCACGGAGAGTTGAGGGGCGGAAGAGTGACCACGGTCCCAGAGTTTGGAAATGTGATTGTTTGGAATTGTGTTGTTGAAGGTGGAGTTGTAGTCAGTAAGTGGGAGACTGACATAGCTATCCTTTTTGTCCAGATGTTCCAGGGAGCAGTGTAGAGCCTGGAAGATGGCATCTGCCAAGGATCTGTTGAATGAGTAGATGAATTCTAAAGGATCAAAATAATCCGGGAGGCTAGAGTTGATGTGAGCCATGACCAACCAGTCCAAGCACTTTATAATTTTGAGGTCAAAGCCACCAAGTGGCAGTCATTGAGGCACGCTGCATGATTTTACTTTGGCACTGGGATAATGGTGGCGTTGTTGAAGTATATGGGGATTTCAGATCGCAGAAAGGAGCGGTTGCGAATGTTTAAAACTACTCCCACCAGCTGGTCCATGCAGGGTCTGAGTGCCCAGTCACTTTCCGTGTGTTCCCCCTTCAGAACGCATATCTGGGTGGTGCCCATGTGCACGCGTCTGTCCAATATTGTTGGGATAGGTGACATCTTTTCACTGCCTTCTGTTCAAAGACAGCGTAGAATTCATTGATCTCAATCGGGGAAGGATATACTGTTGCTCACGATTCTGTTCGACTTCACTTTGTAGCCCATTATTTTGTGTAATGGCGGTGGGATGGGATGCTCCAGCCAAAGGTTGTCCACTCTGCCTGTTCTTTTTCTTCATTTCTCCTCCTTTTCCTCCCTTCTCTCAGCTTCCAACACACGGCTCCGACCTCCGACTCCCAGCCTCTGAAGCAGGGACGCCAGTGATCAGCGGCCGGAAGCTGGGACGTCAGTGACGACTGCGCCAACCAATCATGCAGTTTCCTCAGGCGAGAATCAGAATTATCATCAGGCTGGATGTAAGAAAGTGAATCAGTGCTGATTAATATTCGATTCTCTGGAGAAAGAAATGGTTATCGCTGTACAACAAATTTTTCCATTATCAGTGTGATGATTAAGAAAGTGCCATGTAAGAATGTGATTCATTTTAAAGCAATTTCCTCAGAAACCGACCAGCACATGGAACTGATCTGTGGCACCCTTCACTCTCCAATAAAGAACTGAACAGCGTGTAATCTGCTCAAATAATTCTGCTGGACCTTCCAGCAGCAGCAAAACACAATTAATGCTATTAGATTACAAGTAAGGTGTAAAATGATAGCTAGCCAGATAAAACAATTCAGTACGAAATGCAAAAATAAAACAAAGAACTGTAGACGCTGGAAATCTGAAGCTAAATCAGAAACTGTTGTAGGCGGGGTTCTGTGGACCTGCTGTATTCACTCTGTTTCCCTCATCACAGATCTTTCGAGACCTGCTTAGTTTCTCCAGCAAGCTCGGCTTTGTGAATGCCAGTGACAAGGAATTTGCATACATATGTTGTGTTATGAACAAAGAACAGGGAACAAAGAAAATTAGAGCGCAGGAACAGGCCCTTCGGCCCGCTGAGCCGGCGCTGATCCTCTGTCTAAACCTGTCATCTATTTTCTAATGGTCTGTGTCCATTTGCTGCCTGCCCAGCCATGTACCTGCCCAGATATATCTCAAAAGACGCTAACGTGCCTGTGTCTACCACCTCCGCTGGCAACACATTCCAGGTATCCACCACCCTCTGCGTAAAGAACTTTCCACACGTATCTCACTTAAACTTTTCTCTTCTCACTTTGAGCTCATGACCCCTCGTAATTGAGTCCCCAAATCTGGGAAAAAACTTCTTGCTATCCACCCTGTCTGTAACCCCTCATGATTTTGTAGACCTCACTCATGCCCCCACCTCAATCTCCGTCTTTCTAATGAAAATAATCCTGACCTACTCAACCTCTCTTCATAGCTGGAACCCTCCATACTAGGCAGCATCCTGGTGAACCTCCTCTGCACCCTTTCTAAAGCGTCCACATCCTTTTGGTAATGTGGTGACCAGAACTGTACGCAGTACTCTAAATGTGGCTGAACCAGAGTTTTATACAACTGTAACATGACCTGCCAACTCTTGTACTCAATACCCCGCCCAATGAAGGAAAGCATGCCGTATGCCTTCTTGACTAGCCTATTGACCTGCATTGCCACCTTCAGCGAACAATGGACCTCAACACCCAGATCTCTCTGTTCATCAATTTTCCCTACGCCTTTTCCATTTACTGTATAGTTCGCCCTTGAATTTGATCTTCCAAAATGCATCACTTCGCATTTGCCCGGATTGAACTCCATCTGCCATTTATCTGCCCAACTCTCCAGTCTATCTATATTCTGCTGTAATCTCTGACAGTCCCCTTCACTATCTGCTACTCCACTGATCTTAGTGTCATCTGCAAACTTGCTGATCAGACCACCTACAACTTCATCCAAATCATTTACGTATATCACAAACAACAGTGATCCCAGCTCAGATCCTCGTGGAACACTACTAGTCACAGGTCTCCAATTTGAGAAACTCCCTTCTACTACTACTCTCGGTCTCCTGTTGCCTAGAAAGTTTTTTATCCATCTAGCTAGCACACCCTGGACGGCATGTGACTTCACTTTCTCCGTCAGCCTGCAATGGGGAACCTTATCAAATTGTCCATAAGTGGGCCAATCCTTTCTCTCGTTACCTTCTTGCTCTTTATGCATGAATAAAAGGCTTTGGGATTTTCCTTACTGAAGTCCGTGCATATGACATCTGCAGCCTTTCCCTCATCAATCAACTTTGTCACGTCCTCAAATAATTCTATTAAGTTGGTAAGACATGATCTTCACTGCACAAAACCATATTGCCTATCACTGACAAGCCCATTTTCTTCCAAATGGGAATAGATTCTAGCCCTCAGTATCTTCTCCAGTAGCTTCCCAGCCACTGACGTCAGGCTTACCGGTCGATAATTATCTGGATTATCCTTGCTACCCTTCTTAAACAACGGGACAACATGAGCAAGTCTCCAGACGTCTGGGACCTCACCCGTGTTTAAGGATGCTGCAAAGATACCTGTTAAGGCCCCGGCTATTTCCTCTCTCGCTTCCCTCAATAACCTGGGATAGATTTCATCCAGACCAGGGGACTTGTCCACCTTAATGTCTTTTAGGATACCCAACACTTCCTCCTTCCTTATGTCAACTTGACCGAAAGTAAGCAAATATCTATCCCTAACCTTAACATCTGTCATTACCCATCTCCTTGGTGAATACCAATGCAAAGTACTCATTAAGAATGTCACCCATTTTCTCTGACTCAGCGCATAACTTTCCTTCTTTGTCCTTAAGTGGGCCAATCCTTTCTCTCGTTACCCTCTTGCTCTTTATATATGAATAAAAGGCTTTGGGATTTTCCTGAACCATGTTTGCCAGCAATATCTCATGTCCTCTCTTAGCCGTCTTAATCCCTTGTTTCAGATTCGCTCTACATTCCCCATATGCTTCCAAAACTTGTTCTGTCTTCAGTCACCCAGACCTCATGTAGCCTCTTGGCAAGTCTCACAATTTCACCTGTCATCCATGGTTCCCTATTCTTGCCTTTTCCATTCCTCATTTTCACAGGAACATGTCTCTCTTGCACGCTAATCAACTTCTCTTCAAAAGCCTCCCACATATCAAATGTGGATTTACCTTCAAACAGTTTCTCGCAATCGACATTCCCCAGATCCTGCCAGATCTTGGTATAGTTAGCCTTCTCCCAGTTTAGGACCACTCCCATCCTTGTCCATGAGTATTGTAAAACTTACGGAATTGTGTTCGCTATTTCCAAAGTAGTCCCCTACTGTAATTTCAACCACCTGGCTGGATTCATTCCCTCACACCAGATCCAGTTTGGCCCCTTGCCGATTTGGACTACAGACATACTGCTCCAGAAAAACCTCCTGGACACACCTTACAAATTCTGCTCCATATTGACCCCTAGCACTGAGTGAATCCCAGTCAATGTTGGAAAAATTAAATTCTCCCATCACCACCATCACCCTGTTTCTCCTACACCTTTCCATTATGTGTTTACATATTTCATAGGTTAGCTTCAATATACATGGATCTCCCTGATAAGACCTGTGCTTACACATTAGGATCTTTCTGCTGAGCCTTGTGAAGCTGAGTGAGGTGAACACTGTGTGTGGAAGAACACATGCTGCATATGTGAACTACTCCAGCAGGTTTGTGACTGAGGAATGGAAATCCAAAAGCTTCCCAATCGAGCCTGGGGTCAGGAAGGCCGATATTATTTCCTCCAACCTTGTTGTCCATTGCACAGAAAACTCTGGGGCGACCTAGCCACCTGGTTTGTGTTGAAATTTAGACATGCACTGTGTTCACTGAGATGGCAGACCGAAGGGAGACATGGTGAAGAGAAATTGTCAGCGGGAGGCAATGTGGAAGGGGGACATGGAGAGAGAGGAGATACAAATTGGTTACATGCTCACTTACACTGTCATCAGAATTTGATAGCAACCCATTTTAAGCGAAACTACCCCGAATTAATTGGAATTATCACCTTCTCTCATTGTAAAAAAGTGTACAAAGTGTTCATTCCTTCAGTGTCTGGTCTGAGCTTGGTTGCAGTTGTCCAGCCATGAGGAACCATCCCACCAATCAGTGTTCAGGAGCTGATGGCTCACAAGGCTCTACTGTGGTAGTATCCTGCTAATTTAGTCTCTATGTCAGCATTATTCTGTCCCTCTTTTTTGAAATGTGCGGTTGGGGGAACTCACAGTTTAACAAAGTCACCGTTGTGGCTTCAGCCAAACCTGGTGCTTGAGTTTCTCCAGCAGTGATTGTCTGAGATTTAAGAATTAACATTGAGGAGCCACATGACTGAGACTGAGCATCCCATGCATTTGAGGCACCATGGTCCTTCTGTTTATTCCATGAACGAGCTGATATAATCAGACAATTCCTAATCTCAGCTCTGTGTTTTGCTAATGCTTGGAAGTTCATTTATACAGAACCCCATCTCAGAGACAGAGAGAGACAGAAAGGGAATGGGTGGGGGCACGGTGAGAATGAGAAAGAGAGAGATAGAAGGGTAAATTCTGATGAAATGTCACATGAGCAATTCATGCCCCTTTTGTAGTGTCACGCATGAGTATTTTGCAAACATTTTGAAATGGAATATTAACTATTTGATTCTAAGATTCACTGTCTCTCACCCACACCACAGAAATGATAAACTCTGACCGTGGACTGAAAATAACCCTTCTTCAGCTGATCCTAATTCCTGGCAGATCAGTTCCTGTAAATCAATGGATCTTCATTTATATCTGAGATGATGGTTGGGCAACAGATTTGATGAGTAATGATTTGATGATGAATTTAATAACTGAAAGTGTGTGCATTGATGACTAATTCCTCCAGTCCTTCAATTTCACAGTTCGATAACCTGATGATGATTGTCAACCAAAAGCGATGGTCTTGTGATCTCTCAAATTCTGTCACCTATTACCCAGTGCGAATGGCTTTGGGCTACATCATGCATTTCATTTTCAGTTGAAGCATCTTAAGTTATTTGAGATTTATTTCTGAATTGTATGCCAGTGCAGCGTTGTTAATTATTTTGCCACTGGTGACACACAGCACCATGTTTTGGTCTGGCTCATGGTCACTGTAACCTTTAATTGATGTGGGGCCACTTGTCTGAAGCTGAAAACTAAACATTACACTCAGAAAATGTCAGGACATGCAGAATGGTGTTTTGTTGGTGTTTTGTCCATGAACCCGAACAGTTCGTTTACCATCACTGGGTTTTTTTTTTGTTGAAGCAGAGGAGACTGAGCAGGGACATGACTGAGAGGTATCTGAAAATCAGGGACACTGATGCGTTACACAGGACAGAACTTTTACCCTTTGTGGTTGCATCAATAATGGGCAGCACAGGTTTAAAGGAACAGGTAAAAAGGAATATGGGAGAGTTGTTTCATTATTGGTTTCGCTCAGAGGTTGGTGGGAGTGTGAAACTCACTGTTTGACCGCATTACATTAAGGAGTATTTAAATATTTACTCCTTTATTGACAGGGTGATGGGCCAAAATGTGGAAAATGTGATGAGGGTAGTCAGTTCATTATTGACCAGCAGACAGGCTGACTGGTCTGTATGCACACTGTGAAAGCCCATGCATTTCTGTGTCAGAGTTGTCATGTTTATTTGAAGTAAATAGAGCCCTGTGCAGTCATCCTGCCTGCGTTCAAGTTCCCTTCATTCAGCAACTGATTAATGTCAGTCTCTATGGATCCCAATTGTGTCACTGGAGGGTTTCCTCTTCTCTTCATAAACAACTGTTTACAGCATGTTATCCCATAGTGTCAGCAGGAGCCTCACCTACGACAGTAAAAGAGATCAGCTGCTCCAAAGAGAGGGAGCGGAGATCGGAATCTGAGAACAAGAGATTGGAATGTTCTAACAATGGATCAGAATGTGATACCAATCGACTGGAATGTTGTAACAATGGACAGGGATTTATCCTGGTCTCTTTTCATTCTTTCTTTGGTGCCTGTGTCTCCATATTGGATAGGGAATCTGATTGATGTTATCCAGCACTTTTACTATCCCATCCTGGCTACTGTTGGAGTCCCTGGTAAGTCTCCCTATCCAATTGCTGATTGTAAGTAACTTAGAGAATGTAAGGACAGAACATGCCACAAACCAGAATCAGTAGATATGAAGATGCAAAAGCTCAACAGGTCAGAGAGCATCTGAGGAGCAGAAAAGCCAACATTTCAAGCCAAACCTGTTCGTCAAGACTCAACAGGGGATGGGGGAGCTCAGAAGTAAATACAGAAGAGGAGGTGGTGCTAAGGGAAGGGTCGGTGGGATGGCGATTGGTGGATGTAGGTAGGAGGTTATTGAGATTAATCAGTGGGAAGTTTGGAGTGGAGATGTGAATAGGCAGGTTAGGCCACCTCAGGGAAGTGAGGAGGAGGGGGAGACTGGACATGGGATAAGCCTGAAAGTGGAGGGATTTTGAAGCTGGTGAAGTCAATTTTCAGGTAACTGGGCTGTCGGCTTCCATGGTGAAATATCAGATTTTGTTCATCCAGTTTGCGTTTATCCTCACTCTGACAGTGGAGTGCTCTGCTTTTCCAGCTTCACATCTGTTGACACTGATTGTAAGTATCTTGTTGAACAGTGCTATTGACTTGGCCACTCATTCTGTGACTATCTCTGCTCGTATTGTTCCTACTGAGTCTCAGTAAGTTGTCACATGGCCCCCCGATGTCTTGGCTCTGCATTAAACCCATCATACAATCCAACGAGATTAATCAAAGCAAAATTACTTAGATTGACATCTGAATTTGCTGAATTACACTTTTAGATTGGTTACAGCTTTGAGTAAATTGCAGTGTTGAGTCAATTACACTGTTGGATCAATGTCAATTTTTGGTCTTTCCTAGATTTGGTCAATTGCATGTTGGACAAGTTACATGTTGTGTAAATGACAAATGACAATTGGATCAATTAGATCTTTTTAATAAATGACATTTTCGGTTTAATGACAGTTTTGAGATGTCCGTTGGGGTTATGGGGGCATGCTGTGCGGTGCAGACGCCTGTCAGAGTGTTCAGACCTTATTAATGCAGCCTTTGTAAACCAGCACTTTCCAGCATTGTTTCAGAAATAGTCGGAAGTGCAGGTGCTGGAGAATCTGAGATAACAAGGTGTAGAGCTGGATGAACACAGCAGGCCAAGCAGCATCATAGGAGGAGGAAAGTTGATGTTTTGGGCCTAGATCCTTCTGAAGAAACGTCAGCTTTCCTGCTCCTATGATGCTGCTTGGCCTGCTGTGTTCATCCAGCTCTTCACTTGCTGACAGCATTGTCTTCTTTTTTAATGAGATTCCCCAGTGTGCCCCTCACTCCCAGATCCACCATCACTTTGTTACTTCATCATTTCTGCCTCCTGCATCACTCTCCCCTCAGCTCTTCCTCCTCCCTGCTCTGCCATCCCAAATCCCTTGACTCCCCTGGTTATTTGCTTTTCCATACTTCCAACATCACTGCCAGAGATCCACGTTCCTCCAGCTCTGGGCTGTCCAGCAAAAAACAACCATGACAAACACATCAGTGCAGCACTTCTTTCACTCCCCAGGAATTTTGTCACTCCATACTCCCCTGTCACTCCATAATCCTCTTTAACTTCTGGCCCTGTTGTCACCTTATGCACAGCTATTACTCCCAGTTTTTGTTCTTAGTAGACACTGCATGTGACTCCAAACTTATTGTCACTCCACATTGCCTGTCGCTCGACTCTCCCATTTCTCTCCGTACTCTGTCTCATCCCATAATCCTCTATCACTCCATACCCCGTGTCATTTCATATGTCCCATACACTTCACACTCCCCTATTACCCCATACTTCCCCATCACACCCAGATCCACTGTTGTTCCTCACTCCCCTGGTACTTCCAACTTTGTTGTAACTCCGTACACCTCTGTCACTCCCAGTTCTTTTGATACTCCATTCTCCACAGCCACTCCTGTCATCCTCAGGATACCATCTAAAAATTATTGTGAGACCAGCCTCTCAGTCACTACCTGCTCTATTGTCAATCCTGGATTCCAGTCACTTCCAAGTCCCACACCTCTCGGCTCCTCTGTGATTCCTGTCATCATGGAATTCTTCCCAGATTCCCTGTCAGTCCCAACTCACACCCCTCTGTTCTGTATTAGAATGTCATTATTCAACATTGAACTATTCTATTTGTCATTCTGTGTGTGCTGTGTTGAATTTTCTCTCACAAACACAGACACAAACTCTTCTTCGATGAATCTGTTCTGCCAGTGATTAATTTATTTACTGTAATGCAAAAGACAGAAATTTCCAGTGACCAATTGTCTTTCAGTGATGCGGTAGGATCCTTCAGTCTCACAATGTTTTCAAGCTCCACATCAGGAACTGTAAATAAGTACCTGGCGCCCAATCTCTGGTGATCTCCTGTTTGGTACTTTAAGACATTGTTCTCAAATGTGTAGATCCATTGTTTTGAGGAGTGATTGCTCTGTGTACTTTGCATTTCATGTTTTGAAATAGTTCCCATTACTTATTTTGTTAATTCAAGTATAAAATCACTGAATTTGAAAATTGCAGCAGGTTTATGATAAAGCTGATGACTTTTCCTGTTGGCTGATGAATAATTATTTTTCTTTGCCTTCCTGACAGGTAACTTAATGATAATTTTCATACTGCTTCACAGAAACTGTGGATTGTCTAAATGTATCACTCGGTACCTGTTGGCTATGGCCTTCGCAGATCTATTAGTCATTATTCTTGATCTGATATTAAGACATATCCCAATCATTTACTCAATTTATTCCCTGATGTCCCTCCCTGTGTGTAATATCCACGCTGTCCTGATTTATGCAGCCACTGACTGTTCTGTCTGGTTCACCGTCACTTTCACCTTTGATCGATTTGTGGCTATTTGTTACCCACACCTGAAAAGTAGATATTCCAGTGAGAGAATGGCATCTGTGTTTCTGGGAACAGTGACTGCCATCAGTTGTTTTAAGAATATATTCTGGTATTTTATGTTTTGGGGTGATTATCGAAGGTCTAATGACCCTTGGTTTTGTTTGGTAACATCAGCTGGTCAGTGGTTTGCAATCTATGGTGCAATTGAGTTCCTCCATAACATCCTAAACCCATGTGTTCCATTTGTCCTGATATTGCTGCTTAATCTTTTCACGGTCAGGCACATTTTAGTGACCAGCAGAGCCCGCAGGAGACTCCGGGCTCAAGGCAGCAAAGAGCCTCCCAGAGACCAAGAGATGGAGAGTCGAAGAAAATCCATGATCTTGCTGTTTCTTCTCTCAGCCAATTTCATCCTCTTATGGTCATTGTTGATGTTTTATTCTGTGTGGTGGCGGGTGAATTCTTTGTGTTATGCATCCCTGTATCTTTACTCTTTTGTGCAGGAATTGGGCTTCATGCTGCAGCTCCTCAGTTGCTGTACAAACACTGCAATTTATGCCGTGACCCAGACGAGATTCAGAAAGCAGTTGAAGAATGTGCTGTCATATCCATTGACTCAGATTTATCTATTAATTAAACACATTTATTAATGTTCTTGTTAGGATTCTGTTACATTGTTTCACATTTCCAATCTGTAAATGGATTGATGCCACGGAGCGGAAAGGTGACTCAATGATTAGCACTGCTGCCTCTCAGCCCCAGGGACTCTGGTTCAATTCCACTCTCGGGCAACTGTCTGTGTGGACTTTGCATGAAATATCTTGGGGATTAGGGTTCACTGAAGGGGACAGACCATGATGGTTGATGATGAAACAGTGAATCCCTGGTGTGTTTCCTCCGGATGCTCTGGTTTTCTCCCATCGTCAAAGATGTCTCGGCTAGATGGATTGGCCATGCTAAATTGTCCGTAGTGTTCAGGGATGTGTAGGCTAGGTGGGTCTTCGGGGAATGGTCTGGTTGGGATGCTCTGTGAGTTGGCATGGGCTTGTTGGGCCGAAGGGACCTTTTCCACACTGTAGGAATTCTCGGATTCTCTCGGAGCAGACAGCAGATGGAACCTATTTCCAAGAGGACAGTACAGGGCAACTTTATTGATCATAACAAAAAAAACCTCAAACATAACATTGAAAATAAAGCAAAATGTTGCAGACGCCGGCTATCTGAAGCAGAAGCAGAAAATCATTGAGAAATTCAACAGGTCTGGCAGCATCTGTGTTGAGGGAAACTGTTAGCATTTTTAGTCCCAATTCGACTCTCCTTTGGATCTGAAATGATCGATTTTATTGTGATGGAGAAGCGGTGAAGATGAGCAAGTGAAACAAATTTTGAGGGCTCCCACAGCAAAAGACAGAGGAAGTGCGAAAGTTGACACAGAAGATGCATATTTCTGTGACGGTTTGGTCACTTTATCTGATAAAGGGCGTGCTGGCCACAAGACAGTGCAACAAACATTCAGTGGACTGATTCCTGGAACAGGAGTATTGACAGGAAGCAAAGACTGAATTGGCTTTCACTGGGGTTTTAATGAATGATGTGGCATCAAACAAGAAGCCACCAAATTCCAATAGGACTAGCCGGGATATACACAGGAATTATATGCTGGATGACCAGGAAGTCCAATACCAGGTGCTCACATCTAAGGTTACAGAGTAAGCCATTCAGGACTGAGCTGAGGAGAAATGTTTTCACCCAGAGAATGGTGAGTCTGTGCAATTCACAGAAAGTGATTGATGATGAAACAGTGACTGTTTTCAAGAAGGAGACAGATATAGTTTGAAGGGCGAAAGGGATCAAAGGAAATGGGAGAGAATGTGGGACAGGCGGCTGAGTTAGAGGGTCAGTCATGACTACATTGGGCAGCAGTGCAGCACTGATCAACTGAATGGCCTCGTCCAATTCCTGTTTTCTAAATTGCTACAAAGTAAATCGAGATGAAAATATCGCTTTTAATGGTCACTGTTAACCCGACACAATGGATCTGAACAGAGGGACAAACAAACCATGTGGTGGGAAGGCTGCAGAAATAAATTGGAGATTAGGGTTCACTGAGTGGGACAGACCATGAACATTGTCCTCAATTTTGATTTCACCCTCCACCCCGCACATGGATCTGTTCTGAATGAAATTTATTCCCACTCCCAGTCCATTGGCCAATAACCATCTCCATCATCACTCTCACACACGGCTCTTAACTGACATCAATTTTTCCATTCTGCATGTATATGATCAGTCGCAGCTCATGCTCCGCCATGTCTCCCACCTCCTGAGACAGTCTCTGTATCCATCATCATTCTTGACCCCCGACCCCATCATTATCTTCCAATGGTTGGCCCCTATGTCCCTCATCACTCTCCCCTGCACCTTACCTTCCCTCACGTCCCATTGGACATACTCCATGTCCATTGTTATTTTGATGCCCTCTCGAGTATCATTCCTACCTCTTTGGCCAGTTCCCATGCTCATCAATTTTGTGTTTGTCCATGAACATTGCTGCCCTGTTGGGCAGTCTACATGTCCACCATTACCCGGTTGCCCCTCAACATGATAACTCTTATCCCTTATATTTAATTCATGCATGGGACATGGGCACTCTCGCTGGGCTTGCATTTATTGCCTGTCTATTTTCCCTTCAGAATGTCATGGGAAGATGCCTTTTTGAAACTCTGCAATCCATGTGCTGTATTTTGAGCGACAATGCCCTTTGGGAGTGAGTGCCAGGAACTAGACCCTGAATAAGAAGGTATTGTTAACACAAAGATGACAGAGAATGAGGAGAATGAGTCGGGGTCCTCAGAAGAAGTAGGGTGTGAGGATGTTTAGTCCAGGAAACTGTAGGGGTCAGTGGGTTTGAATGGGCTGTTTGTGCCCAGTTTATTCCCAGAAATTGAAACACATCTGTGACGGAAAAGATGGGAGGAGTCAGAGACTGACCAGGTGAAGGTGAGATTACGGGGGAATTCAAAGCGAAATTGATAAACTTTTCCAATTTTCTGAGGGGCAAGTAGCACCGATGATGTCATCGATATACCGGATAAAGGGCCGGATTGAAACATGGAATATTCCACATTCCCCAGGAAGAGATTGACATAACCGGAGTCCCGGATGCAAGGCAACTTCTTTGACCTGAAGAAAGTGAGACGAGTTAAAGGAGAAGTTGTTCAAAGTAAGGATAAGCTGTGCCAAGTTGTCAACTGGGTCCGACCCATCTCCCGCATGTCCACCCTCACCACATCTCTTCCCTTCCACAATCACGATAGGGTTTCCCTTGTCCTTCCCGACCATCCCACCAGTATCCACATGCAGAAAGTTCATCAGAACCATTTCTGCCACCTCTGGTGAGATTCCACCACCTGTCACATATTCTCCTCCCCTCTGTTGTCCACCTTCTACAGTGACCATTCCCTCTGAAACACCCTCGTCCAAATTTCCTTCACTCCAACAGCACCCCATAGCCCCATGGCACCTTCCTCTACAACCACCAAAGGTATAACACCTGCCCATTTACCTCCTCACTCCCCACTGTCCAAGGGCCCCAACATACCTTCCAAGTGAAGCAGCGGTTCACCTGCACTTCCCACAATCTAGTTACTGCATTTGCAGATAACAATGGGGTCTCCTCTACACTGGGGAAGCAAAGCGTAGATTGATTGACTGCCTCTCAGAACATAGATTATTTGCAGAAAGAACCTAAACTTCCAGTTGTCTGCCATTTTACCACACTGCCCTGTTCCTTGGCCAACACCTCAGGGTCACTGCAGTATTCCAGCAAAGCTCAGCACAAGCTGGAAAAACAAGACCCCATTTTCCATTTGGGGACGATCGAGCTTTCCAGACTCAAAACTGACTTTAATAATGCTAGTATGGAAATCACTCACTCCCACCCGACTATTACTACCATCAAATTGGCAAGCCTTGAGTTGTAACATCAGTCTGTGCTCCAATTCATACCATTACTGCAATGGCATTGGCCAGTTGCCATTTCTGTTAATGCTCTGCTCACTGACCACACCATCATTTCCCTTCTATTGCTTCATTGTTTTTGCACCCCAACAACCCCCACTGTTACTCTCATCCCATTGGACAGTCTCCAAGGCAGTCATCACGCTTTACCCCAAATCCCATTGTCTGTGTCACGCCATTGACGAGTCCCAATGTCCGCCATCATTCTCAGCCACATCCCACTGTGACTCCTTCCTATTTAACATTCTCCATGTCCATCATTACTCACCGGTCTCCTTATCCAACATCACTATTGCCCCACCGAAGAACAACTTTAATAGTATTTCATAAGCCTGTCCCAATCTCTCTCATGTCATTGACCAGTCTCCATGTCCATCAAGAGTCGATTGATGACCATGGGACCATTGTTGATTATCAGGAAAACCAGTTTTGTCAAATAAATAATTCGGTTCATCACGCTCCCTCCCACCCCAACAATCCACACACATCCCATTGGCCAGAATTAGTATCAATCATCATTGTATTCACGCCCTGCACTGTCACTACGATCCTATTGGCTGTTTCCTTGTCGATCACAACTCAACACAATCTCTCACAATCACTCCCACCACAGTGGCCAGTATTCATGTCTATCATCACCATATCCCACCACCATACAATTACTCCCGGTCCACTGGTCATTCTCCATGTCCATCATCATGCTGACTGGACCCCTCTCCCCTTCCCTGTGGCTCAGAAGTGCTCTAATCCCATTGGATAGTCACTGTCCCCACCTCAATTCCATCACTCCCATCCCACAGAGGTCGCTGTTGTGTCACCAAGTCACCTTTTGTTGATACATGGAGAGTCCTTGACACTCATCCAGCTCCCTCAGAGCCAGTTCTCAGAGTGAGCAGAAGCCTGGCAGATTTTTTTTATTTAATCATTTTTTCTAATCAACCTCAACAGAGAAATTATCGCACACCTCTGGAGTAGGTGGGGTTCGAATTCAGGCCTCCCGGACGAGGGATCAGGACATTGACACACACACACACTACCACAAGAGGGCCCCAACTTCCTGTTCTGATTTATCAATCAAGGCTCTCTGATTGGACCAGATTAAAAGACCCAATCGTGGAACTCCAATTCTAAAATATCCACCCATCTGATCTCCTTAGAATCATTAAATCCCTTCCCCCTCTGAGTCTAAGGACATAGGCCGGTTCCTCATTTTTGTAGCTCTTCCGGGGGCATTTTAGCACCAGGTCAGGTTTTGCTCACTCTCCCTCTAATACGGGTGCAATGTCAAGCATGGTAGCGCACCTCTTACGCACGTAGCAGCTCAGAAGAAATTCAATCTCCTCGATAAGTGGGAAGGGCATCAAGGTGGCAACACCCGCTGTGTCCATTGCACATCCTGAGGTATCTTCAGTGTTGGATGGAGAGGGAGAACCCATGGTTTCCAGAACACTTAGAAAGGCAGTTGCAGATCCAGGCACTTTTTGCTTCCGCATCATATCTCTCCTCGCCCCATTACAGGATGCAATTCTTTCCTTGGACATGGTCACTGTTATGTTTAATGAGAGGCATGATTCCTGATTTGGTTCCCAGCCAGCTGAGAGATCCAGGAATGGACTGATTCTGGCACAAGAGAGATTGGTGAAGGCAATATGATTCGAATTTACAACAGACTTTCAGTAGAAAGCTGGCAAAGAGGCAATATCTGAACTTGCACAATTCAAAGCAACTCCAGTAAATGCTTTCCAGTGAAATATTGTCATCTCAGAGAGGTAATTACCGACTGCCACATTTATGTTTAATACTTTTGGGAAAAAGTGCTGTTTTGAGATGTTTTGACACACCTATGGAGTCAGTGAGATTTAAACCAGGTCTCTTGGCTCAGATGTAGAGACTTCCATCGACAATGTTACATCGTCAGCGCTGTCAGATTATGACTTCAAAGTCCAGTTCTTCCTGTCAAACTGAAATCCAAATTACATTCGCATAAACCCCAGTGCTCCGAAGTTGTTGTTGCAAAACCACCTCAGTGTTTCAGGAAAGCACAACTCAAACCCAAAGACCAACACTTCCTTTCCCACTTTGGCTCGTCACAGCCACAAGTTTTCACCACTGAATTCAAGGACTTCACACACACACACACACACACACACACACACACACACACACGCACACTTGGTTTGTTCATTTAGTCATCGAACAGATCTGAATTGATCAAAAACAACAACCTAATTGTTCAAATCCCATTTCCAAGCATTTGACACTGTTTGTGTGGTCTTATGACAGTTGTGTTGTCCCGTTATACTGACCGGTACAACGTACAACCAGAACTGGCACCTCCCGGAAGCAGCAAAAAACAGACAATAGTAATTCAATGTCACACAAGACACCATTGCTTCAAAGGATGTTCCACAGCACTGAGGATGTCACCTCGTGAGGGGACGAAGCATCAACTATCAAACCTCCCAGCTCGGTGAACGAACCAACATCTCGACATGCCTTCTTCCTTGTTTCCTCCAAACCAGAGAACCTGGAGAAAGCTCATGCAAGAGATATGCAAACTCCACAGAGACAGATGCCCAAGGCTGGAATTGAATCTGGTTCCCTGACCCTGTGAGGCAGCAGTGCTAACCACTGATGTACCGTGCTAGCCGACCCCTGCTCCTTGAAATTCAATGGTGTTGTCATCACTGCATTTCCCGCTGTCAACATCCTGGGTGTTATCATTGACCAAAAACTCAACTGGGTTCACTACCTGACACATTGGCAACAAGGGTAGGTCAGAGGTGAGGAACACTGTGGCGTGTAGCACTTCTCCTGACTTTACAAAACCTGCCCACGATCAGGCACAAGCCAGGAGTGTCACTGGTGGAGGAAGTACATGCTTGGATGAGTGCATCCCGAACTCAGGAAGCTTGACACCATCCAGGATACAGCAGCGCACTTGATTGGCACTACATACATGAGCAAGTACTTCCTCCACCACAGCAGAAGCAGTGTGTACTATCTGTAAGATACATTGCAGAAATTCACCAAAGATCCTCAGACAGCGCCTTCCAAATGCATCACCACTTCCATATAGAAGAACAAAGGCAGCAGATATATAGGAACAACTCCACCTTTAGGCCACATACCATCGTGGCAAGGAAATATATTATTGCTCCATTGCTGTTGCTGGGTCAAAATCCTTGAATTCCCTCCCTAATGGCATTGTGAATCAAACAACAGGATTTTGACTGCAGAGGTTCAATAGACCAGTTCAACATCACTTTCTCAAGGCAACCAGGGATGGGTAATAAATGCTGGATCTGTCAGCGACAACGACATCCCACAAATAAATAAATAAATAAGAGGCATGCATTGGCGTCTGCTTCACACAGACTCAGGGTTGTAGTTTATTTTTCATTTCGCTCATCAAAATCAGGGTTTTTCCATTGAAGGTGTTAGATACAGCCCTCTCTGTCTCTCTCCTGCTGCAAAACCTGGAGTTCTCTCTCTCTCTACTGCTGAATTCAAGCTGTCAGTTTTCCTTCTCCTGGACTGGAGGAGACTGCAAGTGAGGGAAATCTGATTTGCAGAATTTTCCTGTGCTATGGGTCTGTTTGTGGGATGCTGCTCCATTGGAAGAGTTGATGAATAGTTGTTAAATAATATTTTATTTAGCTCATTATTTCAGTACAGCTAAAGTTGAGCAGATTCTTCCCTTTTTGTTTGTTTTCAACTGTGATGTGTGAACTAAATGTGGTTTGCTTCAAGCCCAGTAGTTTGACCGTATGAATCACATCTGGAACACAGCCATGAAATAAGATGAAAGGTAGGATCTCGGCTTTCTCCTTGGAATGTTTTGAGTGAGTTTGGCCTGGCCTGGCCTGGTCCAGAACATGACACACATCTTTTGAGTTGGAGGTTGATCAGAAAATTCCAGCACTTCTTTATAAAAATGGCTCAGTAAGCATTTCAGTAGCAACTTGTCTTAAAATCAGATTAATTGCTTCCAAAGGGAAACGAATGTACCCGTTTAACCATACTGTTCTGCCCATCCTTCATGCTCTCTACGAATGATTTTCAAAAACCTACCTGAAATGATTTTCCCTCAACTATTTTGCAGAACTCCTGTCACATTCTACATGGCACATATCAGGAGTGTGATGGGTTCATTCTGCATCATACATTTTTGATTGAGCTCCCTCAGCCCTGACAGCACAGGCAGGCACCTTTTTGTCCCTCTCTTATTATATGGGGGAAGGTATTGTCCAGCAATGAATGCACCATTTACTCTATCACGCTTTTATCCTGTCATCGCTTCAACTTTTCAATTGTTATAATGCAGACCAGACACCCTCAAAATCCTTCAAGAAGGTACCCCAGACCCTAACTTTTTCTTATTTTCAAAGGCAAATATGAATGAGTTGTTCCAGAGGCAGTGCGACTTGTCAAACTACTCGATATTAAGTTGACTTCTCAATTTATTTAAACACTCGTTAAAACACAACAAAAGAAAGAGAAATTTAGAATAGCTTAATTCTATTGGGAACGTAATAGAATATTAGATACAGTAACAATTATTAGTGAGCTGTTCCGGTAAAAGAACATCACATGCAAACACTGCTTGGCAAAAAAGGAAAATTCAGACACAGATTCTCGCACATAGGCCTCCAATACAGAAGGGAAAAAATGTCAAGATAAAATCCAGAGACAGTGCAGCCAGGAGACACTCATTGAAACGGCGCAACTCTGCTCAGGCTGCTATAAGTTCTGATGCAACTGAGAAACAAAACTCCAGAGATTCTGATCTGAGAGAGCTGGCCACAACCATTCAGGCTGTTTGAAAGAAATCCCAAGGCCTCGGAAATTGTTCACTGAAGTGGTCTTAACTAGCCAGCTTTGCACGTCTGATTCAATCTCTCTTGTAAAAGAAACCAGGACAAAATAACTTCTTAAAGCGACAACATTGTCATCCTTCCCCTTTAAAAAAAACATCAATTTATTTCGGCCCATTTAGCCGTGCCAGTTTTGATAGCAGCTCATGAGTACAATGCAGTATCCTATTAAATCAATGCTTCAACTAATAAAGAAACAGACCAACTGAGAGCAACTGAGAGACATGTCCCAGTGCTTTTAGTCCGTTCCTGTCAAATACCTTGCAGATTCCCAGTTATATACATGACAAAGAACTGTGCACAGCCATCAAAATGGTGATGGTGACATATCAACACAGCTGTCCTTATCCAGACTTTATAATATCTCTTCTAAAAACGCCATCAAATTTCAACCGCACTTCATGCATCATTTCCTTCAGTCACCATGGCCTTGTTGGCATCTCCTGCTTTGAGAAATGGTTGCATTACTCTTAATACAGCAGGAAAACTAATGATGCTCACAAATATTGAAGCTGGATGAACACAACAGGCCAAGCAGCATCTTAGGAGCAGAAAAGCTGACGTTTCGGACCTAGACCCTTCATCAGAGAGGGGGATGGGGAGAGGGTTCTGAAATAAATAGGGAGAGAGGGGGAGGCGGACCGAAGATGGAGAGGAGAAGGTAGGTGGAGAGGAGAGTATAGGTGGGGAGGTAGGGAGGGGATAGGTGAGGCCAGGGATGACGGACAGGTCAAGCGGGCAGGATGAGGTTCGTAGGTAGGAAATGGAGGTGTGGCTTGAGGTGGGAGGAGGGGATAGGTGAGAGGAAGAACAGGTTAGGGAGGCGGGCACATGTTGGGCTGATGAAGACGTTCCTTATAATCAAATGTAATATTTCAAATCAGACAGACACTGAATCATACAAAACATAAATCCAACTTACATGCTGAGCGTTAAACTGACCGTGAGTAATAACTATATGATCCTGCAAAAATGTAAATCTATCCCTCATCCAAACCCAACTGTAAATTAAACTGCTGTCCTAACTGGAACTGAAAATCTATATTGGTTCTAATGCTAACCCTGTCAACTCTGTCAATAAATCTAATGCTGAATTTGAAGATTAAACTGTGACCCAAAACTGAACCTAAATATCAATCAAAACATAATTCTAATTGTCAATTTATCTCAAAGTCCAAAACATAAAAACTCACCCAAACCCATTCTGACCCTCGAGTTAATGATTATCTTTATTCAATTGAACATTCTAAATCTATGTCAAAAATATTGTGAAACTTGAACTGCCCCCATTCCTAAAGATACCACGAAACCAAGGTATTTCACCATGAATGCTAATTGGACGCCGAACTGATAATGGAGTACTAAACTGAACCAATAACTACCTTTCACCAAATGTTACCCCATCACTTCAGCGATCGGTCTGTAAGCATGGCTCTCACAGCAAAATTAGATTTTTGTCTAAAGTACCCTGTGCTGATGTCATCGAGGGCTGAACGGCCTGTTCTGCGCTGTGTTGTTCTATTGAATCAACTCCATTTATATCAAACCTGAGAATTTTTTTCATGAAACTGTCAATTGTTTGATGAAGAGTAGTGAGAGGGATTGCTGATGGTGGGGGCTGTGGGGGTCACAGCTGGAGAAAGTACAGACTGTCTGGTCTTCACTTCCTAGGGTCAAGTCACATTGCACACATCACACACCCTGCTCCCCTCACTGCCACCCGAGACCCCGTTAGTTTTGTTTTCTCAGGGAGTTATGATGTGTTGCATGTATTTCTGTGTGGCTCCTTGACAGGTGACGTACATGTCTGTGGAAGAATGATGAGGGTGTAGATAAGTCATGGTTCCAAAGTAGAGCTGAGGGATTTGAAGGAAGGAGCAGTTGGAGTGATTGAAGGCAATTGAGTAGCTGTGTAGATGAGTGGCTGATTGAGGTTGAGATTTCACTTGACGCCTGAGAGGCAGTTGTTGAAGCAACACATATCCGGAAAATAGTTAACATACTTACAATGGGATAGGGGCAATTGAAAATTTAATGGTTTCCCTGATTCCACTGTGGTCATGGGAAGGACTTAGCTCCAAAGCAGAAGTTCAATTCTCTTATCTATTTTTATGGAAAGAGCAGACATGAATCACCCTCCACAAAGTATGGAATGGAGATTGCATAGAGCTTAACATTTACATTTTTTAAAAGGCAAGGATAAGGCGTGGTGTTCCAGGTATGATTCTATTTGTCCACGACTCAGCTTTCATCAAATCAATCCACTTAATTCTTCCGGCACAGATAAAGTATAAGAAAAGGAAGATTTAACATCACTTTGTCCTGTTGAAATATTTAATAAGAGAATGTATCACTTAAACACTGATCACCATCTAAAGAGCATCATCTTGTCAGCATCCCAAACACACACTCTTGGCATAGGCCACCAAGACAATCATTATTCTCACATACTGTCTGTCTCCAGTCTCGTCAAAAGACTCACCAAAAGAAAAAATCTGCCCCATTTGATTTCTCAGAGTAAGCATCTCTGTCTGAGCCCTCATGCTCGCAACACAGAACTCAAGCTTTAAGCTCCAGGCTCCAGCAGCCAACAAAAGCCATCGACTTACTGACAGCAAAACCAAACCGCCTCACCGTACTCACTCATGATTGAACCCAGGGAGAACTCAAAGCTCTTTATCCACTGCCCATATGAAGGTGACATTTCGACACCACTGTGACAACACCCTGTGCAAGAGACACAGCACATCGCTTAAAGGCACAGTATCGTCACACTATTCTAAGCTGTCAAGGTGAGAGTGTTGGCTGATGAGGAACCATTAAGAAGAATAATTCAGCGATTTGTGGATTAGGGAAAAATAAAGCATGATATGATCTTTTTCAAAGGGGTAACGTTCTTAAAAATATGCACAATAATGATTCTAAGAGTTTTGCTTTCTATTAGTAGGAAAATCTTGGGCTACGGTCTGACAAGTTGAGGGGCCTGCAAATATGGGGCTGAGGAGATGATTTTGTTTTCAGTCAGGATGTTGTTAGTATTTGGGAATTGTGGAAAATGAGCAATTCCAGTTAATTTCGTTGCAGTATTTTTGGAAGGGTCCTATTTTGTTCATAACATTGATATGTAATAAATCTGCATAGCAGCTAGGGGCAGGACGAATTAATGTTGTTTTGAGACACAGTCATTTTTGTGACAGAGAATCCATGCATTCGGTTATTGGAGAGGAGAATCCCAAAACAACTCAATGAGACAACAGTGAAATAAATAGTTTTCATTGCAGATGATGTAAGCTCTGCGATAACGAAAGGTGATGACACCAGTGAGAACTTGCCTCTGTTCTTCAGTCCAGTGTGACCACAAGATGTTTTCGAACAGTTGAATGATATTAATGCATTTGTTGGGCAACTAAACTTTAAGTCAGTATTTCCTGTCAATCTTGGTGCACGGTCGGGGGGATGAGTTCAAAATGCCAGCAATCTGGACACGTGAGATTCCAACTTTGACCTATATGACTGAGATTGAGTCGCGCGAGGCTCAAAAGTGTCACAAGTTTTGTCTCAGCTAATAATGTTTATTGTGGAACAGTACAGTGTTTTCCACACGTGGCCCAAACAGGGTGAGCTCGAACAATGATGTAGATGCAGGCCTAATGTACATAACTGGAGACTGAAATTGTGCACCATGCACCAGGTATAGCGAAACAACATCAGTCACATGATATTGTATCTGAAATGTAAGAAGAAACTACAAAGTGCTTAAATACAGCGGATGCTGTAAATGCATTTGATGCTGAACTACGTAAGCTGCCGTTAAAAACAAGTGACTAAAGTGATCCTCAAACATTTTTATTGAAAGACCTACTGAACAGGATTTGAGAGCGTGTCAAATGGGATTGCAAAGGAAATTGTGCAGCTGCCAGAGCCACGAAGCAGAAGGCACTGACTCCAATGATGGTTTCTCCAACATCGTACAATATATCTTTGGCGAGGACTGATCGGAAAGACCTGATTTCTTGAATTATCTTCCAGCTTCAGATATGAACCTGAAGGAGACAGACTGAGTTTTGTACACAGTATCTAGAATGAAAATGGGACATCCCAGACAGACTTCCTGTCAATTGAAACAATGATGTAATGAAGGGCTAAGTCAATGGTGAATATCTACTGACATGGGATCATTTTCGTGAGCGTAATCTTGATTTCACTAGTTTAATTTCATTTTGTAGCGTCATGTGGGCTGAGGTAGAGTGAAAAGTGTTGTCTTAGTTGAGGTAAAGATAGATCGTGGGCTACAAGTGCGTCAGGATAACAGGACAGAATGCAGGATATAGTGTTTTGGCAGCAGAGAAGGTGCAGATAGAGACCAACATGAACATTTAAGACATTCAAAAGTCTGATAACAGCATGGAAGAAACTGTTTTTTAATCTGTTCATACATGTATTCCAATTTTGTATCTTCTGCCTGATGGAAGTGAGTGGAAGAGACTATCACCAGGTTGGGAACGATCTTTATGTTGGTTGCTTTCCCAATGCAGCGGGAAGGAAAGATAAAGTACAGGGATGGGAGGTTGGTTTCCGTGATGGATTGGTCTGTGTTCACAACTCCCTGCAGTTTCTTGCAGTCTTGGAAACACCAGGTACCATACCAAACTGTGATGCAACCATATAGGATGCTTTCTTTTGTGCATCTATATACATCTGTCAGAGTCTCAGACAGGCCACATTTCTGAAGCATCCTGAGGAGGTAGAGGCATTGTTGTGCTTTCTTGACCATCGTGTCGACATGGGTGAACCAGGACAGATTGCTGGTGATTGTCACTCTCAGGAACTTGACGGTCTCAACCATCTCCACCTCAGCACCATTGATTCAGATAGGGGTGTGCTTCCTAAAGTCAGTGACCAGCTCCTTCATTTTGCTGAAGCTGATGGACAGACTGTTGTATTTACGCTGTGCTGCTGAGCACAACATCTTCTTCGTGTACTCCGTCTCAATGTTGTTTGAGATCCGACTTCCAATGGTGGTGTCATCGGCAAACTGGTAAATGGAGTTGGTGCAGGGCTTGGCCGCTCAGTCCGTCTGTATGAGGGAATAGGAGAGGCCTGAGTATGAAACCTTGTGGGGCACTTTTGCTGAGGATTATCTTGGGGGAGCGGTGTTGTCACTCACCCTTACTGACTGTGGTCTATTGGTCAGGAAGTTGAGAATGCATTCACGGGGGGTTGGGGAGGTGGGAGCAGTGAACTAGTTCTCAGCGTTTGGAGATGAGTTTGTTTGGAATTGTGTTGAAGGCGGAGCTTTTGTCAATCAGTAGGAGACTGACATAGCTGTCCTTTTTGTCCAGATGTTCCAGGGAGGAGTGTAAAGCCTGGAAGATGGCATCTGCCATGGACCTGTTACATTGCTAGATGAATTCCAAAGGATCAAGGAAATCCAGGAGGTTGGATTTGACGTGAGCCATGACCAACCTGTCCGAGCACTACATAATTATGGAGATCTGAGCCACCGAGCGGCAGTTGTTGAAGCATGCTGCATGCTTTTTCTTTGACACTGGAATGATGATGGTGTTCTTGAAGTTGATGGATACTCCCACCAGCTGGTCCATGCAGGGTCTGAGTGCTTGGTCACTTTCTGTGGGTTCACCCTCAAGAAGGCGGATCTGGGTGATGAGAGATAATGGGAACTGCAGATGCTGGAGAATCTGAGATAACAAAGTTTGGAGCTGGATGCACACAGCAGGCCAAGCAGCATCTTAGGAGCAACAGATCTGGGTGATGCCCATGTGTACGTGTGTGTCCGATATTGTTGGGATGTCCTTCTGTTCAAAGCCAGCATAGAATTCATTGATTTCAATCGGGGAGGGATGTACTGTTGCACACGATTCTGTTTGGCTTCGCTTTGTTGCCCATTATGTTGTGTAATGGCAGTGGGATGGGATGCTCCAACCAGAGCTCGTCCACTCTGCCTGTTCTTTTTCTTTATTTCTCCCTCTTTTCCTCCCTTCTCACAGCTTCTGATAGCCGGCGCTGATCTCTGACTCCCAGCCTCCAAAGTGGGAACACCAGTGATCAGCGGCCTGCAGCTGGGACGTCAGTGGCCACAGAGCCAACCAAGAATGCAGTTTCCTCAGGCGAGAATCAGAATTATCATCAGGTTGGATGTAAGAAAGTGAATCAGAGCTGAATAATTTTCGATTCTCTGGAGAAAGAATGCGTTATAGCAGTACAGCACATTTTTTTCCGTTACCAGTGTGATGATTAAGAAAGTGCCATGTCAGAATATGATTCATTTTAAAGCAAATGCATCAGAAACTGACCCACACATGGAACTGATTTGTGACATCTCTTACTCTCCAAGAAAGAACTGAATGACCTGTAATATGTAGATCGGCCAACAAGAGGTGAGGCCACTTTGGATTTACCTCTGGGTAATGAACCAGGCCAGGTGTTAGATTTGGAGGTAGGTGTGCACTTTGGTGGTAGTGACCACAGTTCGGTTATGTTTACTTTAGCGATGGAAAGGGGTAGATATACACTGCAGGGCAGGAGTTATGGCTGGGGGATAGGCAATTATGAAGTGATGAGGCAAGATTTAGGATGCAGAGGATGGAGAAGAAAACCGCAGGGGCTGAGCACAATTGAAATGTGGAGCTTGTTAAACGAATTGTTATTTTGTTAATCAATTAAATACATAAATATTAAGTTAATCAAACTTATTTAATAAATGAGTTGAAATTCTTTTCAAGAGGAAGAGTGAGGCTTATGTAAAGATGAGGCGTGAAGGCTCAGTTAGGGCACTTGAGAGCTACAAATTACCCAGGAATTACCTAAAGAGAGAGGTAAGACGAGCCAGGAGGGGACATGAGAAGTCTTTGGCAGTTAGGATCAAGGAAAACTCTAAAGCTTTCTATAGGTATGTCAGGAACAGAAGAATGACTACAGTAAGATTATGGCCCGTCAAGGACAGTCGTGGGAAGTTGTACGTGGAGTCCAAAAAGATAGGAGCGGCGCAAAATAAATATTTTTGGACAGGATTCACAAAGGAAAAAGACAATGTTATCAGGCAGAATACTGAGATGCAGTCGATTAGACCAGACGGGATTGAGGTTCATGAGGAAGAGGTGTGAGCAATTCTGGAAAGTGTGACAATAGATCAGTCCCCTGGGCTGGATGGGATTTATCCTCAGATTCTCTGGGTGGCTAGTGATGAGATTGCAGAGCCTTTGGCTTTGATCTTTTTGTCATAATTGTCTACAGGAATAGCGCCTGAAGACTGGAGGACAGCAAATGTTGTCCCCTTGTTCAAGAAGGAGAATAGAGGCAACCCTGGTAATAATAGTCCAGTGAACCTTACTTTGGTTGTGGGTGAAGTGTTGGAAAGGATTACAAGAGTTAGGATATATAATCATCTGGAAAGGAATAATTTGATTTGGGATAGCCAACATGGTTTTGTGAAGAGTAGGTCATGCCTCACAAACCTTCGTGAGTTCTTTGAGAAGGTGGCCAAACAGGTGGATGAGGGTAAAGCGGTTGATGTGGTATATATGGATTTCAGTAAAGTGTTTGATAAGGTCCTCCACGGTAGGCTATTGCATAAAATACGGAGTCATGGGATTGAGGGTGATTTTGCGGTTTGGATCAGAAGTTGGCTAGCTCGAAGAAGACAGAGTGTGATGGTTGGTGGGAAATGTTCATAAAAGAATTCAGTTACTATGGTGTACCACAAGGGTCTGTTTTGGGGCCACTGCTGTTTGTCATTTTTATAAATGATCTGGATGAAGGCGTGGAAGTCGGTGGAGTTGTGGATAGTGCGGAAGGATGTTGCAGGTTCCAGAGGGACACAGATAAGCTGCAGAGCTGGGCTGAGAGGTAGCAAATGGAGTTGAATGCAGAGAAGTGTGAGGTGATTCACTTTGGAAGGAGTAACAGGAATACTGAGTACTGGGCTAATGGTAAGTTTCTTGGCAGTGTGGATGAGCAGAGAGATCTCGGTGTCGATGTGCATAGATCCCTGAAAGTTCACACCCTGGTTGAGAGGGTAGTTAAGAAGGTATACGTTGTGTTCGATTTTAGTGGTAGAGGGATTGAGTTTTGGAGCCATGAGGTCATGTTGCAGCTGTACAAAACTCTCATGCAGCCGCACTTGGAGTATTGCACACAGTTCTAGTCACTGCATTGGGGGAAGAATGTGGAAGCATTGGAAAGGGTGCAGAGGAGATTTACCAGGATGTTGCCTGGTATGAAGGGAAGGTCTTATGAGGAAAGGCTGAGGGACTTGAGGCTGTTTTCAATAGGGAGAAGAAGATTAAGAGGTGACCTAATAGAGACAAACAAGATGATCAGAGGATTAGATAGGGTGGACAGTGAGAGTCTTTTTCCTCGAATAGAGATGGCTTGCACGAGGGGACAGAGCTTTAAATTGAGGCGTGATAGATATATGATAGATGTCAGAGGTAGGTTCTTTACTCAGAGAGTAGTAATGGCTTGGAATGCCCTACCTGCAACTCGCCAACTTTAAGGGCATTTATATGATCATTGGGTAAACATATGGGTAATAATGGAATACTGTAGGTTAGATGGGCTTCAGATTGGTTTCACAGGACAGCACAACATTGAGGATGGAAGGGCCTGTCCTGCGCTGTAATGTTCTATGTTCTATGTTCAATCTCCCTTCAACGTTTGCCCTCTCAACTTGTACCTGTGTTCCCTTATAATTGAAACTTCAACACTAGGAAAAAATCCTCTGACCTTCCAGCCTGTCGATGCCTCTCAAATAGTATAGATCTTGATCAGGTCTCCTTTCAGCTGCACTCTTTCTCGTGAAAAACAATCCCAGCCTTTATAACCTTTCCTCATCGCTCATGCGCTTGAGATTGGGCAACACCCCAGTAAACCTTCCCTGCACTCTTTCCAAAGATTCCACATCCTTCTGGTAATGTAGTAACCAAAGCTGCATACAATACTGTGTGGAAGTTTTTTTCCTACCTTTTTCACAAAGTCCTCCATTCTTGAAATTCGATCTGAGTCTGATTTACTCACAGCATTGTCCTTCCAATAATCTACACAGAGTACCATGAGGTTTGGGAACCAACATGACTAACAAATGCCACTCACTTTAACTTTGCTCAAAAATATCTCCTTGAAGCATTGCTTCCACTGTGTTCTGTATGCATGCTCCTTTGAGAGGATTAAGCCTGTAGGGGTGTTGTTTTATCAGAACAGCATTCCCTACCTAACTCTCATCTGCTCCGTTATCAGTCCTCCGCCATTCTATTTCCACCGATGTCTCACAGTGCTGCAACTTCAGTTCTCTGTTCCTGGGACAGATAGCTTACTTTCCTATCTATTTCTTTAAGGACTTCCTCATTATTCAACTGATCTGAGGCACATCAAAATCCACATCATCTGGATTTGATTCCTTGTTTTGAATGACAGGAACTAATACCTCTTTCTTTGGTTCTCTTGCCCTGACATCGTCAGGTTTCAGCAAGCTCATATGACATACCCAATACAGTTTCATTTTATATCTCTGGCATTTTACCAGATAATTCACCTGACATAATTCTTCTCAATTTAACAGGTAACCCTGAACCTTGCTTGGAAGGGGTCAAGTATCACTGGCAACTGCACTCATACGTTATCATACATTTGGGACAGCACGGTGGCTCAGTGGTTAGCACTGTTGCCCCACTGCTGCCTGGTATGATTCTGCCCTCGGGGACTGTCTATGTGGAGTTTGTACATTCTCCCTGTGTCTGCGTGAGTTTCCTCCAGGTGCTCCAGTTTCCTACCACAGTCCAAAGATGTGCAGGTGAGGTGGATTGACAATGTTAAAGTTTTCAGTAGTGTTCAGGGATGTGTAGATTTGATGTGTTTTATTGGGAAGGGCATGGATCTGGGTGGGATGCTGTCAGGGTTGGTGTGGACTTGTTGGGCCAAAGGGTCTGTTTCCTCACCATAGGGATTTGATTCTATTGTATTATTCATACACAAACTTCTGATTTCTGAACTGCTTCTTGTTTTTTTTTTCTGGATGGTGTTAAAGCTTCAAATATTGCCTTGCTACTTCACCTACTCTGTTTAATCTTTCTCTTGCCTCAGGTCCATAATCCAACAGTGAGACGTCTGTCTTAGGGCACATCAACTTATCTTTATTTAATTTTTAAAGCCGTCTTACTTGGTGTCCAAATGTCAATTCAAATGGAGTTCACTGAGTGGATTCATTTGGAGTATCTCCAATGGTAAATAATGTAAATGAGATATCTTTATTCCAATCATTTGGGAGTCCTGGTAATAAGCTTTCAGCAATGCCTTGAGGGCCTGATGCCAGTTTTTCAATGCTCCCTCAGATTCAGCATGGTACATACTTGATGTAAAGTGTTTGATGCCTAAACTGTCCATGACCTCCATAAATTAGATCCTCAGTCTGACTGAATCTCCATGGGTGATCTATAACGGGAAAAGAAAGTTCCGAAGATGTCTGCAACTTGTTTTTGCCTTAACATTCTATCATGGAATTTCTTCCAGAAATCTGGTAAAAAGGTCCATTATGGTCAGCAAATATTGGTTCCCAGTTTCGGTTTTAGGGAGGGGACCTACACAATCAATGATAACTCACATGAATAGTTCTTCAAATGTGGGGATTGGCATCAAAGGTCCCGGTTTTATTCCTGCCTGTGGCTTTCCGACCATCTGACACCTATGACAGGTACAGCAAACTTCAACCATACCCTCATGTAATCCAGGCCAAAGGAAATTCTTTTCTGTCTGAGCCTGAATCTTCCTGACTCCGAGATGACCTCCTGCAGGTTATTTGTGAGCTACCCGCAATTATTTGTTTCTATGATCCCGCCAACACAATCTGTTAAGTCTCTGCTCATTTCTTGTCTGCACTAACCAGCCGAGGCTCCATTTCAACCATCACATTTTATCCTTGAGGTGATAACATTTCTTTTTCGGAGTAGGCTTTATGATACAAGTTCTTTGATGTCACATCTTTTTGTGATAACTCCATTGATCTTTTCGAACTAAACGCTTCTGCCTGATCCTCTCCATGTTGAGGTTTTTCCTTTACCATTTCATCAAACTGGGTGTAGGAAAACTGGGACTCAAATCCTTCATTTTTCTCTTTTGCTTTCACTTCTTGTTTTTAACTTATGGCTGTGGGACCTTGTCACAACACAGTCCAGAAAATAAAAAAAAATGGTCTTTTCCCTTTAACTCCTCAGTTCCTTTGTTTTCTCTCGAGCTCTCTGCTTCAATGGGCATCATTGCCACATTTGATTTCGCTCTATCATTTCCAAGAACACGCAGTATTCCTGAAACAGCCATTCTTTCAATCACTCTCATTATCATTTCCACAGTCTTAATCAGACTTTCTAGCCTGACCTTACACAAGGGAACACTCATTCTTTCTCCACTTATTCGGAATATTACCACTATCTCAGGCAACAATCACAAGGAGTGCAAATATTTTACTCCCTTACCATGAGAGACTGACTAGCTTCTGCAAATATGTCAATTTTTTTTTTACCTATTCCTCCTATTCTACTTGAGTAGATCTCAGCCACACATCTGAAGTCTTTGGAAAGATCGGGCACTATCTAACTTTCCAGTCCAAGACTAGGCTGTGCGCTCTGCTGCAGCTCCTCAACTTCTCTTGTGATTTCCTTCACAACCTCAACTAATCCCACTGGTTTAGCCTCTCCTACCACATCCCTTTTTCCGTTGGCTCCCTTAAGCCACCAGTTCTGTGGCTTTGTGTATCCTCCCTTATTGCGGTGAATACACCTGAGGTCTTTTTTTCTCTTTTTCATCCTCTTGGGTTTCTGTTGCCTCATGTGGCAAGCTGTTCCCAGTGTGACCTACTTTTTGTTTTTCATTGAAGGATCTCTAACTTTCCAAAGGTCTATCCCTCGTTAAATGAAATGACTGTCGGTAGCTGGATTTTGATTTACGCACTAAAGCATATTCATCCACCATCTCTGCAGCTCCTCTCGCTATTTGAACTTTCTGTTTCTCAACATGAGTTCTTGCCATGTCTGGAAGTGTGTTCCAAAAGTGCTGCAACATGATAACATCTCTAAGATCCTCATAGGTCTCTTCTTTCCTCAAGGATCTCACGCATCTATCGAAGATATTGTGTTTAGATCTTTCAAAATGAATAAAAGTCTGACCTGCTTCCTTTCTTACATTTCTCAACCGTTGTCGAGATGCTTATGGTCCCAATTTATGGGCACTCAAAATAGCCTATTTTACATGGTTATAATCTCCTGGCACCTCGTCTCACAGCCCTGTATTCACCTCAGCAGCTCTGCCCATCAATTTAGTCTGCATTAACAGAAACCACACAGTCTCTGGCCAATTCGTCCTTTCAGCCAATTTTTCAAAGGAAATGAGACAGGTTTCTGCATAGTTTTCACCAAATTTTGGTGATGATTTGACACATTTGTATAAATCCCTAACCGGTCTTTGGTTACGCTGGGTTTGCTTTTCATCACCCTTCCCCTCGCGAAGCCACTCTACTTTCTTCATTTCCATCATTTTAAGTTGGCTATCCCAATCAACTTGCAACTTCCGAAGTTCAAATTTTCTCTCTATTTCTTTTTGCCTTTCCTCTACTTCTCACCATAACTCAAACTTTTCACTCCCTTTTCTTTCTCTTCTGCCCTGGCTCTTCTTTCCCTTTCTTGTCCTTTGTTCAGTAACTCCTGCCTTTTAATTTCACGTTCTAACGTCAGTTATCATATTTGCAATTTATTTTTTTTCTAACCGCACTGCAATTTGCTGTTTCTCTGGTGATTGACTGACTCCTTTACAATTTCAGCTTTCGTCTTATCCCAAGTTAGAACCAATTCTAGCCCATCTGAGAGTTCTAAATGTTTCTCCATCTGCTGTCTTTTTAAACATTCTTGGCAAATTTGGGAGGCATATTCTACCCCCAAACCTCTTGACCAGTGTTAAGAGCCATTTCCCCACTTGTGATTTAACCAACAACAAGCAACAGAAATTAATCAGAATTTACACTACTCACTAAGGTTTTCTCAGACACTGGTCCCCAAGTCTCTTGGGACACTTTATGCCCCAGATGTTATCAAATCTAACCTAACCCATTCAGATCTGTTTAGATCTGTTCAGATCCTATATACGCACCAGCCAGATCCTGGACACGAGTCCCAGTGTGTTCTCTAGCAGAGGTTGACCCCCAAACCGATAACTAAAACTGAAACACTCAGAGAGGCTCGCTTTGCCTTACAATCTGTTAAAAGAAGTGTGAAAAGTGGTATAACCTGCCTCTCACCCTCAATCAGTTGTAAAGGAGTGGTTAAATGAAATGACCTCCTGAGTCCCGCTCTCGAATCAGCAAGTACCAAAGTATATCAAAGTAGGAAAAAACTTAAACAAGGAATGAGAAGAGTTAAAAGGGATAATGGAAAGTTAGCAAATAGGATTAAGGAGAATCCTAAGGCTTTTTGCACATGGTTAGAAACAAAAGGGTGGCCTGAGAAAGGGTTGGTCCATTCAACGACAAAGAGGCAAATCCAAGTGTGGAGCCAGAAGAGGGGTGTGAGGTTCTAACCCCTGAATACTTTGTATGAGTATTCACCAAAGTGAAGGAATTAGTGGAGGATGACCTCAGGGAAAGGAGTGTCGAGTCTCTGAACCAAGCTGCTCTTAAAAAGGAACAGGTGCTGTACATATTAAAAAGTATTGAGAGAGATAAGCACCTGGGTCCTGGCGGGATCTATCACTGAACATTGAGAGAGGAAACAGAACAAATTTCTGGAGCATTGACACACAGCTTTGTATCGTCTTTGGAACACAGGTGAGGTCCAAGGGGCCTGGAGAATAGCCAATGTTGCCCTATTGATAAGAAGGATAGCAGGGATATTCCTGGAAATTACAGAAATGTCAGTTACACATCGGTGGAAGAGAAATTATTACTAGTGCTGGGACCTGTGCTGTTCATTGTCTGCATCAATGACTTGGAGGAAAATGCAGCCGGTCTAATTTCCACGTTTTCAGATGATACAAAGATTTTTGGAGTTACGGATCATGAGGAAGATTGTCAAAGGACGCAGCAGAATATAGATCAGTTGGAGAGATAGGCAGAAAAAAGATAGACGGAGCTTAACCCCGACAAACATGAGGTGATGCATTTTGAAAGGTTCAGTACTATTGGAAATAATACAGTGAATGACAGAACTCTTTGGAGTATTGATTTGCAGTGGGATCTGGATCCATGTGCAAAAAGCCTTAGGATTTTCCTTAATCCTATTTGCTAACTTTTCATTATCCTTTTAACTCTTCTCATCCCTTGTTGAAGTTCTTCCCTACCTTGATATACTTTGTTAATTTCTGATTAGAGAGCGGGACTCAGGAGGTCATTTCACTTAACCACTCCTTTACAACAGAATGAGGGTGAGAGGCAGGTTACACCACTTCTCGCACTTCTTCTATCAGATTGTCCACAGATCAGTCAAGGTGCCACCGCAAATAGAGGAGGTAGTAAAAAAGGCCAATGGCATGCTTACCAACATTTGAAGGGATATTGAGTATAAGGATAGAGATGTTATGCTGCAACTTTGTAGAATTTCAGTTCATCCGAACTTGGAATATTGCATGCAATTCTGATCATCACACTCCCAGAAGGATATGGATTCTATGGAGAGTGTACAGGAAAAGTTTACCAGAATGTTGCCTGGTCTGGGGGACCTTACCTTTGAAGAAATATTGGACACGACTTCATTTGTTTTAAATGGAACTCAGGAGTTTGAGGGGTGACTGGTCGCAGTTTACAAGTTTGTAAATAGCATGGAGTGGAAAGTATGAGGGATATTCCCAGGGTGGAGAGATCATTTACCAGGGGACACAGGTTCAAGATGCAAGGGGGGAATTTCAAAAGAAATGTGCGAGTTAAGTTTTTCACACAAAGGGTGGTACGTGCCTTGAACATGTTGTCAAACAAGTTGAAGGAAGCAAATACATTAGCAGCATTCAAGAAGCATCTGGATGAATACACGAGCAGGAAAGGAAGAGGGGGATACGGATCCTGCAAGTGAAGACAATTTTAATATGGAAGAGCAAAATTTGGCATGGCAGGCTTGGAGGGCTGAAGGGCCTGCCCCTGTGCTGTAAAGTTCCTTGTTCTTTGGTGTTCGTCCAGTGGCCCACGAAGACATTGCTCCCTGGGCCATCAAATTGGTCGGTAGGGATAGAGTACATTTCACTCCTTCTCGTACCACTACCTTGCTTAGAGCATCATGAAGCATTCTACTCATTCTTTTTCCCAGGCCTGAGCTCTGTGGCTGGTAGAGGATATAATACTTCATATTATTCCCAAGAGGTTTACATGCTTCTCTCAGGCACTTCCCTGTGAAGTGGGTCCCTTGGTCTGAGTCCAGCTGCAGGGGAACCCCCTGGCCCCCACCCCTGCCCCAACCTGGAGATTATTTCAGCTGCCAGTGTTTTTGCCACCGAGGTTGGAGTAGAGCCCTTTGTGGGGAAAGCTTCTACCCGTCGCGTAAACTGTTCAAACATGAGCAGACCGAATTTCATCTTCTGACTTTGTGGGTGTTGTCCTATAAAGTCCATTTGGATGTGTTTCCATGGTCACCGTGGCCAGGGCTGATGGGTCATTTTGATTTTAATGCATTTCTGCCATCATATAATATGTCTCTTCCCATTCCTTTCCTCCACCAGAAATTAGAGATTAGCTGTATCACTTTATCCCTCCCTGGTCCGTGGAGAACATTGCACAGAGTCTCTTGGCAGAAGGTGGGAGGTACCACCTTACCTTCCTTCCTCCTTATATCATCTGCTCCCAGTGCTGTCCCGTCCTTTGCCTGTTCGGATCTTTCTTCTAAACTGGCTGCTGCTTGTTACCGAACAATGTTCCATTCATCACCTTTAGCTTCTTGCTTCTTCACAGCTGCTACCATTACCACTTCCTGTTCTAACATTGCTTTTGCTGTGCTGCCTGTATCGTTGTTCCCTCTCTGCTCTGGTGTCTGTATCCTTGTGTGTGCTTTAATTCTAATTAACGCAGTTTTTTTTGGTTTATTTACTACAGCTGCTTGACCCTTGACTTGGGGTTTTCTGCTGAATTACACGACCACTCAAGGTAACATAACCTTGTTTTGCCCATGCCATCAGGCAGTCGTGGACGACACCAAAGGTATACCTTCTGTCTGAGTAGATGTTAACTCTTTGTGCTTTCCCACCAGCAGCTTGGCCATACGTGCATTTCCCATCTGACCCCTCCAATGGCTTCTCCTTAACTCGTCACTGTCTCTCTTCTTCCTGCTCCATGTGTGCCTCCTTCCTGATTCATCGAGCTCGCTGGATTCTCTCTGTTGTCTTTAAGCACTCCCAGGTGCATGTCTCCTCGCAAGTGGACCTTCCCATTTGGCTCACTGAATGTCTGTAACACCCCACAGTTCGCCAGCTTCGAATAGCTGGGCTATACTATGTGGGGAATGTAATATCACCCTCCCCAGCTGTTTCATGGGGGAGGATCTCGTTGGTGCCCAGGTTGCATAGTGGATAGCTCGATCACATTTGAGTCTTGTCCCATTGTGGACGGATGCATTTTGCCCGAGTAGAATCCCACAGGCATGAGCTTGTCTCCATGTCCCTGTAATTGCCTTTGCTTTCACTGCAAAAGAGTTGAGAGTGTTTTTTTTTTCAAATCAGATTGTCGTCGTACTGGTGCAGAGGCCAGTGTCGTTTTGATTTGAACAAAGGCAATCCCTTGCTCAGGTCCCCGTTCCATTCTCTCTGGCTAGATCGCTCCCCCTTTCATAAGGTCATGCAGGGTTCTGGCTAGTTGACTGTAATCTTCTAGAAACATTCTGCAATCGTTTATTGATCCAAAGTGTTGTTTTATCCTTTTGAAATGAACTTTTTCCTTCATTTCTAATCATGCCATATCACTGAGGTGACCAGAATATTGCTCACAGTTTTATTAAATTGAAGTATTGGTATAATTTGTCTATTCTAGATTCAGGTTCGTAAATTTGAGTGTGTATTTTTTTATATATCCTGCAGTTTTCTACCCACAAATCACCTCTCCCAGCAGAAGTGAAATAAATTCACACATGTCCCCAAAGTTTCTCCAGCATTCTTCATCTGTATCCGTCCTCAGGATACTTCTTCAATTTGCTACATTAATTTGCCCGTTTTGGGAATGATTTTATCACAGAGTGACACTACTTCCACATGTAAGCATTCCACTGAGTGTGGTTTTGTGAGATGAAACAATCCAGGTCTCATGATCATCAGGCCCTACCTTCAAATTATGTTTCCCAGTCCCTTTCACTAAAACTACTTTTGTTGCTTTCAGGTCAGTTTCAGAATAAAACCTACTGGGCAAAATCGATCTGTTCATGATGGGACAACACTCATGTGATTGAGCTATCCAATATGCTACCTGGGCATTAACGAGATCCTCCCACATGAAACAGCAGGAGAGTGTGATATTACATTCCCCACACAGTATCGTCCAACTATTCGAAGCTGGCGAACTGTGGGGTGCTACGGACACTCGGTGAGCAAAATGGGAAGCTCCACTGTTGTCAGAGTCTTATCATTTGATTAGATTAGATTTCCTACGGTGTGGAAACAGGCCCTTCAGCACAAGTCCACACCGCCTCTTGAAGCATCCCACCCAGACCCATCCCGCTATAACCCACAAATCCTTGAGCACTGCAGGCAATTTAGCATGGCCGGTCCACCGAGTCTGCACATCTTTGGACTATGGGAGGAAACTGGAGCACCCAGAAGAAACTCACACAGACACGGGGAGAATGTGCAAACTCTGCGCAGACAGTTGCCCGAGGCTGGAATCGAACCCAGGTCCCTGGCACTGTGAGGCAGCACTGCTAACCACTGAGCCACTGTGCCGCCCTGTGATTTCAATTGTGCTTTTTGTGCTGTTCCAAGCCAATTGGTCAGATGTCATATTGGTCTACATCTGGGGTCCACTCTCTAGTACATTGACAACTTGAAAGCTCATCGTGGATGTTTGATGTCTCTTTGCATATTTATCCAAATTCAAACTTGCTTTATTCCCTCAAAGTTGCAAACCGTTTCTATGTTTTGGAATTCGCAATGACCAATTAGTTTCAATGTTTCCACAATACTTCCCTGACACTGAGTTGTGTTATTGCTGAATGGCTTGATGGGTTGAGGGTGCCCCATACATCACTGTGCTGCAAAGTTGAAAGTTTGCAAACAGGTTCAGCATTCAGTGTCTCCAACTTTTTTTAAAAAAAATTACCTCCAACCATTCCAAGTCAAGCAGAATGGGTTAATTAGTAATGATCTAACACAGATTCAGAAAAGGCTGTACTCATGTGGACATGTCCCAGTTTTGCTTATCTCGAAGGATTGTCTGACTTCTGTTGTTCATTGTATTCAATTGTTATCTTTGTCAAAGTCTGTTACACTTCTTACATTTCCCCACTGTTCTAATTATATATAAAACATACAAAAGACAGCTGATTCATCCTAACTGCTATAAGGTTTATAACATGAACTTCTATTGTAAAGTTAGTTGTATGTAAAGATTTACAGATACCCCTACTGTTCGCACTCTTTGGTGAATGAGTTGCGAGCACTTTTGTTTCTTACAGGCTACACCAGACATTCCTTCAGTGGTAAAGGAAAGCTTCCTGACACTAATTAATTTCCACATCTGTATTTGAATCTTTTCCCTTCAATGCTCCTTGTGATCTTTGCTTTTTGTCATATATGTGTATTGAAATCTATCATTATCTGACAACCCTTTAACCTAATTCTTAATACGGTGAATAATTTCAAAGAAACAACTAGCTTCTGCAGGAGACCCTTACCTGCTGTTTTCACAGCTGCATGATGAGTTTGGCCGACTGTCTTCTGGGATGATTTACACTCCTTGTCCGAAATAACTCGGTTCTGTCCTTGGAGGATTCTTAACAAACTGTCTCTAACAAATTTTCTTGCAGCTGTCATTTGTGCGAGCCTCCCTTCTGCCTCAGGATAACCCATTCTCAAAGGTACCATTGGGTCTCACTTAAATGCTGGAGCAGGCTTTTACGTCTGTATAACCACCTGTCAGCCATTTTGTGCAGGTCCAGAGGGACAGTTTAGCTGCCAGCCATCTCATGTTTCTCAAAGATTGCCAACATTGACAAAAATCAGAAGCTTTCAGAGCACTTCTCCTTCCTCAGGTGAAGTTATTGACAAAGGGTCAGAGTCAAAATATCTTGTGCTTTCATATCAACCTGTTGATCGATAACCTGGTGTCATGTGTCTTCTGACTTTGTCCACACCAGTCCAACACTGGCACCTTTACATCAGGGTTACCAGCGACTACACTTACCATCCCATAAGCCTCCCGATTCCAAAGGATCATAAGCTGTCATTTCTGTCACGTACAGTGTGATGACAAAGCGAGATAATTATTCCCCCCGCCTCCCTTGTCAGCATTCCACGATGAAATTCACCAAAGATCCTCACACAGCACCTTCTGAACCCATCGCTATTTCGAAGGATAAGGGCAGCAGATCCAGGGGAATACCACCACCTGCCAGATGCCAGCCCAGCCACTCACCATTCCATCTTGCAAACATATCGTTCTTCCTTCATTGTCACTGGGTCGAAATCCTGGAACTCCCTCCCAAAGGGCATTGTGGATCAAAAAAATCAGTACATGGAGTGCAGCAGTTCAAAAAGGCAGCTCCCCATGATATTCTCACGGGCAACATGGGACAGTCAATGTTTGGTGGCCCAGCCAGAGATGCCCATGCCCATTAAATGAATAAAAATGGGATGAGGGATATTTTGCCAAGTGAAAACAGGGAAATGGGGAATATGAGACTGGCTGATGGGACAGCAATGATTGTGGGCAAGCAGATAAATAATGGGGAGTGTGACATTCCAAAGAGATGGGGTGATCATCAGGGGATCTCACATAATAATGAAGAATTTGGAGTATGGCCAATGGGATGTGAGAGATAGCACGCTGTGAGGATGAACAATGAGGGACATAGGGACCAAACAATAAAATGGTCGTGATGGGGGTGGTGGGAAGAGAGTAATGATGGACATGGTGACTGGCTGATGGGATGGGAGAGATGTTGGAGTGGATGGTGGAGAATGATGATAGTTATGGAGATTGGACAATTTTACGTGAGTTAAGCGTGTGCTGTGGAGAGCGACGACGGAGCTAGTGACTGGCCTATGGACTGGGAGTGTTGATGGTATTTGTGACATTAAATTTCACTAAGAATAGAACAAGGTGTAGGGTGAGCGGAACTTAATCCATCAGGGACTGAGAAGTCAGGGAAAGGCACTGAATGGGATTCATCCACAGATGGAGAGCAGGACAAAGTCTGTGGTTTTGCACATGACAATATCTGGCTGGAACAGTAGGAACAAGAGATGCTGGAGAATCTGAGATAACAAGGTGTGGAGCTGGATGAACACAACAGCCAAACAGCATCAGAGGAGCAGAAAAGCTGACACTTCAGTTCCAGAACCATCTTCAGAAATGGGAGGGAGGGACTTCGGAAATTAAGCGGATGAGAGGGTGAGGTGGAGAGAAGATGGATAGACGAGAAGATAGGTGGAAAAGAGAGAGACAGGTCAAAGAGGTGGGGATGGAGCCATTAAAGTCAGTGTAGGTGGGGAGCTAGGGAGGAAATGGGTCAGTCAAGGGGGGACGGACAGGTCAGGGGGGCAGTACAAGACTGGTAGGTAGGAGATAGGGGTGGGGTTTGAGGTGGGAGGAGGGGATAAGTGAGAGGAAGAACAGGTTAGGGAGGCAGGGTCGAGCTGGATTGGTTTTGGGATACGGTAGGGGGAGGGGAGATTTTGAAGCTTGTGAAGCCCATATTGGCATCGTTGTGGCACTGCAGGAGGCCCAGGATGGAAATGCCGTCTGAGGAATGGGAGGGGGAGTACTATTCCTTAAGAAACGGAATCCATCTGCTGTCTGTTACCATAGCATCAGAACATTTACTGATTTTAAACGTGAACCAAAGTAACAGAATCCTGACAAGAACATTAATAAATGTGTTTAATTAACAGATAAATCTGAGTCAATGGATGTGACAGCACATTCTACAACTGCTTTCTGAATCTAGTCTGGGTCACAGCATAAATTGCAGTGTTTGTGCAGCAACTGAGGAGCTGCAGCATGAAGCCCAATTCCTGCACAAAATTATGAAGATACAGAGACACATAGCCCAAAGAATTCACCCGCCACCGCACAGAATAAAACATAAACAATGACCATAAGAGGATGAAAATGGCTGAGAGAAGAAACAGCAAGATCATAGATTTCCTTTGGCTCTCCATCTCTTCGGCTGTGGGAGTCTCTGTGCTGCTATGAGCCTGGAGTCTCCTGCGGGCTCTGCTGGTCACTAAAATGTGCTTGACCAGGAATGTATGAAGCAACAATATCAGGACAAATGGAACACATGGATTTAGGATGTTATAGAGGAACTCGATTGCACCGTAGACTAGAGACCACTGAGCAGCTGATGTGACCAAACAAAAGCAAGGGGCATTATATTGCCGATAATAACCCCAAAACATAAAATACCAGAATATATTCTTAAAACAACTGTTTCCAGTCACTGCTCCGAGAAACATAGCCACCATTCTAACCCTGCAGTATCTACTTTTCAGATGTGGGTAGCAAATGGCCACAAATCGATCAAAGGTGAAAGTGATGGTGAACCAGACAGAACAGTCAGTGGCTGCAAAAAGCAGGACAATGTGGATATTACACAGGGAGGGACATCAAGGGATAAATTGAATAAACGATCGGAATGTGTCTCAATATCAGGTCAAGAATAATGACTGATAGATCCGCGATGGCCATAGCCAGCAGGTAATGAGTGATACATTTTGACAGCCCACAGTTTCTGCACAGCAGGATGAAAATTGTCATTATGTTACCTGTAAAGAAGGTAAAGGAAAATCATTATTCATCAGCCAACAGGAAAAGTTATCAACTTAATTAAAAACCTGCTGTGGTTTTTAAATTCAGTGATTTGTATCTCAATTAACAAAAGAAATAGTCTGATCTATTTCAAAACATGAAATGTAAAACACACAGTGCAATTACTCCAGAAACAGAGGGTACACAGATATGACAGCAATGTATGAACGTCGCGTCCACTAGATCACTCTACTTCAGTGGTTAATGCTGCAGCCTCACAACACCAGGGACCTGGGTTCGATTCTTGCAGGGGACTATGCTAAAGTGCTTGTCGGGTTCAGGGGTGTGTGGATTATAGTGGGATTGGCCTGGGTGGCATGCTCCAAGGAGCAGTGTGGGCTGTCGGGCCTGTTCCCACACTGTAGGGATTCTAATATCTCCAGAGACTATGCACCAGTCACTTATTTACAGTTCCAAATGTGGAGAATGCAAACATTGTGAGAGTAAAACATTGCTCCCCATCACTAAAAGACAAATGGTAGTTGGAAATTTGTCTTTTGCTTTGCAATAAATAAATTAATCACTGGCAAAACAGAGTCATTGCAGGTGTGTGTGTTTTTAATTTTTTAAAGCTCATTAGTTATGTCAATGTAGTTTGAAGTTGTTAAACATTGGCCCCACACGAGCATCTCAGAGCCTGACTGCAGTCAATCCAACACAGTGGATTCGGGAAAAGAGTGTGGATATTTGCTGAGAATCTCTCAGGCTTTTCTACTGTCAGCAAGTGGATGGGGAGACTGACCAGGGACTCCAAGAATCGCCAGGATGGGATAGTAAAAGTGCTGGATAACATCAATCAGATTCTCCGTCCAATACGCTGACACAGGCACCAAAGCCAGAATGTCAAGAGACCAGGATAAATCCCTGCCCATTGTTACAACATTCCAGTCTATTGTTCTCACATTCTGATCCATCGTTAGAACATTCCAATTTCTTGTTCCCAGATTTGGATCTGTCCCTACCTCTGGAGCTGCTGATCCCTGTTAGTGTTGGAGATGAGTCTCCCACTGACACTATGGGATAACACGATGAAAACAGTCCCTAATTAAGAGAAGAGGGAAACCCTCCAGTGACAGAATTGGGACCCATAGAGACTGACATTAATCACAGTCACTGAACAAAGGGGATTACAGGCAGGATTACTGCTCAGGTCTTTGTTTACTTCAAACGAACATGACAGCTCTTAGTCTGAGAAGAGAAGGCTTTCACAGTGCACACCCAGTCCAGTTAGCCCGTCTGCTGGTCAGCACAGAAATGATGACGCTGATCACATTTTCCACATGTGGGCCCATCGCCCTGTGGGACAGTATTAAGTCAATATTTAAATGCTCCTTAATGTCATGAGGTTTATGGTTAAGCCTGTCAGCCACACTCCCACCAACCTCTGGGAGAAAACAATACTCAAACAACTCTGAGATGTTAGGAACTACAGATGCTGGAGAATCTGAGATAACAAGGTGTAGAGTTGGATGAACACAGCAGGCCAAGCAGCATCAGAGAGCAGAAAAGCTGAGATTTCGGGCCAATACCCTGCCCCTGAAATGGGGGAGGAGAAGGGGATTCTGAAATAAATACGGAGAGGGGGAGGCAGATAGAAGATGTATCGAGGAGAAGATAGATGGAAAGGAGACAGACAAGTCAAATTGGCAGGGGTGGAGCCAGTAAAGGTGAGTGTAGGTGGGGAGTTAGGCATGAGATAGGTCAGTGCAGGGAGGAGGGAAAAGTCAAGTGGCAGGATGAGGTTAGCAGATAGGACATGGGGGGAGGGCTTGAGGTGGCTGGAGGGGATAGGTGGGAGGAAGGACAGGTTAGGGAGGCAGGGACAAGCTGGGCTGGTTTTGGATGCAGTAGGGGAAGGGGAGATTTTGAACCTGTTGAAGTCCACGTTGATACCATTGGGCTGCAGGGTTCCCAAGTGGAATATGTGTTGCTGTTCCTGCAACCTTCAGCTGACATCGTTGTGGCACTGCAGGAAGCCCAGGATGGACATGTCGTCTGAGGAATGGGAGGGGTAGTGGGGTTTATTGCGAAACGAGCGTTGGTGTTCTGCAAAGCAGTCCCCATGCCTCCGTTTAGTTTCCCCGATGTAGAGGTAGCCACAATGGGTACAGTGAATGTAGTATACCACATTGACAGATGTGCAGGTGAATATCTGTTTGATGTGGAAAGCCTTCTTGGGGTCTGGGATGGGGGTGAGGGAGGAGGTGTGGGGGCAGGTGTAGCACTTCTTTTGTTTGCAGGGGATAGTGCCGGGTGTGGTGGGGGTTGGAGGGAAGTGTGGAGTGGACAAGGGAGTCACAGAGAGAGTTGTCCCTCTGTAAAGCAGAGAAGCGTGGGGAAGGAAAAATGTCTTTGGTGGTGGGGTTGGTCTGCAGATGGCAGAAGTGCCAGATGATGATGCATTGGATCCGTAGGTTGGTGGGGTGGTCCGTGAGGACGAGGGGGATTCTCTTTTGGTGGTTATTGCGGGGATGGAGTGTGAGGGATGAGTTACGGGAGACATTGTTCGAGGGCTTTTTTGACCACTGCTGGAGGGTGTTGCAGTCCTTGCGAAACGAGGACATCTGAAATGCACAGGAGTCGAATGCCTCATCCTGGGAGCAGATGCAGTGGATGCGAACGAATTGGGAATAGGGGATGGCATTTTTGCAGGACGGTGGGTGGGAGGAGGTGTATTTTATCTGTGAGGTAATAACATTCTGGAATACACTCTGATTCCCATTCAGAGTAGGCTTTTGATGGAAATCTTTTGTTGTCTCAGATTTTTGTGGTAACTCCGTTTGTCTTTTACAATTAAACACCCCTGCCCAATCCCTACCTGCTGAGTTTTTTCCTTTACCATTTCATTAAACATGTGGGCAGCTAACTGGAACTCAGCTCCTTCATTTTTTCCCTTTTGCATTCCCCCTCTGATAGTCAGAGACAGATGTTGATGTCATTATAATTACTGGTAAATATCAAAATATAAAGATCACTGAACACATTAGGGAAAATGATTCAAATATAGATCCAAAAGTTAATTAGTCTCAGGAAGCTTCACTTTATCAGTAAAGTAATACCTGGTGTATCCTGCAAGAAATAATTTGCTTGCAACTCAATAGCTAAGGAATGCTAAGAGTAGGGGTGGATAAAAAACTTCACATGTAACGAACTTTATAACAGGAATTAACTTTACAAATCTTACAGTAGTTCATATGAACCGACTGACTTTTGTATTTTTAGATATAATTTGGATAGTGGGAACATATGAGGAGTAACAGAATTTGGTAAAGACAGCAAATGAATGTAATGAACAACAGAGCTCCCACAGTTGTTCGAGACAAGCAAGACTGGAACATATCCAAAGGAATGCAGCCAGTAACTTTGGAATGTGAATGAATAGGATGCATGGACATACCCCAAGGCTTGGTGATTCCAATGTCGGTTAAATATCATGAGATGATTGGAATGAAACTAAATGTTTTATCATTGCTTAGGTGTTTCACAGGACGGGACATTGAGTACAAGAGTTGGCAGGTCATGTTGCATTTGTCTAAGACTTTGGTTCGGCCACATTTAGAGTATTGCCTACAGTTCTGGTCATTACTTTACCAAAAGGATGTGGATGGTTTGGAGAGGGTGCAGAGGAGGTTCACCAGGATGTTGCCTGGTATGGAGATCAGGAGTTATGAAGAAAGGTTAAGTGGATTGGAATAATTTTAATTAGAAAGACGGAGATTGACGGGGGACCTGAGTGATGTCTACAAATTCGTGAGGGGAATAGACAAGGTGGATAGCAAGAAGCTTTTTCCCAGGGTGGGGGATCAATTACTAGGGGTCATGAGTTCAAAGTGAGAGGAGGAATGTTTATGGGAGATATGTGTGGCAAGTTCTTTATGCAGAAGGTGGTGGGTCCCTGGAACGCGTTGCCAGCGAAGGTGGTAGACGCAGACATGATAGTGTCTTTTAAGATGTATCTGGACAGGTACATGGATGGGCAGGGGGCAAAGGGGTACAGACCCTTATGAAATAGATGACAGGTCTGGACCGAGTATCTCGATCAGCGCAGGCTTGGAGGGTCGTAGGGCCTGTTCCTGTGCTCTAATTTTCTTTGCTCTTTGTTCTTTGTATGTATAGAAGAAGTTGAAGGCCACAGTGACCACGTTGTATGTAATTACTGTTACACAAAATGTAAAAAATGTTGTATCCCATGTTGAAAACCAGATCAGCGTTGACCTTCTCTTCCAATTTGAGCAGAAGATTAAAGGGAGAACTGGATCTTCATTTTGAGGACAGATTTGGGGGTGTTGGGGTGGGGTGGTCTGTGGCCCTTTCCCTGTTTCATCCTGTGACTGTCGGAATAAAATGGCCACATCCCTGAATTCTGCCTGCCTCCTGAGTCTTTGTTCCTGTTGGGAGTGGGTGTTTTTGCTCCTACAGTTTCAAATAAACTTGCTGTGCTGTACCCTGGTGTCGTGTGACTTATGTCTGGGATTGTAAGTGAAAATCAAGGGACTCCCTTGCTCCCTTCCCTAAAGCTAAGTGAAGGAGTGAGGTTCAGACATGGCTGAGGGCCCTGTTGACCGCTATAGTACGGAATCTTCATTTGAGGAACACGATGGATTTTTCTGATGTCAATATGTGAAAGGTAGCATTGTTACAACAAATGCGACAGAGGCAGAGAATGAGGAAGGAGGAGAGTGATTGATGGGAATGATTCAGGCCTTTTCTCCAGCCAGAAATAGAGAGCCCTAAGACCACCCTAACGGTGGGGGATGGTGGCGGGGGCGGTATTCGGTTCGTTTTCGGAGACTCTCACGGACTTGATACAATAACAAGACACTGACCTTTTTAGAAAAACACAAATCCTTTTATTACAAAGCAAGTACAAGCTGTGGAGGATCACTGTTCTTAGCCCGGCACAGAGTGCAGAGTCTCATAAGTAATTCTCCCCGAGCAGCGGACTGTCCCTGCTTTTTATACATTACTAAGTGCACAATACATAAAACAATTTCACATCTCACCATGACATGATATATGAAACAACTATTACAACAGAGAAAGACAGGATACAAGACAATTATTACATCAAGAACATAAAAGGCCAGGATATAGCATTGATCGTTCGTGAAGTGACTGCTAATGGCAGGAGGCGATTTCAAGTTGTTAACGAGACAGATTGTAATTTCAAGTTGCCAATGTGTCTACCTTGAACAAATTCAGTGCCCTGGCCCCTTTGTCAGAGACGGAAGTTACATACTTCAGAAGTCTTACAATTTTACAAATGTTCCTCACTTAACCTTATTTGAGACAGATTAACTCTAGTTCTATTCAGTCAGGAGGCTTTAAGGCAGTGCCTGCATACCTATGTGTAGGCAGACAAAGGACATTAATTTATACAAGTATAGAAATCAATGGGATGTTATCCCAATAACATCTCAGGGGGAATGTGTTAAGAAATTGTACGTCCACGGGAAAGAGGAGGCAGCTGGAGCAGGTGAACTGGAAATTCCAAATAACAAGGCGTCATACTTCCCTCCCGCCTCGACCAAACATCTCATTGCATTGGCCAGCCTCCATGTCCATCAGCACTCCCATTTTTCTCCACACCATACTGTCATTCCATTTGTCTGTTTCAATGTGCATCATCATTGTTCCCGGCCTCACGCCATCACTCCCATCCCAATGGCCACTATCCATGTCCATCATTCCAGTGCCCTCCCACACCTCAACACTTAAATGCCATTGGCCAGCCCCCATCTCCATCATCACTTTCCTGTCCCTAATGATAAAACATTACTCCTATCACATTGTCCAGTCTCCATGTCCAACATCACTCTCCCATCACACCTGCCATCCCTCACTAAGTCAATACCAGTCCAATTTCCATAAAATCTCTGACCCCCATCCCACTATTACTGCCATCAATTTGGCATGTCTTGAAATGTAACATCAGTTTCTCCTCCACTCGACATCATTATTGCCATCCCATTGGCCCATCTCCAAGTCCATCAAACTACCACCGGACACCCACAGACATCCACTTGGCCTATGTCCTCCGATGGCCAGCCTCACTACATAACCCATCCCAATGGCCAGTCACCATGTCCCATCATATCTCTTTCCATCTTAATGAATTTACTATTTTCCCATGACTCAGTCAGCACGTCCATGAACACTCGGTCTCCCATCAACACCAAAACGCGAATTCCATTGCTTCATTATCCTTCATTTTGCTCCCCTGCACCCATCAGAATCAGTTTCATCCCATTGGATCGTCTCCAAGACATTTATCACTCTCAATCAGAATGCACTGTCTGTGCCACTCCCTTGACTAGTCCCAGTATCCATCATCATTGTTGGTCAGAATACACCACGACTCCATCCTCTTTATCATTCCCAATATCCATCACATTATCCAACACTTTATGTCAGTTGCCAGTCTCTATGTCCGAAGCCACTCTCACCCCACCAAGCACAATTTTAGCCCCAATCCAGTGGTCAGTCCCTTTCTCTCTAATGCCATTGAACAGTCTCCATATCCATTAAGAGTGAAATGACGATGATCAGACCATTGCAGATTATCAGAAAAACACATTTTGCTCGATTATCAGACAAACACATTTTGGGTTCATCACTCTCTCTCCAACGTTTCATTGAATGACTGTCAATGATCATTGACCAAGCTCTCTGCACTGCCACTGCTGACATGTTGGCTGACAGAATTTCCAACAGAACTTAACATTCTCTCTCACCATCTATCCCAACACAGTGGCTGCTATTCATGTCTATTATCACTCATTCCCACCAACATACAATTAATCCCATTCTATTGGCTATTCTCCATGTCCATCAACAAGCTGCCCAGAACCTGGCCAATTCCCATGGCCCACTTCTCCAACCACTCCTTTGAATAATCATGCTATCATCACTCATCCAAACTGAACACCATTATTCCCATTCCACAGAGGCCAGTATCCTGTCACCAAGCCATCCGTGATTTACACGTGGAGAGCTCTCGACACCTGCTCAGAGATGTTGGAACACACCTGTGGAGTCGGTGGCACTTGTTTCTTGGCCAGGGGTAGGGTTACTACAAGTGCACCACAAGAGGGCCCCAATACCCATGTTCTTATCTGGCAGTCAGGTCTCCCTGATTGGACCAGATTAACCGACCTAATCAGGCAACTTATGTTCTCATAGACACAGAGATCTTGGTCGAGGCTCCAGCACTCTTAACAGCAGTTGTTTGTGGTGCCCTAGACCTCTCTGTTGCTGCTGGTCTTTTCCTGTGAGAGGCTGTCCCTGTCAACAGTGTCCAAAATAGTTGACTTTTTTGAGAGGGGCAGAGACACGGAAGAATCATGTACTGCCTGCCAACTTCTCCTGGTCGTCACTCATTGACCTGCCTGAGCCTGTTTAATACTGATGTCATTAACCTTCACCCGACCAATTTAACACTTTCACCGCAGGACCAGTCTTATGCTTATTTCTAGCTCTCTTAAAACTTGTGGAATTATGATCATTGCTCGAAAATGCCTCCCCACTGAAACTTTGCTCATTGCTCAATGCAAGGTCCTGTACAGCCCCTTCCCTAGTTGTATTATCTACATAGAATATAGAACAGTACAGGCCCTTTGGCCCGCAATGTTGTCCCGAACTTTTACTCGAAAGCTAAGGTCTATGGAACCACCAACCCTTCCTTATACAATCATCCATATGCCAAGCTAATAGCTGCTTAAATGCCCCCAATGACGCCGACTCCACTACCCGCTCTGGCAATACATTGCACGCCCCAACAACTCTTCGAATAAAGAACCTCCCCCTGGCATTTCCCCTGTATCTACCCCCACTCACATTAACACTATGTCCCCTTGTCACAGCAACCTCCACTCTGAGAAAGATTCTCTGGTTGTCTTCTCTATTTGTACCTGTGATCATTGTGTACACTTCTATCAAGTCACCTCTCATCTTTTGTCATTTCAAAGAGAAAAGTCCCATCTCTCTCAACTTTTCCGCGTAAGACCATCCCCCCATTCCAGGTAACATCCTCGTGAATCTCATCTGCACCTTTCCCAATGTTTCCACTTCTTTCTCATGATGAGGCAACCAGAACTGGACACAATACTCCACATGTGGCCGAACCAGGATTTTGCATTGCTGGAGCATAATTTCACAGCTCTTCAACTCAATCCCTCTATTAATGAAAGCTAAAACACCATACGCCTTCTTAACAACTCTATCCAACTGGTTGGCAGCTTTCCTAGTATTGTTCCAAGAATCTTCCCTGGATGCAGTGAACAAATTCCACCCCATCTAAGACGCTGGCAGTAGGGACGTCTCGTGGAATATTGGGGAAAACATCGCTCTGGTGAAAGGCTGCAGAATTCTGGCAGACCCTTTGGCACACTTCATCAAGTTGCCAAGTGCTGTAATGGAGTAACCTGTAATCTCTGACAGCCACCAGTGCTTTGTTGATGACTGTCATGGAGGAACGCGTGGTCTACTGAGTCTGTCTGAATTCATGTTTTATTCAAATAATTGCTGCAAGGCACAAGCTCAGAGGCTACCAGACCTTTTTATTTAAAATGGTAGAAGGCGAGTGGCTTCTTCTTGTCAATGTCACTGGCATTTCAGTGCCAAGCTGTATGCGTGCCTGGAATGCAGATCATCTGACAAATTCAGAGAAATGTCAACAGCACATCATAGACATTCTCACTTATAAAGCAGCTACTCAGCCCACTGCCTTTACCCATGGCAAACAAGCCATATCATAGTGGCAACGAGGTGTAGAGCTGGATGAACACAGCAGGCCAAGCAGCATCAGAGCAGCAGGAAAGCTGACATTTCAGGTCGAGACTCTTCTTCAGAAATGCGGGAGGGGAAGGGGATTCTGAAATAAATACGGATATCTGGGATGTGTAGTTGTGGAATGTCTCATCTCGGGAGCAGGTGCGGCAGAGACAAATGAGTTGGGAATATTTGGATGACATTTTTGCAGTAAGATTGGTGAGAGAGGGTGTAGTAAAGGTAGATGTGGGAATCGGCAGGCTTGAAATGGATCTCAGTTTCCAGATGGTTGACAGAGATGGAAACAGAGAGGTCAAGGGATGAGAGAGAGGTATCAGAGATGGTGCAGTTGAACTTAAGGTTGGGGTGGAAGGTGTTAATGAACTTGACGAACTGTTCGAGTTCCTCATGGGAGCACAAGGCGGTGCCGATTCAGTCATCGATGTAACGGAGGAAGAGGTGGGGAATAGGGCCAGTACAGCTTTGGAAGTAGATTGTTCCATGGACCCAACAAAGAGGCCGGCATAGTTTGGGCCCATGCAGGCAACCATGGCCACCCGCTTTGTCTGTAGGAAATGGGAGGAGTTGAAGGAGAAGTTGTCAAGTGTGAGGACAAGTTCAGCTAAGCAGATGAGGGTCTCAGTGGAGGGAGACTGGTCCATATCACAGTGGTGTTCCTGAGCTGTGTCAGAAAGCCATACAAAGCAGAAAAGACCCTTCAGCCCATCAAGTCTGCCCTGACACCATTACCAATAAAGCTGGTTAATCCCACTTTCCTGCATTTCTCTGGTATCCTTGAGCATAACCATGATCTGTGCCCGACATAATTTTATACATCTCAATCATATCCCCTCTCAATATTCTCTGTCCTATTGAAAACAACCCCAAACTGTCTTCAATAACTGGATCTGTCTATCCCAGGCATGATCCTGGTCAATCTCCTTCACACCTTCTCTAGGGCAATCACATCCCTCCTATAATGTGTATTACGGGACTGAATACTGAGCAATGCTTTTTAACAGTTCTACCGTCACCTCCCTGCCCTTAAACTCAATGCCTTGGACAACAAAATCAAATGTAATGTATGCCTCATTAACCATTTCATCACCTCATCCCACTCTCGAAATAGACTGATGGACAAACACCCAAGCTCCCTCTGATTCTCAGTGCTGCACCGTGGCCAACCATTCATTTTCATGTGATGGAAAGAAGGGATCGGTTATAATGTGTCTGCTTTAATGCAAGGAGTGTCAGAGATAAGAGTGACGAACTTAGAGCATGGATCAGTACATGGGACTATGACATTGTGGCCATAACAGAGATGTGGGTTTCATAGGGGCAGGAATGGTTGCTAGATGTTCCAGGGTTTAGAACATTTAAAAAGAATAGGGAGGGGGGCAAAAGAGGAGGGGGTGTAGCGTTGCTAATCAGAGAGTGCATCACAGGAAGAGAAATGAAGGTTGCCAAGCAGGCTTTGTCGACTGAGTCAGTATGGGTGGAAGTTAGAAACAGCAAGGGAGCAGTCACCTCATTGGGGGTTTTCTACAGACCCCCAAATAACAGTCGGGAGATCGAAGAACTCATAGGCTGGCAGATTGTTGAAAAGTGTAAACGTAGCAGGGTTTTTGTTATGGTTGACTTCAACTTTCCCAATATTGATTGGAACCACCTTAGTGCAGATGGTTTGGATGGAACCATTTTTGTCAGGTGTGTTCAGGAGAGTTTCCTTACTCAGTATGTGGACAGGCTGACGAGGGGCGAGGCCATTTTGGATTTGGTGCTTGGCAATGAGTCAGGATAAGTGTCAGATCTCAGGGTGGGAGAACACTTTGGCAACAGTGACCACAACAGTCTCACATTTACCAGAGCCATGGAGTGGGAAAGGAGCGGTTACCAGGGGAAGATATTTAACAGGGGAAAAGGAAACTATGACGCTATCAGGTTGGAGTGGGGAAGTACAGATTGGGAGCAATTGTTCCACAGAAAGGGCACAACAGACATGTGGAGATTGTTCAAGGAGCAGTTGTTGCGAGTGATGCAGAAATTTGTTCCTCTGAGACAAGTAAAAAGGGATACGATTAAGGAGACTTGGATGACGGGAACAGACGTGCTTCTCGTCAAAAAGAAAAAGTCAGCTTATGTAAGGTGGAGGTAGCAAGTGTCGAGAACAGCTTTAGAAAGTTACAGGCTTGCTTGGAAGGAGACCAAAAGTGGACTGAGGAGGGCCAGAAGGGGGCACAAAATAGGCTTGGCAGAAAGGATTAGGGAGAACCCGAAGGCATTTTACTCATACGTGAGGAATAAGAGAATGATCAGGGAGAAGGTAGGGCCGATCAGGGATAGCAGAGGTAACTTGTGCATGGAGCCTGAGCAGATAGGGGAAGCCCTAAATGAGTTTTTTCCTTTGGTTTTCACTAAGGAAAGGGTCCTTGTTGAGAATGAGAATTCTGAGGAGCAGGAAAACAGGCTTGAACAGATCGAGACTGAGGAAGTTGATGTTTTGGAAATTTTGGCAAACATTAAGATTAATAAGTCCCCAGGGCCAGACCAGATTTATCCTAGTTTACTCCGGGAAGCGAGAAAGGAGGTTGCTAAGCCGCTGGCGAAGATCGTTGCTTCCTCACTCTCCATGGGAGTCGTACCAGAAGATTGGAGGGAGGCAGATGTTGTTCCTCTCTTCAAGAAAGGGAAATCCCTGGAAATTACAGACCAGTCAGTCTTACATCTGTGGTCATCAAGGTTTTGGAAAGAATTCTGAGGGGTAGGATTTATGACTATTGGGAAAAGCATAGCGTGATTAAAGGGAGTCAGCAAGGTTTTGTGAGGGGCAGGTCATGCCTCACAAATCTTATTGAGGTCTTTGAGGAGGTCACGAGACAGGGTGATGAGGGTTGAGCAGTGGATGTGGTGTACATGGACTTCAGCAAGGCATTTGATAAAGTTCCCCACGGCAGGCTCATTCATAAAGATAGGAGGTACGGGGTACAGGGAAATTTGGCTGTCTGGATTCAGCATTGGTTGGCTGAGGCAGAGAGTGGTTGTAGATGGTAATTATTCTGCCTGGCGGTCAGCGCTGAGTGGTGTCCCGCAGGGCTCTGTTCTTGAGCCTCTGCTCTTTGTGTGTTTTATAAATGTCTTGGATGAGGAGGTTGAGGGGTGGGTTAGTATGTTTGCTGATGACACAAAGGTTGGAGGCGCCATTGACAGTATCGAGAGCTATTGCAGGTTTCAGCGAGACAATGACAGTATGCAGAGCGGGGCTGAGAAATGGCAGATGGAGTTCAACCTGCATAAGTGTGAAGTGATGCATTTTGGAAGGTCGAACTTAAATGCTGAATATAGGATTAAAGGCAGGATTCTCGGCAGTGTGGAGGAACAGCAGGATCTTTGTGTTCAAGTGCATAGCTCCCTCAAATTTGCCACCCAAGTGGATAAGGTTGTTAAGAAAGTATATGGTGTTTTGGCTATCATTGACAGGGGGATCGAGTTTAAGAGCTGCGAGGTTTGGATGCAGCTCGACAAAACCCTGGTGAGACCACACTTGGAATACTGTGTCCAGTTCTGGTCACCCTATTATAGGAAAGATGTCGAGGCTTTGGAGAGGGTGCAAAGGAGGTTTACCAGGATGCTGCCTGGACTGGAGGGCTTGTATTACAAGGAGAGGTTGACTGAGCTCGGACTTTTCTCTCTGGAGAGGAGGAAGAGAAGTGACCTGATCAAGGTGTGCAAGGTAACGAGAGGCATGGATAGAGTTGATAGCCAAAGACTTTTTCCCAGGGCAAGATTGACTACCACAAGGGGTCATAGTTTTAACGTGTTTGGAGGAAGGTATCGAGGAGATGGCAGAGAGAGGTTCTTCACCCAGAGAGTTGTGAGCGCTTGGAATAGTTTACCAGTGGTAGTCGTGGAAGCAGAGTCATTAGTGACATTTAAGCGACTGCTGGGCGTGCACATGGACAGCAGTGAATTGAGGGAAATGTCAGTCAGGTTATCTTATTTTTGGATGAGGACTAATCCACAGCACGACATCCTGGGCCGAAGGGCCTGTACTGTGCTGCACTTTACTGTGTTCGACGTTCTATGTCTATGTGTTTCCTTGCCCGTCCTCCTGCCCAAGTATAACACTCCACGCCTACTGGCTTGAACAAGTGTTCTGAAGGTCAGCTTCAGAGTTCATGGATCTCACTGACCAGGCCTGTACTACGGACACCAGCAAATTCCCAGACAGCAACTCTCTCCTGAGGAAGATGATGGCCCCTGTGGAGGATTGAGACACCAGCTGTGTGTGCCCTTTACCAAATATCACACACCCAAATAATGGATGGATGCTGGAAAATGGGACCTTTTAAGGATGGAATCCACAACTGCACTTGAATCTGACTGCTTTACACAAATGTCAATCATGCAGCAAAAAAAAAGCATTTTGTCTAAATCATGAGAGGTTGCAGAGCTCTGAGATGCAGAGAGATCTGGGAGTCCTCGTGCATAATACCATAAGAAATAGGAGCAGAAATTAGGCCATTCAGCCCAGTGAGGCTGCTCCACCATTCAATCATGGCTGATAACTTTCTCAGCCCCATTTTCCAGCTTTCTCACTGTCGATCTCGATCCCCTTGACAATCAAGAACATATCTAACTGTGTCTTAAATATGGTCAAAGATTCATGAATCTCTGTCCAAAAACGTTTCTCCTTATCTCCATTTTAAAGGCTCTTCCCATTACTCTAAGTCTGTGCCCTCAGAACCAAGGTTTTCCTGCCAAGGGAAACATCCTCCCAACCTCCAGTCTCTCCAGGATGTTCAGTATTCCTGACGTTCCAATGAGGATGCTTGTTATCCTTCTAAACTCTATTGAGTATAGACTCAGAGTGCTCAAATTTTCTCATATGTGAAGGCTTTCACTCTTGGAATCATTCTCGTCAACCTCCATTGGAAGCTCTCCAGGCCTGATACATCCTTCCTGAGGTATGAGGCCCATAATTGCTCACAATACTCTCAATGTGGTCTGACCAAAACTTTATCAAGCCTCAGGGATATAGCCCTGCTCGTATATTCTAGTTCTCTTCAAATAAATGCTAAAATTGTATTTGTCTTCCGAACTACCGACCGAACGTGCAAGTTCACCGAAAGAGATTCCCAAGTCCTTCTACACTTTGGATTTCTGAATGTTCTCCCCCTTTAGATCTGTCTATGCCCCCATTCTTCCTCCCAAAATGTGCAGCCTCACACTTTCCCACATTGTATTCTATCTGCCACCTCATTGCCTGAATCCAAACCTGTCAATCCTTCAGCAGCTTCCCCTCATCTTCGATACTTCCTGTTGCTCTTCCTATCTTTATATCATCAGCAAACTTTTCCAGAATGCCCTCAGTTCCTTCATCTAAATCAATAATGTATAAAGTGAAAGGTTGTGATCCCTGCACTGACCCTTATGGAATACAACTTGCTACTGGCCACCATCCTGAGAAAGACCCGTTTATCCCGCTCTCTGCTTTCTGCCAGATAGCCAATCTTCTCTCCATGCTATCACCTTACCTCTAAAAACATGGGCCCTTGTCTTACTCAGCAGCCTCCTGTGCTGCACCTTATCAAAGGCCTTCTTGAATTTCAGGTAGATAACATCAATTGGCTCCCTTTGGTCTACCCTGCTTGTTGCCCCCTCAACGAATTTTAAAAGATTTGTCTGCCATGACTTCTCCTTGATGAAACCATTTCCTGTATTTTCCCGTTCACATCCAAGTATTCAGAAAGCCCATCCATTTTTCTTCGCAAGGGCACAGACCTGAAGTGTTCGCCTTCCTGCTTCTTTGATGTTGTTTGGCCTGCTGTGTGCATCCAGCTCCACACCTTGTTATCTCAAATCTCTCGCCCAACCTGGTTTTCGATTGCATAGAATGTTCTGATGTGTGTGTCAAAAATGAACAATTATCATAGGGGACACAACGTATTGTAAGAGAAATACTCACCACAGCTCAACATATCGGATTGAACTGTCTGGGAAGTCTGCTGTCACCATCCTGTTTATTAGTCAAAATCAAAAATCACATGACACCGGGTTACAATCCAACAGGTTTATGCGAAGACATAAGCTTATTTATAAACCTGTTGCAGTATAAGCTGGTGTTGCTTGATGCTTGACCCAGTCCATCCCAGTTCAACGCTGGCAAATCTACGTCATGTTCAAAATGAACAGGAAAATGTTGAAATAGAACTTCAGTGTGATAAAATGTGAAGTTGTTCCAGTTGGGTGCGAGAGCAACAGAAGAGAATATTATTTTCACAGAGAAAGACTGCAGAAAACTTCAATACAAGGGGATTCGGGGGGACATATGCACAAAATACAGAAAACGAGCAGGTAATCATAAAATCTAATGGAATGTTGGCCATTACTTCAAGGGGGTTGGAGTATCAGAGGAGGGAAGTCTTTCTGAAAATGTGAAAGGTGCTGCTGAGATGAGATAACACTGTATTCGAGGCAGATCAAAAATGTTCACAAGGATGATCCCAGTATTGAAGAATTGGCTACGGAGCAAAGATTAAACAGATTACTACTGTACTCACTGGAGCTTAGAGGAAGAGAAGGAATCACATGAAGGGTGTTGACGGTGTGATGCACAGAGAATGTTACCCTCTCAGGAGAGTCCAAGACTAAAGGGCATTGTCTCAGAATGAAAGGGCACAAATTGAAGACTGAGGTGAGGGAAAATTTCTTCTCTGAGAGGTTTGTGTTTCTTTGGAACTTATTGTCACTGAGAGCTGTGGGGGCTGAGCCCTTGTGTATATGTAAAGATGAAATAGCTCTTTATAATAGGGGAATGAAGGCATCAGAGTAAAGGCAGGTGAGTGGACGTGTATACAGGATTGGCCTCTTACTTAATGATGAGGGAAACTGGAATATCTGGAGTGAGATGAATTCAGTAATATCCAAGAACATTCTAAAATGCTGAAACAGATTGACAGGAAGTGCAGGAAGGATATTTCTCTTGCCCTGTGGATGAGTACCCGATAATCTTTTCAGAATAAAGGACAATCCATTTAGGACTGAGATGAGGAGGAATCACTTCACTGAGGGGATGATGAATTTTAAAAATTTTGCACCCCAGACAACATGTGGAAGCTCTGAGATCAATGCAGATGTTGGTAGATTTCAAGTTATTAATGACATGAAGGCACATGAAAATGTACATGAATGGCCATGATTTGGAACTGCAGAGATGGTTTGATAAGTACGGAGGTGTGGTGGGGTAGGTTGTGTGCTGTCAGCTGAAGGAGGCTAAACAGACCAGACATCTCCTTGCTGTCTGAACAACTGCTCACCACTTTATTTTCATCAGCTCACCCAGTGTGTCATGCTTCAGGCTTCCCCTGTCACCTTTCAATTTATGCACTGACCTGTAATTACATGGTCCATTCACTCACTCTCTGAAACAGACCTCAACATGTGTCATGCTCAGACTCGAGCCCCAAATCCCATTTTACAGCCTGTACATTCATAAATGGTATCACTCTTTCCACAGCTGTCCTGTGAAATCACTTGGGTGATGACATCAGTTGTCTCTGGCACAGAGGAGATAGAATGGAAAGGGTAACTGTTTGTTTAGTAACTGTCACTAATGTCAGTCCCCATGGATCCTAATTGTGTTGCTGCAGTTTGTACTACATCTACTTATAAGGGGCATTGCACAATTTTGCCTCTCATAGTGTCAGTGGGAGAGACAGTCGTAATACCAATAGAGATCTGGGACACCAGAGAGAGAGAGAGAGGAGGACAGATCACAGTTTACAATTGGAGAGTAATAGATTAGAATGATGCAACAATGTATTGGAATCTGGCAATGATGGATTGGAACAATACAACACTGGATTTGAATCCAAGAACAAACGATTGGAATGTTACAACAACAGATTGGAATGGTTTGACAATGCTTCAAAATGTGAGAACATTTGATGGGAATGGGAAAACATTGGAAATGGGTTTCATTGAGATGTTGAATTCTCTTTCTGCTGCTTTTCATCGGAAGACGCTGAAAACCCGCATTCGATTAGTCCTTCGGATTATGCAATTCATTTATTATCCGATTCTTGCTATTGTAGCAGTGCCTGGTAAATCTTTTGTATTTCTATAAATTGTGGTGTTTACGGTGCAACACTTGCTGCTCTTATTTTCTTTCCTCTGTGTTGTTCATTCTGCCAACCATTGATAAGGGCCTTACTGCGTTGAAATTTATCTCATCTTTACTGCTTCATGTTTTCCTCTCGGTCTAGCTGATCGGTCTGTAATCCTGGCGGTCTTAGCGCCTTATTGAGTGCTCACTGACTCAGTATCCATTCCTCCACTGACCTCATGTGGATGCGGTTGCAGTATTTAATCGATTAATGCTATAATCCTTGCTTTCATTCAAAAACATCATTGTTTGACCATTGGTTCCGTCACGTGTTCATATGAAGGTAGTATCTATCAGATCGTACAGATTTCCAAAATTCATTTCAAGCCAATTCAAGCAAATTTTCTGTTATTTCCATTATGGGGCAAAATGTATTGCAACATAAACGAATACTTCATTTAACAGCAACTTTTATCACATCTTATATTTTCATTGCCTGGTCAATTTATGGAATAACAGTTGTTGGATCCACCAAATAAACTATACACTGATGCAAACATTTGTGACAGGAAGTGATACAAAATGCCAATTATGCATCTCAGTCAGTGCTCAATAAAACTGGTAACATTGTTCCAAGCAGAAACTATAACTTCATTGTTTGCTTTCCTCACAGCCAACATAGTAACAATTGTGATCCTGTCCCAGGAAAAGTGTGGCCTCTCCCGATGTGTCTCTCACTACCTGGTAGCCATGGCAATAGCAGATCTCCTGGTCATTATCTTTGACCTCATATTGCGGCACATTCCATTTGTCTATTTGGAAGAGCATCATTTCTTAGAGGGTATCCGTGTGTGTAATATCCACGCTGTCCTGCTTTATGCAGCCACTGACTGTTCTGTCTGGTTCACAGTCACTTTCACCTTTGATCGATTTGTAGCCATTTGTTGCCCAAATCTGAGAAGTAAATATTGCAAAGTGAAAACAGCAGCCGTGGTTCTGGCAACAGTGACTGGACTGAGCTGTTTGAAAAACATTTTCTGGTATTTTCTGTTTACTCATCAGTATTATCACAGGAGCAGGCCCTGGTTTTGTCGGGTGACAAGTATTGTGAAATTTTCTCCAGTCTGGTCAGCAATTGAGTTCTGTCATTACGTACTAACACCAGGAGTTGCCTTTATTCTCATTCTGCTTCTCAATACTTTAACGGTTAGACACATTGCAGTGACCAGCCGATCCCGCAGAAGACTCCACCAGCAGAGCAACAGAAAGAGCACCAAAGACCTCGAGATGAAGAGTCGAAAGAATTCCATCATTTTATTGTTTCTTATCTCAGGGAATTTCATTCTGTTATGGTCAGTATCAATGGTGTATTCCATAAATTGGAGAATGATATTTTTGGGATATGAGTCTGTATATCTGCCTCTTTTTGTAATGGAACTGGGCTACATGCTGCAGATGCTGAGTTGCTGCACAAACACTGTGATTTATGTCATCGCACATCCTAAGTTCAGACAGCATTTGAAGAATATATTGCACTACCCCTTTACTCCAATTGTGAAATGTATTAAACATTGAGACTGACTGAAGAATTACATCATCAGCAATCAATGTTGCACGTATTTCTGTCTAATCCACAGTCCTGGTGTCTTATTAATAGACATCATTGAAAGAAGATGATATCCCCAGGACCTTTGATCTGTGATTTTTCCTGCCTAATTTGACAGCTTGTGCACATGTGCCAGTACTCTGTTTATCTGCATCTCAATCCAAGTGTGGGTGTGTGGCTGTGCATGTGTAGAAGCATCAGATAGATAGATAGGGGAGCAGGTTCCGGAACAGACACCCTACTCAAGAGTGATCACAACATGATGAAATGCTGTCCACTTTGAGGGTGATAAACATGGTACTGACATTATTCTTTAAACTTAATTAGAAATACAAACCCGTGAAAGCACAGTTGGTTATGAAGTACAACAAAAACAGGATGTGAAATGTAGCATGGCAACTCAACAGCTTTAGACTTTCAAGGAGGCATTTCATACTTCTCAAAAAGTATACTTTTCATTGAGACACACTTCAACGAGAAGGGAATACCATTCTTTACGAAATACAAATGTTAATGATCGTATCAAGGCGAATGAAACTGGTCAATGCTGTGAAGCTGACTGGTATAAGGTTGGATTTCTTTGAACTGTCATTGGATGATTTTTTGAAAGAGAGGGAGAAAGTGGAATAAAAAATGAAAACCAACAAAAATTTCTATTTCTGCAAGGCTAGATAAAAGGATAAAGGTAGCTGAAGGAAATATTCATCCCTAAGTGAATGGAATTCAGGAATTAACAATGATAAAGAAGGGAATGGTAAAGACATTGCCCAAATATTTTCGATCTCCCTCTGTGGATGGCTGCATAAAAAATGCCCAAAATGACAGGAAATCAGGGTGGAATGAACAGGGACTGAAAACTATTCTTATTGTTCACTGACTGGAAAATAGCAAGAACTGCTGATGCAGGGACTTAGAGATGATACAGGTTGGACCTGGAGGAACACAGCAGGTCAGGCAATATCAGAGCAGCAGGAAATTGATTTTTGGATTGGGGCCCTTCATCAGGGCTGTGGAGGGGGAGGGATGCTCAGAAATAAATGAGATGGTCTGTGGTTGGGGGAAGGTAGGTGGATTTGGTGATAGGTGGATGCAGGAAGGGATTGTGGAGATTGTTCAATGGGGAGGGTCGACATCATCGACCAAGTTGCAGGACGTACAGGTTAATCCCTGTTGGAAACGGAATGATTGTTCGGTGCCATGGATGGAGTTGAGTGAGATGTTATAGCAGGAGGTGTAGCATTTCCTGCATTTGTAGGGAAAGCTTTCAGGTGTAGTAGGGCTGTTGGGAAGTGTGGAGCACTTGAGGGAGTCGTGGAGAGAGCAGTCCCTGCGGAAACAACTCAACTCCCTCTCCCGAATTTCTTGCACTTCTACCCTCAAAACCCCTCCCCACAACAGCAACAAGGATAGTGTCCCCCTGGTCCTCCTATTCATCCTACCAAATCTGAGTCCAAAGTTTCCTCCATCACTTTCACCACTTACAATCAGACCCCACCACCAAAGAGATATTTCCCTCCCATCCCCATTTGCTTTTCGCAGGGGCTGCTCTCTCCATTAATACCTCGTCCACTCCACACTCCCCCACCCGGCAACCACAGGAACTGCGACACTTCCCCCTACACCTCCGCTCTCACCCCCATCCAAGACCTGAAACAAACATTCTTTACATGCTTGGGGTTCACCTGAACCTCCTCCAATCTGGTCGACAACACTCCCAAAGTGGTCTCGTCAATGTGACGAGAGCAAGTGCAGATTAAGTAAATGATTTGCAGAGGAACTGTGCTCTGTACGCTCCAATCAACACCATATTTCTGTTGCCAGCCATTTGAACTCCCCTCCCCAGTCCCTTACCTTATGTTGCAGTTGGGGATCTTACAGCCTAATGGCTTTAACATAGAATTCACCAACTACAATATCACTCCATTTCCCCGTCTCACCCCATGCCTAGCCCTCCGCCTTATCCCCATCTCCTTGCCCTGACACAATTTTCATCCCTCTCACCTATCAGCTAAACACTTCCCATTGACTAATCTCCACAATCCCCGACCTGCACCCACCAATCACCATCCCACCTACCGTACTCCCACCCCACCCCCTCCATCTCTTTATTTCTGAGCTCCTTTCACCCTCACCAATTGCGATGAATAGTCCCAATCGAAACGTTGTATCTCCTGCTCCTCTGATGCTTCCTCAACAACAATGCTCCTCCAGGACCACGCTGCATTGATATCATTACCATTCATGAAGGAAGTGTACTGTAATGTAGTGTAGAACATGTACTGCAAGGATGTTGAGGTAAAGCAGGAGATTAACACTCAGCAATGATACTCTCTTGAGCAAACAATGCAAGTAAGTTGACCCAAATAACTCCATCGGTTTCAGGAATTCTGCGATCCTGTCAGGAAAACAAATTAGGCTAAAGATGGATTTGTTCCTCACACCTGGCTCTCTGCATTATAGGATCCTGAAATAAGTGACAGCTTATGAGTGCCAGGCTCAATCAATTGGACCAGTGGGCAGATGGAGCTCAATTTAAACAATTGCAAGGTGTTGCATTTTAGTTGAGCAAAACAGGGCAGGAGTTCCATCATCAATAGTAGGGTCCTGAGGATTGTAATAGAACGAAGAGATCAAAGGGTACAGGTGCGTAGCTCCTTGAAAATGGAATCACAGTTAGACAGAGTGATGCAGACTGCTTGCACATGCTTGCTTTCAATCGTCAGAGCATTGATTATAGCTGTTGGGATGTCTTGTTGTAGCTGTACAATGTGTTGGACGACTGCATGTAGATCTGGTCACTTTGCTATGGAAAGAATGCTGATAGACGTTTGAGTTAAAAGAAGAGTTGATTAGCTGGGACTTACATCCCTGGAGCTTAGGAGACTCAGAGGTGACTGTCGAGATGGCCATGAAATCATGAGAGGCAAAGATAAGGTTGATGTGTGAAAGCTTTTAACCATGGTAGGGGAGTCAAAAACAGGAGAAGCATCGGTTGAACGTCAGATGAGTGCAATAGGAAGGGTCCAGTGGTCCAGTTTTTTTCTTTTGACACACGAAACGTGGTGAGTTCCGAGATTGGACTGCCAGAGGGAGAAAATAAAGACTTCAGATGCTGGAAGCAATTCTCTAGGTATGAGACTGGAAAAGCACAGCAGGTCAGACAGCATCAGAGGAGCATGAAAGTCGGTGTTTTGAGTCAAATTCTTCGTCAGCACTGGGGAGGAGGACAGGAGCCCAGAAATAAATAAACGGAGGAGGGTGGGGCTGAGGTAGGGTAGGAGAGATGATGATAGGTGGATGCAGGGTGAGAGTTTATTATGATTGGTCTGTGAGAAGGCAGGAATGGATTGTTGAGTTGGAAGATCAACAGGTTAGGTCAGGTCAGGGAGGTCAGGAGAAGGGGGAGGGCTGGACATGCGGTAAGGCTGGGACTGGAAGGACTTTGAAGATGGTGAAGTCAGTATTGATGCCAATGGGCTGTAAGCTCCCAAGGTGAAATATCAGGTGTTGTTCCTTCAGTGTACATTTGGCCTCAGTGTGCCAGTGGAGGAGGCCAAGGATGGACAGGTAGCTAGGGCAGTGGGAGAGGGATTAAAATGAATGGAAGCTGGAAGGTCAGTTTATTTAATGCATACAGAATGCCAATCGATCCCTGAGTCTGCGTTTTGCCTCCCTCATATCGAGGAGACCACATCAGGAGCAATACATACAATAGGTTTAATTTAAAGGTGTACATCAGAGCAGGGGAGCTTAAAACTGTGGTATGGTCCTTGTGATCTATATGGCAAGTGGCGTCATTCCCCATTCCTGGCACTTGGAATGTGAGTAGGAACTGTTTCCAGTTACAACTCCTGGGTTTTGGAACATGTGTGGTGGATGGGATTTCTGTGGAGCACATGCAAAGCTGAGAGACCCATGGATAGTACAAGTAGTGAGGTGGTCATACCTCAGGCCGAGAGTGCAGGATGAGAATGGGTGACCATCATGTACAGTAAGCGGACTCAGAATACAATGCAGGAGTACCCTGTGGCCATTCCCCTGAGAAACAGATATGATACATTAGATACTGCTGAGCGCAATGGTCTCTCAGTGGGAAGAAGCCAATTTAAAGAATCCACCAGTGGTTCTGCTGCACATGTGAACAGCAAAGCCTGAGGAGATACAATAGTTGTTCAATTGTAAGAGGAACAGGTAGCATTCCTGTGGCTGCAGACTAGACTCCAGGATGGCATGATGCCTCTCTTGTATTAGAGGCAAAGGATGTTTCAGAGCGCCTACATGAGGGGGAGTGTGAACAGCCAGTGGTCATGATGTACTTTGGTGCCAGTGACATGGGAACAGAAAATGGGAGAAATTCCTAATAACAGACAATAAGGTGATAGGAAGAAAGGTAATAAGTATGACTTTAAAGGTAGACATCTCAGGGTTGCGGCCAGTGCAATGTGCTAGTTGGGGAGGAGATAGAAGGATGTAACAGATGAACACGGGGCTGCAGAGATGCTCTGAGGTGGCAGATTTCAAATTCCTGGTGGAGGTGGGATGAGGGCAAGCTGCACTGGTTTCACCTGGTTAGGCCCGGGGGCTTACCCTTTGCCCCAAATACGAGAGGGACATCATGTCATCTTGGAGTCTGGTCTGCAGCCACAGATGCCAGTGGGGGAATATGAGTGAGAGTGGTTGGGGAGGGTTTAATTTAAATTGGCAGTGAGTGGGAAGCTGTGCTGTGAGTCAAAGGAAGTAGAGCCAAGCCACAGAGAAAAAGACAAAAATATGAATAAGAAGCACGATAGTCAGAGGGACAGAATCAAACAAGGACACAGTAAAAAAAAAATGGGAAATGGTCGAGGAACATTAAAAAGACAAGCCTCAAGGCATTCAAAATGAAGTGGATGAATCAATCACGATAACAGCTCTGATATCATTGGAATTATAAAAAAACATGGCTGCAAGGGGACCAGAGTCAATAACTGACCATTCAATTTTATTCAGTATTTGGGAAGGAAAGCCATAATGGAAAAGGCAGTGGAGTTGAATTATTGGTTATAGATGATATAAACACAATATAACAGCATAGACAATGTAAAATGTGTGTAAAATTGAGAGATATGAAGCTGATCTTACAGTGCAATGGGCAAAATTGAGAGATGTCAAGGGGCAAAAGACATTGATATCTATACCACCAAAGTCATTTTTGGAATGGTATTGAATAGAAAACTAGAACTGCATCCAGTAAAGGAATAGTTGTAATCATGGATGACATTAATCTGCATGTAGTTTGGGAAAGTAAAATTAATCACAATTGTGTACACAGGATGATTTTCAGGGCCAACACATTGATGCAAAAATTAGGACAAGCCACTTAGTCTGGGTGTTACGCAGTGAGAAAGGAATAATTGGCAATGTCGTTCTAGGGGACTCCTAAGGGATACAACTAAAAGGATTAAGAGTGAAGCTGTTGATTCTGAGACAAGAATCCTGAATCCTGAGAATGGAAACTATGATGGTATCGTGTGAGTTGGCTGTGATGGATTGGGCAATGTTTCAGAAAGGAATGTAAGTGGATCGGCAATGGTGAACGTTTAAGGAGTGAATGAGTGAACCAAGCCACAGATAATTCCTCCACACATCTTGTCTGGAACAAGATGCAAAAGAGGGGAATTTCATGGCTTAAAAGTGAAGTTAGTGGGAGCATCAGATGCAAAACGATGGCATACAAATTGACGAGAAAAGCAATCGACCTCCGTCTTTCGAAAATTTAGAATTCAGCAAAAGTGGAGCAAAAGGATGATTACGAAGCTGGGAACAGAGTATGAGAGTAAGATTATTGAGAACCTAATAGCAGACTGCACAATTTTCTATCAGACTGTAAAGAGAAAAGGTTTGGGGATCTCTCTTACGCAGACTGAATGGACACCATTTGAATTCAGCAGAAAACCATCACCGAAAGCTATCTGCTGAAGGAATGCAGCGAGTTAAACTGGAATTTTCCAGAGAGCCCATCCATCTGAGGAGCAGCTTCCTGGAACCATCCAGAAGTGGCCACCACCACCTCTGAGTCAGAATCCTACTTGCAAAATAGTAAGCTAGGCAATGTGAGGGTGATTGCAAACTGCTGTAACACCCAAATGAGCACCTTGTTCGGGCACCTTCCCCAATCCCTGACCCAAGCCTGCTGGCAGGTCATCAGTGGATGAAGACGAACAGTTAACAGTCAAAGCTGTACCTCCTCTCGCGTCTGGCCGAGCAGAACCCTCTTATGATGCTGGAGAAATTGTTGCTCAATCCCTTTGGATTGTTGGCCTTCTTGCGTTTCAGTCCTTTGGTCAACACAAATTTAGAGAATGCCCCAAACGTGATGAAAAGTTTCAACTCCAGGTAGAAGCTCTGTCAGGTAAGAAGGCATACGAAAGGTGTAGTTAACGCAGGGGTAATGTGTGTTGGGTGCATCGTTGTGTCAGGGAAGTCGATGTGTCAGGGACTAGTCCTGTCAAAGCAGTTGTCATGTCAGGGGTAGTTGTGCCAGAGGGATAGATGTAATCAGGGAGATCAACATATCATGAACAGTCATGTAATGGGATCGGTTGGTGATGTCAGGGGACAGACATGTCGAGGAGTTGTTGTGTCAGGATGCAGACGTGTTGGGGTAGTAATGTGAGGGAGCAGTCATGTCAGGGCTGTTCATCATGTGGGTGGGAATCATGATGGGGGGGGTCAGACCTTTTGGGGAATTGTCACTTCAGCGGGTAGTTGTGATGCAGTAGCCGTGTTGAGGGATTGTTATGTCGGACTGGCATTTGTGTTGGGGAGCAGTCATTTCAGGGGCAGTTGCGTTTGGGGACAGACATGTTCGGTGTAGCTGTGACAGTCCAGTCCTTTCAGGGGACAGTGGTGTCAGGGGGAATTCATGCCAGAGGTAGTTATGTTAGGGCACATTGATGTGAAGGGGCAGATGTATCAGTTGGGGGCAGATCTGTCAAGTGGTAGCTATGTCTGGGCAGAGCCACGTCAGGAGGTATTCATGTCAGGGGCAGTTGTGTCCAGGGTCAGTGTGTCAGGGGTCAGTTGTGTCTCGGGTTAGTGTTTCAGGCAGTAGTTATGTTGGGGCAGTTGTATCCGGGTTTAGTCTGTCAGGGAGTAGCCATCTCATGGGAGCTGTGACGGACTAGGCTTGTCAGGGAGGAGTCCTGTCAGGGGGCCTTTGGTTTGGGGTTAGCCATGTCATGGGGTGGAGCTGCTCCCATGCCAGGAGTGGGGCTACAAGTGGGATTGCTCCTCGCTCTTTGACTCCTGTTTGGAACGGTTTTATTCTTGGAACACAAGCCGCTGTTAAAACCCAAATAACTCAAATTTTCCACATGGATTGCCACTGTACATGGCATTTCAACTCTACTCTTCATGAAGAGAGAATGTGTGAGAGTGTGTGTGTTTTGCAAAAGAGCCTGGGAGATGAAGAGGGAACACAGTGTGGAGCTGGAGAAACACGGCAGGTCAGGTAGGAGGAAAAGAAACGTTTCTGGCTGAAACCGTCTTCAGAGGGATCCTGACACAAAACGTTTACTTTCCTGCTTGTCTGATGCTGCCTGATCTGCTGAATTCCTCCAGCTCCACACTGTGCTCTCTCTGAGTTCAGCATCTGCAGTTCTTACTATCCCTGAGAGATGAAATTGTTGAATCTGACAACAAAATCATTGCATCTTCGTCTTCTTTGAAACTGCTTGCAAGACAGATGGTCGAACAGCTGGGTACAGCGGGAAATTGGTGCCCTCACTCGATAATGTGTGCATGTAGCTGAAAAGCAGTACTGACTCATTTCAGCTGCTCCCTGTTAAAACTGCAAACCTGCAGTTTCGACTTTTGGCAGGCTGTCTCTGTGTGAGTGTTGATCACTACAAAGCTTCCATTTCGCAATTTGCTGTTGTGTGATCATCGAATATTGCACTGTGAGAACTGAGCACTGCAGGGTGCACATTATTAACAGCGTCACCATGGATCAGAATGAATCTCACTGTGTCTTTTCTGGCGCAGGGATTCAGACAGCTGTCTCGCAAACTGGTTTGACAATGTCATACCCTTTATGAATTGGCTCGAAGATAGATGAGACAAAAAACAGAAGTTGCTGGAAAAGCTCAGCAGGTCTGGCAGCATCTATGAAGAGAAACCCAGAGGGGTTTGCTGAGGAATGGTCACCGGACCCAAAATTTTCAATTTGATTTTCTGAACACAGAGTCTGGCCACACCTGCTGACCTTTTCCAGCAACTTCTTTTTCTTCCGAATTTACAGCATCCACAGTTCTTTTGGTTTTTAGAGATAGATGAAACCAGCTGGGAAAAAGTGATGATAAATGTTAGCAGGAGACCGACACCATCAAACCAGCACAGGTGGCAGCAGGCACTGTACCTGGGAAAGCAAAACTTCCTCAAGACAAGGCTTATTGACAGCAATCCCAAAAATAGAAGGGTCACTGGGGTCAAGGCGTGAACTCATTTGTCCCTCTCCTACTTTGAAATCAAGAGATTGCCACCACCAGAATGCTCTCTGGCCAGAATCAATTGTAACAGTGCCAATTGTAAACAGGAGTGTGCAATCCCTGTGACATCTCTATGTGATGGTAAAGGTGTATGGAGGGCACTTTACATGTCACCCTCCCAATCCCCATCCAAGTGGAGATTCAAGATGTTAAACTGAACTGGTACGAGCATGTTCCCCCCATCCCTTTACCTCTGTTCTTGACTGAGTGCACACCTGCAGGTGAAATACCCACACTCTACCCAATTGTAAACTCAGGTTGCTACAAAATCTTCCCCCTATCTTACACATTACACGCCCACCCCAGTGGATGACTCCCCTCTGAGGTCAGGAGAGGAGACAAAAAGAGTTTCCTCTGGCAAAGCAAGGGCACTGGAGCAGTGGCTGACACTTCCCTGAGATTGCGATGCCATCTCTGTTTATTAATCTGTCAATATCATCGCTCTCTCTCTCTCTCTCTCTCTCTCTCTCTCTCTCTCTCACATACACACACACACACACACACACACACACACACACACACACACACACACACACACACACACACACACACACACACACACACACACACACACACCAGTCAGAATACATGAGTTCAAAATCTCACTGATTATCTGCCCTGATGAAACCAGTGTAAAGTTCCCTGGTCTCCCCAGTCCTGCATGGAGGGTGAGTTGGGATATTAGACAGGGAAATGGTGGTGCTTGAAGAGGAGGCATGTGATCAATGGTTTAAATTCTCAAGCCCTGCTGATATATTCAAGAAGGGGAAAGGAAATAAAAAATGAAAGTCAAGCTTGAAATGGCTCATGTAGTGTGGGGTAGAGAGAGACAGGAGCGGAAGAGAGAGAGGAGGAGTGTTCTATTCTGGGAGCCACAATGACATCAGGAAAAGCCTGAGAGATCCTCAGCAAATATCCCCACTCTCTTCCCAAATCCACTGTGTTGGGGTGTCTACAGTAAGGCTCTTAGATGCCAGTGTGGAACCAATGTTTAACACTTTCCAACTATATTGACATAACTAACAAGCCTAAAAACGATATTTAACAACAAAAAATGGTAAAACTTTGCTGGCATAGAAGCAACGTCTCATTGGCCAGGGAGGTTGCTGTCCTGCAATTAACAACTCAGTAAGAATCAGGCCTCCCCAGAGAGCAGACTGAGAGATAGTGCAGAGATAGTAGGAACTGCTGATGCTAGAGAATCTGTACAAAGAACATAGACCAAAGAAAATTACAGCACAGGAACAGGCCCTTCAGCCTTCCAAACCTGCTCCGATCCACATCCTTTCTCTGAACCTGTTGCTTATTTTCCAGGGATCTTTATCCCTCTGCTCCCTGTCCATTCATGTATCTGTGTCGATACATCTCAAATGATCCTATTGTTCCCGCTTCTACCACCTCCACTGGCAACGTGCTCCAGGCACCCACAACCTGATGGTATGTGTAAGAGAGTGCTATTGTCTGACACTCTGGGATGCAATCAGCAAACACTTCGCTGAGAGTAAATCTGGATAGGAAATTGTCAGATTCATTCTCAGAACCTGTTCAGTCTCTCTAGTGAGAGATTGAGCACCTCTGCCAGTCTGGTTGTGATTGTGTGTGATTTGTTTGTATTTTTTATGCCGCTATGACATTGTGCTACACAGTGGAGTATAGGCATGGCAGATAAACCTGGGCTATTGCTTCAAAATTTTGCTCCAAAGTTCTCTCATTCCCCCTTTCAACTAGTCCTTTCTCTTTTATCTCGGGGATTGTTTAATTGGAAAGCTGTAATGTGAAGTTCCAAAATATTTGGAGCCAGGAAAACCTTGAGCAAGAGAACTTCCGTAGGGGTTAGCTGGAGTTTATCCACAAGAGTTGTATCTCTTTATGACCCTGAGGTTTAGTGTGGTTATGAAAAGGGCAGGATAATAAAATATGACAGTGAGCAAAAGATCTGAAAAGTTGAGAAAGCAGGAAGAAACAGGAGAGTGAAGGAGAGGCATTTGATATGATGAATTAGGTTCTGGGGTCAAAGGAAGTAGATAAACTTCACCATCATCACAGAGGGGAAAAAAATCACTTTCTCTGAGAGCAAAAGGTGTTGTCTTATGGCAGTTGGCTCTGTCTCTCTCCATCTGATTTTCAAAAAAAACCCCACTTTCTTAAATACCACTGATGATGCAACAGATTGTCACAATATTATTAGGTTCAGGCTGTCAGCAGAATCAGGTTTAAATTTTAGATAACAAGATGTAGAGCTGGATGAACACAGCAGGCCAAGCAGCATCAGAGGAGCAGGAAAGCTGATGTTTCAGGTCTAGACCCTCCTTTAGAAATGGGAGTCAGGTTTAAATTTTCTTGGCTTTCTGTATCTCGGTGCTTTGTTTAAATTCCTTGGCCAAATTCACGCTTGTTGTCTTGGAAATAGTGCCGCTTACTGTTCTGTACAAAATGTTTCCATTCAGGCACTTTCTGTAACCTTGCATTTATAAACTTCCAAGCAGAGACCATGCCCAAGCTTGTAAAGGGATTATGGTATTCTTTTCCCCATGACCATTTTTACCAACAAATTCTAACTTCCTGCCTTCCAGTTCATGAAATCTCTCCCCAGCTTCCTAACTCCTCCCCTCCTCAGAATACAATAACCATCATCATGAGGAGGTGGCTTCAAATTTTAAAAATCTGATGCTCTTGCTGCAGAATGCATAGTTCAGTATCCATTTCCTATGAATTGTATATATAAATAACACACTAGATTGTACCAGGTCTATCTTTTCTGCACAATTTCTTTTAAACTTGCGATAACACATCTGCAGTAGCATTTTTCCATTCCGCAACATGTACAATTTGTAAAAGCCTGCAACATCAAACGCCAATCAAGTAATCTAATTTTTTTTTGCTTAAACTTTTCCAAAGGAGTGAGAGAATTGTGGTCTGTATACACAACCATCTCTGAAATAAAGTTCGTAAAATGTTGCAAGGCCAGTACAAAACTCAATAAATCTTTTTTTCAACGGTGGAGTATTTTCTTTGAGTAGTTTCTTTGAGAACTATCCAATTGGGCTTTCAATTCTACCATCATATTTCTCCACCAACACAGCTCCAACCCCTGTATCACTGGCGTCAATCACAACTTTCAAAGATTTCAAGAAATTTGGTACAGCTGAAACTGGTGCGGTGGATAATATGGCTTTTAAATTCTCAAATGCCTCCTAGCATTGTTCTGTCTACCAAATTTCATGTTCTGCTTCAGCAAATTCTTCAGCGGTGCCACCACACTCCTAAAGTTCGGCACAAACTTCCGGTAGAATCCGTACAGTCACAAAAACCGAAGCACCTCTTTCACCAAGCATGGCTTTGTAAGTTCCACAATGGCATTTGTCTTCACATTCCTTGGGGTCATCCTTCCATGTCCGATGTAATGTCCCAAGAACGTCACATTCCCCCCTCCCACCATTTCTATATTTCCTGTGGTATTTGTACCCTGGAACATTAAGCTGCCTTCCCTAAACCACGTCTCTGTAATAGCAACGATATCCAGCACTCGGCAATGATACTCTCTACAACAGCCAATGCAGGTACAATGACCTGAATGACCTCAAGAGGGAGACTGATGTGGTCCGAAAGGCGAAATGGGTCGGGGAGACGGAGAAAAATCAGGAATGTGGGACTGAAATTGCTTGATCAGCCATGATCGTACTGAATGGTGGTGCAGGCTTGAAGGGCTGAATGACCTATCCCACAAATGAATGTAAATGGGTATGATTTCATTGGGATTATACAGACATGGCTGCAGGGGGACCAGGTGGGAACTGACTATTCGAGGGTATTCAGTATTTGGGAACGACAGCCAAAATGGATAAGGCAGTGGAGTTGAATTTCTAGTTAAAGAGGATATAAATTCAATATTGAGGAAATTTATTCAATCAGACAGTGCAGAATCTGGGTCAAGTTGAGAAATACCAACAGGCAAAAAAATGTTCTTGGCATGGTATATAGACCATCAAAATATCATGGTCCTTTCAGGAATGACATTAAATGAGAAGTCAGAACTGCAAAAGTTTAGAAGATAATAAACAAAAGTTTAGAAGTCAGCAAAAGGGCAATTGCTAAGTGGGAAATAGAGTATGAGAGTGAGATTACTTAGAACCTAATTGCAGACTGCAGAATTTTCTATCAGCGTGTGAAGAGAAAAGGTTTGGGCACCTCTCTTACGGACACTGAATGGACCCCCATTTGCTTCCAGCAGAAATCCATCAGCAAAATCTATCTGCCGACGGAATGCTGTGATTTAACCTGGAATTTGGCTGTCTATCCATCGAACGAGTAGCTTCCTGGAGCCCTCCAGGAGCGACTCCTGCCACCTCTGAGTTAGAGTCCTACTTTCAAAACAGTAAGCTAGGGAATGTGAGGGTGATTGGAAACTGCTGTAACATCCAAATGAGCACCTTGTTAGGGCACCTTCCCCAATCCCTGACCTGAGTCTGCTGGCAGGTCATTACTGGATAAAGATGAACAGTTAACATTCAAAGCTGTATCTCCTCTCGCGTCTGGCAGAGCAGCACCTTCTTACGATGCTGGAGAAATTATTGCTCCATCCCTTTGGATATTTGGCCTTCTTGCATTTCAGTCCTTTGGTCAACACAAATTTAGAGAATGTGCCAAACATGATGAAAAGATTCATTTCAAGGAAGCAGTTCTGTCAGGTAAGAAGGGATATGAAGGGGGCAGTTATTGCAGGGGTAATGTGTGTGAGGAGCATCACTGTGTCAGTGAAGTTGTTGTGGCAGGGTCTTGTCCTGTCAGGGGTAGTTGTGCCAGAGGGGTAGATGTAATCAGGGAGATCAACATATCATGGACAGTCATGTAATGGGAGCGGTTGGTGATGTCAATGGACAGAGTCAATGTCGAGGAATAGTTGTGTCATGATGCAAACATGTTGATGATAGTAATGTTAGGGGCAGTCATGTCACAGATGATCGTCATGTGGGTGGTAGTTGTGGTGGGGGGGTGCAGGGGTGTTAGACCTGTTGTGGCATTGTCACTTCAAGGGGTAGTTGTGATGGGGGTTATTTTGTCAGAATGGCATTTGTGCTGGAAAGTAGTCATGTCAGGGCAGTTACGTTGGGGAGTAGTCATGTCAGGGGCAGTTGCGTTTGGGGACAATCATGTTAGGGGTAGCTGTGCCAGTGCAGTCCTTTCGGGGGATAGTGGTGTCAGGGGCAATTCATATGAGAGATTTTTTTTTCGGGTGCAGTAGCGTCGAGGCAGCTGTGTCAGGACATAGCCATGATAGGGGGTAGTCATGTCAGGGGGCAGTTATGTCGGGGTTAGTTTGTCAGCGGATAGTTGTGTCAGGGGGCAGTTGTGTCTGGGATTAGTGTGTCCAGGGTTAGTGTGTCGTGGGCAGTTGTGTCGGGGTGATTGATTAGGCTAGTTGGGGAGTAGTCGTGTCAGGGGGAATGTGGGCTGGGTTTGACATGTCCTGGGGTAGCTGTGTCAGGGATGGCCGTGTCACAGGTCAGTTGATTCAGAGGTTAGATGTAACAGATGGCACTTGTGTCAAGAATAGTCATCTCAGGATACTCGAGTCAGGAGAAGGGAGGGCAACTGGTAAGTCGATGGGTCTTTGTGTAAAAACAGGAGTCTGGAAGAACACAGCAGGCAAGGCAACATCTGGAGGAAAGGAGCAGTCAACTTTTCAGGCAGAGCAGGACAGTAATGAGATCAGTGAGGGGTGAGAATAACTCATTTCTGGGAGGGAGTGATACTTGGGTCAAGGCAGAGACAGTGGCAGGTGGGATGAGTGCATCAAGAGGAGTGGTCAACCGAGCTGATGTCTGGGAGGGCACTGGACGTCTGTTTTCCAGCTCCCTGGGTATTGGAACGTGACACCCTGTAACATTCCCCTTGCTGCCCATTCCAAACCTCCCCAGGGCTAAAGAAATGAGCAGGGGTCGGGTTCAGCGGTGAAATCGATCTTTTAATCACTGAATGACCAGGGTGGATAAACAGCCAAGTGGAAGGATCACACAAGCAGCCCAGACCCGTTCTTGACACACAACAGTTACCGCTATGTTCCATGTAACTGAACCAAAACCTAAATAAATAAGATTCCTCCTCTGCAACTGAAGGCAGAGTTTATTGTACATATTAGCCCGGTAGAGCAAGCTGACAGCACCAAGATAATCCAGGGTGCAATTCCTTCCCGAGGAGCAGCTCTCATGCCAGGAGTGTGGACAGAAGCGGGACTCCTCCTCGCTCTTTGCCTCCTATTTAGAACAGTTTCATTCCTGAAACACCAGCTGCTGTGACAGCCCAAAACACTCAAGCTCTACGTGCCGATTGTCACTCTACGTGGTAATTCAATGTGGTAAAACATGGTAATTGTGTGTCATTGTGTCTGTGCTTTCTGAAAGAACCTGAGAGATGAAGAGGTAGCACAGTGTGGAGCTGGAGGAAGACAGCAGGCCAAGCAGCAGGAAAGGCAACGTTTCTGGCTGAAACGTTCTTCATTGAGGTTCTGACCCAAAACGTCAACTTTCCTGCTCCTCTGATGCTGCCTTATCTTCCGCTTGCCTCCAGCTCCACACTGTTCTATCTCCGACTTCAGCATCTGCAGATCTTACTATCCCCGAGAGATGAAATAACTGATTCTGACAAAAACAAAATCGTTGCATCTTCGTCATCTTTGAAATTTCTTGCAAGAGAGGGTCAAACAGCTGGGTACAGACGGAAATTGGAGCCCACACTCGATAATGTGTGCATGTAGCTGAAACGCTGTGCTGACTCATTTCAACTCCTCGCTGTTAAAACTGCAATCCTGCAGCTTCGAATTAGACTTTTGGCAGATCATCTCAAGTCTCTTTAAATCCACGATTGTGTGAGTCTCGATCACTACAAAGCTTCCATTTCGCATTGTGCTATCGAGTGATCATCGAATATTGCACTATGAGAAGTGAGCACTGCAGGGCGCTCATTCTTAACAGGGTCACCATGGATCAGAATGAATGTCACTGCGTCATTTCCGACTCAGGGATTCCGACAGCTGTCTCGCAATCTGCTTTGACAATGTCATACCCTTCATGAATTGGCTCTGACGAAGGACTCAATCAAAGTCAAAGAGAGATAGATGAAACAAAAACAGAAGTTGCTGGAAAAGCTCAGCACGTCTGGCAGGATCTATGAAGAGAAAATCAGAGGGGTTTTCTGAGGAATGGTCACAGGAACCAAAACGTTCCATTTGATTTTCTGGTCCACAGATTCTGACCAGAACTGCTGAGCTTTTCCAGCAATTTTTGTTTTTATTCCTGATTGCCAGCATCCACAGATCTTTTGGTTTTTAATGATAGATGAAACCGGCTGAAAAAAGTCATGATAAATGTTAGCAGAAGACCGACACCATCAAACCAGCACAGGTGGCAGCAGGCACTGTACTTGGGAAAGCAAAGCCCTTCCAGTCCCCAGCCAAGTTTAGATTCAAAAAGTTACACTGAACTGGTACAAGCATGTTGCCCCATCCCTTCTCCTGCTGTTCTTAGCTGAGTGCCCACCTGTTGTTGAAATACCCCCACTCTACCCAATTGTAAACTCAGGTTGCTGCGCTGTCTGTCCCTAATTTTAAACATCACACCCCGACCCCAGTGGATGACTCCCCTCTGAGGTCACTGGAGGAGACAAAATGATGTTCTCTTGGCATAGCAAGGGCACCGGAGCAGTGGCTGACACTTGCTTTCAACTATTATGCCATCTCTGCAGTTTAATGGGTCAAAGTCATTTCTCTCTCTCTCTCTCTCTCTCTCTCTCTCTCTCTCTCACACACACACACACACACACACACACATGCACGCTCACACACAATTCCAACTGAAACATCTTCTGCTTCAAAAACAGAAACAATAACCATACTGATGAAGGGAAATTGGACACAAAATGTTGACTCTGTCTGATTGTAAAAGGACATAAGAAAAGAAAAAATCTGTACAGCACTGGAATGGGGCCTTTGGGGAATTCACATGGCCAACTCACCGTGGATCCCATGCATCTGTATCTTCTGGGTGAGCCTCACATGAGGGACCTTGTCGAAAGCCTTACCAAAATACATGCAGACAACGTACACTGCTCTACCTCATCAATCACCTTTGTCACCTCCACTCAAAATTCAACTAAGTTAATAAGACATGACAAATACTGCGGAAAGCCATGCTGACCACGCCTAACTGGCCATGCTTTTCCAAATGTGTGTAAATCCTATCCTCAGAATTATCTCCAAGAGCTTCTCAACCACCGACGTGAGACTCACGGGTCTGTATGTTCCTGGATTATCCCTCTGTGCCTTGAAAAGAGGAACAACATGAACTCCTCACCAGTCCCTTGGGACGTCTCCAATGGCTGGCGAGGATACAATGATCTTGATCAAGGCCCCAGCAATCTCCTCTTTAAACTCTCTCAACAACTCGGGGTAGATGCCATCAGGTCTGGACACTTATCCACCTGAATCTCTTCAAAAGGCCAAACATCACTTCTTTCTTCATCTCAAAATCCCCGAGACATTAGCATGGTCCAGAAAATGCTCACTGTCATAGAATCCCTACATTGTGGAAACAGGCACTTTGGCTCAACAAGCCCACACCAACCCCCAACGCATCCCACTCAGATCCATTCTCCGATAACCCATCTAACCTACATGTCCCTGAGCACTGTGGGCAATTTAACGTGGCCAATCCATTTGAACTGCACATCCTTGGACTGTGGGAAGAAAGCAGAGCACTCAGAGGAAACCTACACTGACATGAGGAGAATGTGCAAACTATACTCAGACAGTTGCCCAGGGGTGGAATCAGACCTGCGTTCTTGGTACTGTGAAGCAGCACTGGTAACCCCTGAGCCACCGTGCCGCACTGCCCTCCATGTCCTTCTCCTGGGTGAAGTACTCATTTATGTTATCACCCACATCCTCGACCATCCAGCATAAGTTCCCTCTTTTATCCTTTAGTAGGCATATCTCTTCCAGTTTTTTTTAATGTATGTGTAGAGTGTGTCAGCGTTCCATTTAAACTTCCTGCAGAGATATCCTCAGGGACACTAGATTGCTGTCTGATCTCCGACATCAGGGAGGAGGAGCACACCCCTGCCCCAACTGCTTGCTCATCCCCTTTACACTAAGCAAAATGATCTTACCTTGCTCGCCTTATTCACTGAAATCCAATATTCACCTGAGGCAGCATTAATATTAACTGAACATAAAATACAATCTTTACAAACTGACCATATACACTCTGGGCTATAGCACACTTCCTAAAACTTGTCTTGATATCTAACTCCACTTTCTTTTGGTTTTAGGAGGAAAGGATGGAAACACTTCAGCAATGTATGGGGTTGACGTCTCCCAAAATGCCCCTCAGCGAAGTCTCTCTGGTGTTCTCTCTTGCCATCTTCCATCTGTCTCTCTCTGTCTGTCTGTTGCTCTTTCTGCCTCTCTCTGTGTCACGCGCAATCTCTCTCTCCATTGATGCAGTCACACAGACTGACTTCTGTCTCAGAAAATTTCTGTTCTTGCTTCAGAATTCCAGGATACTTGGTTCTCATTTTTCGCGTCAAGGGGGACATTCTGGCTGCCTCACATGACCAACCCAGTCCTTCCTTATCTGTGAGCACAGAAGGTGACTCAGAGCTTGGGTGCCTGAGTTATTCTCTGTTGTTGACTCGTGGTAGGCAAAGGACAGATTTGGCTTAAAAGGACGTTGTCACGGCCAAATGAAAGGGACCAGGTGGACGGGTGATGGGTGAAGAATCATGCAAAGTTCACCCCTGGTGTTACCCAGCCTCCTGCATATGACAGGTGACGCCTGTGACCAGAGCTTCCCCGCTTCCATATACAATCTTCGGTTCGGATGCATGGCACATCACATTGGGAAGCCAAGTGTGCCACTGTCTTGTGCATGATCGAGGAGAAACTGCTAACGGGGAAGAGGAGATTAGCTCACAATGGTTCCCAGATTCAAGCCCTAACCAATGCATCAAAAAAGAAACCCGAGCCAAAATCAAAGAGGGATTCAGCCATTCGGCCTCTCTCAAACCAGAGACATGCTGAGAGGTTGAGAAGCTGGGAAATCGGGACTCAGTTTCTGAATCAGGCATCTCCCACCGTGACCGTATTCCAGCTTTCAATCCAATTAAACAGAGGAACTCTGGGGATGTGATGTGAGAGAACCGGATCCTAGTGGTAAGTGAATGCTCCAGTGGCACGGGATCAAATCTCAACATGGCCTTTGGAATGGAATTTGAAATAAGTTCATAAATGTGCAAAATAAACCAAGTCTCAGTACCAGTGCCTGTTCAACTAATCATTGATTAGTGTAAAATCCAAATTGGGTTCACTCATATCCCTGCAGGAAAGGAAATCTGTTGTTACTCAGTTTGGTCTGCATGTGGCCCCAGACTGCTCACTCTGGGATGAGTGGGGAGTTTTCACTTAATCACGGGGATGTGTGTCTGTGGAATTCCTTCCTGGGGATAGCAGTTGTTTGGGGAGGGGAGAGACAAAAGCCATGATCTGACCATAACTTGGAGAAAATTTAAGGATGCGATCAGTTTCATAGAGGTATAGAGTGCAGGAAAAGACCTTTCAGCCCATTGTGTCTGTGCTGCTGAGAAACAAACCACCTCACCATTCTAAACCCACTCCCCAGGACTTAGCCCAAGGCTTGACATTGTGAGTGCATATCTAAATAATTCTTCTTTTGTATTAGGGTTTCTGTCTCTCCCACTCTTACAGGCAGTGAGTTTCAGATCCCCACCACCTGCTGAGTGAAAACATTTTTCTTCTCATTCCCTCAAAACCTCCTGCACGTTCTCTCAAATGTTTCTACCCCACACACCCTGAAACTTGATTCTTCCATCAAGGGGAAATGTTTCTTCCAATCTCCCCTATCTCTGCTCTGCATTATATTATACATCTTAATCATGTCCCCTCTCAATATGCTCTGTCCTATAGAAATCAACCCCAAACTGTCTTCAATAACTGGATCTGTCTATCCCAGGCAAAATCCTGGTCAACCTCCTTGACACCTTCTCTAGTGCAATCACATCCCTCCTATTATGTGTATTACGGGACTGCATACTCTTCCTGCGTGTTCCCGAGCAATGCTTTTTTTACGGTTCTACCATAACCTCCTTGTCGTCGAACTCAATGCCTTGGTAAACAAAACCAAGTACAATATATTAAAATGTGAGGCTGGATGAACACAGCAGGCCAAGCAGCATCTCAGGAGCACAAATTGGCCTGCTGTGTTCATCCAGCCTCACATTTTATTATCTTGGAATTCTCCAGCATCTGCAGTTCCCATTATCTCAAGTACAATATATGCCTTGTTAACCATTTCTTGTCCTTAGCCCACTCTCTAAACAGACTGATGAACACGCACCAAAGCTACATCTGATTCTCAGTGCTTCACAGCGGCTAACGATCCATCATGTGTTTCCTTGCCTGTCTTCCTGCCCAGTGCATCACTCCACACCAATTAGATTGAACATGTGTTCTGAAGGCCAACTTCAGAGTTCATGGATCTGACTGATCAGACCTGAACTATGCACACCAGCAAATTCCTCGACCGTGTCTCTCTCCTGTGGAAGACCATGACCCCTGTGGATGATGGAGGCACCTACTCTGTGTTCTTGACTGAATATCACACACCCACATAATGGATGGATGCTCAAAAATTGGAGGAGCGAGAGAGAGAGAGCACAAGGAGGCTGCTGGGAAGGTAAGTTTTCCCACTTTAAAAAGCTTACCTCAAACGGGGGCAGCCTTCACTTATTTTGGGACATTGGGACTGGCTCTGGGGAAGGTGGGACTATTACAAATTGGACGGTCTACACCCGGGCCGACTGGAACCAATGCCCTGGGGGATGCTTTTGCTAACGCTATGGGGAAGGGTTTAAACTAATGTGGCAGGGGGATGAGAACCAAATATTGGACAGATTGTAGGACAGAAAGGAGATAGTAACTAAAACCTGTAGGGAACTAAAAAATGAAGTCAGCGTGACACAAGGGAAGAGTAGGCAGGGAGCTGATGATGAACACAAGGGGACAGGTGGCCTGAGGTGCAGTTGTTTTAATGAGAGAAGTGTAGTAGATAAGGCAGATGAACTTCGGGCTTGAATCGGTACCTAGGAGTATGATGTTATTGCTCTTACTGAGACTTGGTTGAGGGAAGGCCGTAATTGGCAACTAAATATCCCAGGATATTGATGCTTCAGGTGGGATAGAGAGGGAGGTAAAAGGGGTGGAGTAGTAGCATTACTGATCAAAGACGATATCACAGCTGCATTGAAAGAAGGCTCTATGGAGGAGTCGAGCAGTGAGGCAACATGGGCAGAGCTCAGAAATAGGAGGGGTGCTGTAACAAAGTTGGGGTTGTACTACAGGCCTTACAACAGCGAGCGTGAGATAGAGGTACAAACATCAGAACTGATTATGGAAAGGTATAGGAGCAACAGGGTGGTAATGATGGGGGATTTTAATCTTCCCAACATTGACCGGGATTAACATATTGTTCGGGATCAAGATGGAGCAGAATTTGTAAGGAGCATCCAGGAGGGTTTTCGAGAGCAGTATGTGTGTAGTCCAACTTGGGAAGGTGCCATACTGGGCCTGGCGTTGGGGAATTAGCCCAGCCAGGTGGTTGAAATTACAGTAGGGGACTACTTTGGAAATAGTGACCACAACTCCGTAAGTTTTACAATACTCACGGACAAAAATGAGGGTGGTCCTAAAGGAAGAATTCTCAACTGGGGGAAGGTCAACTATACCAAACTTCGGCAGAATCTGGGGAATGTAGATTGGGAAAAACTGTTTGCAGGTAAAACCACATTTGATATGTGGGAGGCTTTTAAAGACAGGTTGATTAGCGTGCAGGGGAGACATTTCCTGTGAAAATGAGGGATAGAAATGGCAAGATTGGGCAACCATGGATGACAGGTGAAATTGTGAGACGAGCTAAGAGGAAAAAGAAAGCATACATAAGGTCTAAGCGACTGAAGACAGATGAAGCTTTGGAAGAATATCGGGAATGTAGGGCAAATCTGAAATGAGGAATTAAGAGAGCGAAAATGGAATGTGAGATATCTTTAGCAAACATGGTGAAGGAAAATCCCAAAGTCTTTTATTCATTTATAAAGAGCAAAAGGGTAACTAGAGAAAGTATTGGCCCACTTGAGGAGAAAGAAGGAAAATTATGCATTGATTCAGAGAAAATGGGTGACATTCTGAATGAGTACTTTGCATCAGTTTTCACCAAGGAGATGGACATGACGGGTGTTGAGGTTAGGGATAGATGTTTGCTTACTCTAGGTCAAGTTGACATCAGGAAGGAGGAAATGTTGGGTATCCTAAAAGACATTAAGGTGGACAAGTCCCCTGTTCTGGATGGGATCCATCCCAGGTTATTGAGGGAAGTGAGAGAGGAAATGTCCGGGGTCTTAACAGATATCTTTGCAGCATCCTGAGGCACGGGTGAGGTCACGGAGGACTGGAGACTTGCTAATGTTGTCCCCTTGTTTCAGAAGTGAAGCAAGGATAATCCAGGTAATTATTGCCCAGTGAGCCTGACGTCAGTGGTTGGGAAGCTACTGGAGAAGATACTGAGGGATAGGCTCTATTCCCATTTATAAGAAAATTGGCTTCTCAGTGATAGGCAACATGGCTTTGTGCAGGGAAGGTCATGTCTTATCAACTCAATAGAATTATTTGAGGATGTGACAAAGCTGATTGATGAGGGAAAGGCTGTAGATGTCAGATATATGGACTTCAGTAAGGCATTTGATAAGGTTCCCCATGGCAGGCTGATGGAGAAAGTGAAGTCACATGGGGTCCAGGGTGTGCTAGTTGGATGGATAAAAAACTGTCTCGGCAACAGGAGACAGAGAGAAGTAGTAGAAGGGAGTTTCTCAAATTGGAGACCTGTGACTAGTAGTGTTCTGGTTCTCACATTACCAAATGGATGTGAATGCTTTGGAGAGGATGCAGAGGAAGTTCACCTGGATGCTGCCTTGTATAGAGGGTGCTATCTGTGAAGAAAGGTTGAGAAGATTAAAGTTATTTTGTTTAGAAAGGCGGAGACTGAGGGGGAACCTGACTGATGTCTACAAAATCATGAGGGGTACAGACAAGATGGATAGCAAGACGCTTTTCCCCAGAGTGGGGGAATCAATTCCTCAGCGTCATGAGTTCAAAGTGAGAGGAGGAACTTTTGTGGGAGATATGCGTGGAAAGTTCTTTACACAGAGGGTGGTGGGTGCCTGGAACGCTTTGCCAGCGCAGGTGGTAGACGCAGACAGGATAGTGTCATTTAAGATGTATCGAAACAGGTACATGGATGGGCAGGGACCAAAGGGATACAGACCATAGAAAATAGATGACAGGTTAGACAGAGGATCTCGATCAGTGCCAGCTTGGAGGTCCACAGGGCCTGATCCTGTGCTGTAATTTTCTTTGTTCTTTGTAATTTGCTCATGATTGGTGAGACAAAAACGAGACAAAACATCGTTTGAAAGTGAAAGAAGAGAGATACAAAGGGTCGAGTTGGTCCAGTTTTATTTAACACACAAAAAGTGGTGAGTTCCTGGAATGGACTGCCAGAGGTAGTGGGGAAGGGAGAAAATAAACACTTCAGATGCTGTGCTTCAGATTCCTCTACACTCAATAGTGGAGGACTCGAGGCTCTTACACCACCGTCCACAATCCATCCGTACTGAATCCGAGTCACGGCACCATATGAAAATCTTGACCCCCTGTGTGGCCTCTCGATTCGGCAACCGGTCAATGAGCACTCGCAGTCAGTCTGGCTGTTTGAGACTTAATTCTTTATTTCTCAATATGGCCGGATACAGGGCATCCAGAAACACAGAAGTTGAGCGCTTCTGCATTCCTCGGAGGAGCTGCACACCACAGGTTAATACAAAGTCAGTTTTATACTTTTCTTAATGCAGGGTACAAGGTTTGTTTGTACAGTATATTGAAACAATTACCAGTCAGTGTATAATAGTGCTTCATTGACAGTTTCTAAGTCCAACTGTCAAAACGTCGCTGTCTCTACAGAGCTCAGTAATCTGATATTACTTCTAAAACTGCTACTGTTCCCTGCTGTTTTGTTCCAACCAATTACTAATGATCTGTCCCCCTTTAATTTAAACCAGATTCAATATTACTTTCAATACAGCACTCTCTGCTTCACTTGTTCTGCCCGGACAGACCCCTGTTTTTTCACAGAATGGTATCCACAGAACTCTCTGCCCGGCCCGTTCAGCCCCTCGTTACCTGTGAGGCGGTATCCACAGGGACTTAGTTACACCACGTGGAATTTTACTTCAACCAATCTTTTTCGTTTCCCACTTATTTGACCCTTACCCCACTGTGCAGTTTTCTTGAACAGTCCTCCACGTCTCCTTCAACTTTAAAGTACTTCCCACTGTTTGGATCTTTGGGTCAGAGAGACCATTCAGCAGCTTCCCCGCACTTCCGAGTCCCCGAGGAACCCCAAGCTAACAGAATACAGTCCGAATCAGAAGCAAAAATGCTTTTTTGTTTGGCTTTGGGTGCACCCTTATTCTACCAGTCTCACGAGTGTCTCCACCGGACCGGGAAGCGCCCTGTTGCTGCCGCCCCTCTTCAGGTAGGTTTCTTCATGACACTGCTCATTGCGCCAAATTTGAGGTGGAGAAACTACCAGGAGATGCGGAGAATTCTTCAGGAAGTTAAACTTTTATTTGCAAACAAAAGCTGTCACAATCAGAAAATGGTTTCGGATCGCCCCCAATCGTTGGGGCTTTTTTTTTTAATATCTTTTTTGCTAACCTACTTTCTTCAAAATTATCAGCATGCCTAATGGTATTAATTGGTAATCAAATTATGTCACTACACTTAGGTCATTTCTGTCTTACGACAGAGAGGCATTGCACCTGCTCTTGAAGGTCAGTCAGAGCGGTTAGTGCTTCTCTACCTTATCAGGTAACTGCTGTATTTTGAAAAGCGCATTGTCTAATATCTTTCTTTGCAGCGGTTTGAGGGTTAGTGAATTATTAAGCTCTAGCAGAGTTAAACAGCTTGCAGCTAAGAGCCATTTTGATGCCAATTTGCATCGGGAAGCCGTCTTGTGCCTGTATCCAAGTTTCTTATTTATTATTACATCTGCCACAAGCAATTAAGCTGCCAATAATAGCTAACCGAGGTGTACTACCATTGTTCTACACTTACTTGACCTATGTTCAAGCACTTCATTCTAATAAGGTACAACATTCTATTGGTTATTGTAACACTCCATAAACAGGTGCATCACCCTGCTGATCATTGTGAGATTTAACCCTATGTCCGCCCATATAATTTTAATTTCCATTACCATTCCCCTGAGAAACAGATATGGCACTTTAGATACTGCTGAGGGCAATGGTCTCTCATTGGGAAGAAGCAACAGCCAATTTCAAGACACCACCACTGGTTCTGCTGCACATGTGAACAGCAAAGCCTGAGGAACTACAATAGTTGTTCAATTGTAAGAGGAAGAGGTAGGATTTCTGTGGCTGCAGACCAGACACCAGGATGGCATGATGCCTTACTCGTATTAGGGGCAAAGGATGTTTCAGAGCGTCTACATGAGGGGGACGGTGAACAGCCAGTGGTCATGATGTACGTTGGGGCCAATGACATCGGAGCACAAAGTGAGAGAAAGTCCTAATAGCAGACAATAGGTTGACCAGACACAAACTAATAAGTAGGACTTTAAAGGTTGGCAACTCAGGATTGTGGCCAGGGCAATGTGCTAGTCGGGGAGGAGATAGCAGGATGTAACAGATGAACATGGGGCGAAAGAGATGCTCTGAGGTGGTAGTTTTCAAATTCCTGATGGAGGTGAGACAAGGACAAACTGAACTGGTTTCACCTGGTTCGCCCCAAATATGAGAGGGGCATCATGCCAGTTTGGAATCTGCTCTGCAGCCACAGATGCCTGTGGGGGAATATGAGTGAGAGAGGTTGGGGAGGGTTTAATTTAAATTGGCAGGGAGTGGGAAGCTATGCAGGCAGTCAGGGGAAGTAGAGTCAAGGCAGAGAGAAAAAGACAAAATGATGAATAAGAGGCACGATAGGCAAAGGGACAGAATCAAACAAGGACACAGTAAAAAAAAAAGGAAGTCGTCAAGGAACCTTATAAAAGACAAGCCTTAAGGTATTCAAAATGAGGTGGATGAATCAATCACGATACCGGCTATGGTATCATTGGTATTATAAAAACATGGCTGTAAGGGGACCAGAGGTGATAACGGACAATTCAATTGTATTCAATATTTGGGAAGGACAGCCAAAATGGAAAAGGCACTGGAGTTGAATTACTGGTTAGAGACGATGCAAACACAAAATTGAGGAAATTTTTCAGGCGAGACAATGTACAATGTGGGTAAAATTGAGAGGTATCAAGGGGAAAAGACATTGCTATCCAGACCACCAAAGAGCAGTGGTCATTTTGGGATTGGTATTGAATCGAAAACTAGAACTACATGCAGTAAATTAATAGTTGTCATCATGGGTGACTTTAATCTGCATGTAGTATGGGAAAATAAAATTAATCACAATTGTGTACACAGGACAATTTTCAGGACCAAAACATTGATGAACAAATGAGGACTATCCCCTTAGCCTGCGTGTTACACAGTGAGAAAGGAATAATTGGTAATGTAGTTCTGGGGTCTCCTGAGGGATGCGAATATAAGGATTGAGAGTGAAGTTGTTGATTCTGAGACAAGAATCCTGAACCCTGAGAAGGGAAACTATGATGGTACATGGTGTGAGTTGGCTAAGATAGATTGGGCAATATTACAGAAAGGAATGGCAGTGGATAGGTAATGGTGAACATTTCAGGAATGAATGGGTGAACTACAAAAATGGTATGTCCCTGCCTGGAACAAGATGCAACAAGACTGGAAAATCTGGGCTTAAAAGGGGAGGTAGAGATAACATTAGATGCAAAAAGGTGCCATACAAATTGACGAGATAAGCAACAGATCTAAGTCTTGGGAAAATTTCGAAGTCAGCAAAGATGGGCAAAAGGGTGATTACGAAGCTGGGAACAGAGCATAACAGTAAGATTACTGAGAACCAAAGAGCAGACTGTAGAATTTTCTATCAGTGTATAAAGAGAAAAGGTTTGGGGACCTCTCTTACGCACACTGAATAGACCCCCATTTGCTTTCAGCAGAAATCCACCAGCAAAATCTGCCTGCCGAAGGAATGCAGCAAGTTAAACTGGAATTTTCCAGAGAGTCTATCCATCTGAGGAGCAGCTTAATGGAGCCCTCCAGAAGTGGCCACCATCGCCTCTGATTTAGAATCCTACTTGCAAAATAGTCAGCTCGAGAATGTGAGGGTGATTGCAAACTGCTGTAGCACCCAAATGAGCACCTTGTTGGGGCACCTTCCCCAATCCCTGACCTGATCCTGCTGGCAGGTCATCAGTGGATGAAGATGAACAGTTAACAGTCAAAGCTGTGTTTCCTCTCGGGTCTGGCCGAGCAGCACCTTCTTATGATGCTGGAGAAATTGTTGCTCTATCCCTTTGGATTGTTGGCTTCTTGCGTTTTAGTCCTTTGGTCAACACAAATTTAGAGAATGTGCCAAACATGATGAAAAGTTTCAACTGAAGGAAGTAGTTCTGTCAGGTAAGAAGGCATACGAAGGGGGTAGTTATTGCAGGGGTCATGTGTGTTAGGAGCATCGTTGTGTCAGGGAAGTTGTTATGTCAGGGACGAGTCCTGTCAGAGCAGTTATTATATCGGGGTAGTTGTGCCAGAGGGGTAGATGTAATCAGGGAGCTCAACTTATCATGGACAGTCATGTAATGGGATCGATTGGTGATGTCAGGGAACAGACATGTTGAGGAATAGTTGCGTCAAGATGTAGACATGTTGGGGGCAGTAATGTTTGGGGGGCAGTTGTGTCAGAGGTGTTCATCAGTTGTGGTGGGGGTGCAGGGGTGTTAGACCTGTTGGGCAATTGTCACTTCAGGGGGTAATTGCGATGAGGTAGCCGTGTTGAGGGTTTGTTATGTCAGAATAGCATTCGTGTTGGGGAGTAGTCATGTCAGGTGGAACATGCCTTTGGGGACAGACATGTTCGGTGTAGCTGTGACAGTGCAGTCCTTTCGGGGGACAGTGGTGTCAGGGGGAATTCATGCCAGAGGTAGTTATGTTAGGGCACAGTGGTGTCAAGAGGCAGAAGTTTCGGTGGGTGGGCAGATCTGTCAAGTGGTAGCTGTTTCTGGGCATAGCAGTGTCAGGGAGTGTTCTTGTCAGGGCCAGTTGTGCCTGGGGTCAGTGTATCAAGGACCAGTGGTGTCAGGGGCAGTTGTGTCCAAGGTAAGTATTTCGGGGGGAGTCGTTTCAGGTGGCAATTTGGCCCCAAGTCAGTATGCCGGGTGTAGTTGTTTCAGCGGAGAGTTGTGTCCGGGGTTAGTGTGTCAGTGGGCAGTTGTGTCTGGGATCAGTGTGTCAGGGGGTAATCTTTTCTGTGGGCTGTTGTGTCCGAGCTCAGTGCTTCAGGGGGTAGTCATTTTATGGGAGCTGTGACAAATTGGGCTGGTCAGGGGGCAGTCCTGTCAGGGGGAGTTTGGTTTGGGGTTAGACATTTCATGGGGCGGAGCTGCTCCCATGCCAGGAGTGGGGCTGGAAGCAGGACTGCTCCTCGCTCCTTGCCTCCTGTTTGGAGCGGTTTTATTCCTGGATCATCAGCCACTGTTAAAGCCCAAAGCACACAAATTTTAACCGTCCATTGCCACTGCACGTGGTATTTCAATTCAACTCCTTATAAAGAGAGATTGTGAGTGCGAGTGTGTGTGTTTCCTGAAAAAGCCTGTGAGATGAAGAGGTAACACAGTGTGGAGCTGAAGAAACACGGCAGGTCGGGGAGCAGGAAAGGCAACGTTTCTGGCTGAAACCGTCATCAGAGGTGTCCCACCCCAAAACGTCTGCTTTCCTATTTGTCTGATGCTGCCTGATCTGCTGCATTCCTCCAGCTCCACACTGTGCTGTCTCTGACTTCAGCATCTGCAGTTGTTACTATTCCTATGAAATGAAATTGTTGAATCTGACAAAAACAAAATCATAGAATCTTCGTCTCCTTTGAAACTTCTTGCAAGACAGAGGGTCAAACAGTTGGGTACAGCTGGAAATTGGTGCCCTCACTCGATAATGTGTGCATATCGCTGAAACGCACTACTGACTCATTTCACCTCCTCCCTGTTAAAACTGCAAACCTGCTCACCAACAACAGCTTCAAATTAGACTTTTGGCAGGTTATCTCAAGTCTCCTGAAATCCACGACTGTGTGAGTCTGTATCACTGCAAAGCTTCCGTTTTACATAGTGCTAACTAATGATAATCGAATATTGCACTGTGAGAACTGAGCACGGCAGGGCGCAGATTATTAACAGGGTCACCATGGATCGGAATGAATCTCACTGCGTCTTTTCCGACTCAGGGATTCAGACAGCTGTCTCACAAACTGCTTTGACAATGTCATACCCTTCATGAATTGGCTCTGACGAAGGACTCAGTCAAAATCAAACAGAGATAGATGAGACAGAAACAGAAATTACTGGAAAAGCTCAGCAGGTCTGGCAGCATCTATGAAGAGACAATCAGAGGGGTTTTCTGAGGAATGATCACTGGACCCAAAATGTTCAATTTGATTTTCTGTCCACTGATTCTGGCCAGACTTTGCTGAGCTTTTCAGGAAACCTCTGTTTTTCTTCCTGATTTACGGCATCCACAGTTCTTTTATTTTTTTAGAGCGAGATGAAACCAGCTGAGAAAAAGTGATCATAAATGTTAGCAGGAGACCGACACCATCAAACCAGCACAGGTGGCAGCAGGCACTGTACGTGGGAAAGCAAAACCTCCTCAAGACAAGGCTTATTGACAGCAATCCCAAAAATAGAAGGGTCACTGGGCTCAAGACGTTAACTCATTGGTCTCTCTCCTACTTTGAAATCCAGAGATTGCCACCACCAGAATGCTCTCTGGCCAGAATCAATTGGAACAATGTCACCTGTAAACAGGAGTGTGCAATCCCTGTGACATCTCTATGGAATGGTGAAGGGGTATGAAAGGCACTTTACATGTCACCCTCCCCATCCCCAGCCAAGTTTAGATTCAATAATTTACACTGAACTGACTGGTACAAGCATGTTGTCCCATCCATTTCCCCCTGTTCTTGCCCGAGTGCCCACCTGCAGTTGACATACCAGCACTCTACACAATTGTAAACTTAGGTTGCTGCAAAGTCTCCCCCCATCTTACGCATTACACCCCCACCCCAGTGGATGACTCGCATCTGAGGTCAGGAGAGGAGACAAAAGGAAGTGCCCTTTGCAAAGCAAGGGCACTGGAGCAGTGGACGATACTTCATTGAGACTGCTCTGCCATCTCTGTTTATTAATGGGTCAATATGATCTCTCTCTTACTCTCTCTCTCTCTCTCACACACACACACACACACACACACACACACACATCCAACTTAAACACTTTCTCAATCAAAAACAGAAACAATAACCATTCTGATGAAGGGTAACTGGACACAAAACATTGACTCTTTCCGACTGTCATGGAGCATGGAACGGGCCCTTTGGCAGTCCACATTCCTAACCTTTCATGTAAAACTCCGGACCCTCACATTTTTGTTCAACAAACCCCCTCTCACCCTAAACGCTTGGCCCTAATTTTAGTCATTTCAATTCTGGGAAAAAAAGATTCTGGCTCTCATTTAGTGTATCTCATTAATTTATAGGCTTGTGTCAAATCTCCTGTCAGCCTCCGCTGCTCCAGAGAAATGAACTGAGTTTTTCTAGCCTTTCCTGATATCTCATAAACTCTAATCCATGCAGCATTCTGGTAAACCTCTTCTGCACCGGATCCAAAACTTTCACATCCTTTCTGTAATATGGTGACCACAGTTGAAAACAATACACTTAGTGCTGCCGAAACAAAGTCTGATAAAGCTACAGCATGACATCCTGATTGTTGTACTCAATTCCCAGACCAACAAAGACAATCATGCCACATCCATTCTTTATTACCATATGGGAGCAGCCTCCTGGGTGTAAAAACACAGATTGCCAACTTGGCTGAGCAGCAGCGAATACTATGTACATTGGCCAAGTGAAACTCTGAAATCACGAAACCCACACATCAGATGTAGAGCAAACACAGCTTTTGTGCTCCTAAGATGCTGCTTGACCTGTTGTGTTCATCCAGGTCAACACTTTGTTATCTCGGATTCTCCAGCATCTGCAGTTCCATTTATCCTGGACAGAAAGGCACCTGGTCATGCTACACAAAGATACCTGACAGCAGCATGCCATCAAAATGATTGATTTTGTTTCAAATGATTTAGGGTCCTCACCCTGATTGGTGAGAAATACAGAAAGTTCCAGAAACGCAATTAAAATATATAAAAACAGAGTTCACCTGCAGACCGCGCTCTTGGAATCGTTCTTGTAATCGTCTGAGGCCCGAGAAGAGCAGAATGCAAGGAGGCAGAGACCAGCTGAGCATCAAGAGAGGTAGAGAGGGAGAAAGCAGCTTTGCAGACCCAGAGAGAGAGTCACGGAAAAAAAGTGACTGTGTAAATTTACAAGAGACTCTGGAAGTATCATAAACCTAAGTGATGGGATATTGCTCATGATTGTAGTTTTGTTCCTGATAAATTGTGAATGTTTTACTTTGTTACTGACTTGTGCTCATATTGATTTACTCGCTTTGGTACTGTGGGACACCTGTGCAAATTCATTCAGAACATTCCAGTCGTAGTTGTCTGGAAAATGTTGAAGGAGGAATCGGATAACATGATCTCTTTTTGTGACCACTCGGGGAGCAAAAACTTGAACCCCAACATCACTCTTATAATTACTATTTAGGATTCTGTCATGATTCTTTCCCTTAACATTTGATATACACTATCCACAACTCTAGCATTCTGTTATCTCCTTCACTGATGCTGCCAGACCTGCTGACATTTCCCAGCAACTTTGTTTTTGTTCTCTGATCTTTGTCTGATTAGCAAACTTACAAACCCACTCATTTCCATACCCAACCAAGTCATTTACATACAGCATAAAGAGCAGAGGACCCATTTCTGAAGAAGGATCTCGGCCCGAAACATCAGCCTTCCTGCTCCTCTGATGCTGCTTGGCCTGGTATCCAGCTCTACACTTTGTTATCTCAGTATCTCCAGCATCTGCAGTTTCCACTGTCGCTGAAACAATTTTAACCCCTCTGCGAAGCCTCTTCTTTGGATGTCTTCCCTGTTGAAGTTACCCTCCTCTCTTTGGCATTTCTGGTGAAGGGCCAAGGCCTGAAACATCAGCCTTCCTGCTCTGCTGATGCTGCTTGGCCTGCTGCGTTCATCAAGCTCTACACCTTGTCACCCCAGTACCTTTATTACCATATGGTAGCAGCCTCCTGGGTGTAAAAACACAGATTGCCAACTTGGCTGAGCAGCAGCGAATACTATGTACATTGGCCAAGTGAAACTCTGAAATCATGAAACCCACACATCAGATGTAGAGCAAACACAGCTTTTGTGCTCCTAAGATCCCTGCAGAACACCACTAATCACAGACTTCCAGCTGGAAAACAAGGCTCAGTCATGACCAGAGCAAGGGTTACCGGACCCGCAACATTAATCTGATATTTTGTCACAGATGCTACAAAACCTGTTGAGTTTTTCCAACAACTTCTGTTTTTGTTTGTCCACCATTACTCTGTGTCCTCTATGGACAAGCCACTTCTGAATCCACGTGGCCAAGTCACCATGGATCCCATGCATCTGTATCTTCTGGGTGAGTCTTGCATGTGGGACCATGTCAAAAGCCTGACTAAAATCCATGTAGACAATGTACACTGCTCTACCCTCATCAATCACCTTTGTCACCTCCTCGCAAAATTCAACCAAGTTAACAAGACATGACATGCACTGCAAGAAAGCCATGCTGACCGTCCCTAACTGGCCATGTTTTTTCAAATATGTATAAATCCAATCCTCGGAATTATCTCCAAGAGTTTCCAAACCACTGAGGTGAGACTCACCAGTCTGTATGTTCCTGGATTATCCCTATTTGTCTCGAAGAGAGGAATAACATTAACGCCTCGCCAGTCCCTTGGGACCTTTCCAGTGCTTCGCAAGGACACAAAGATCTTAGCCAAGGCCCCAGCAATCATCTCTTTTAACTCACTCAACAACTTGGTGTAGATGCCATTGGGTCCAGGAGACTTGTTACTCTTCAAAAGTCTGGACGTCACTTCTTTCTTCATCTCAAAATGCCCTCGCATATTAGCATGCTCCACATAAAGCTCACTATCATAGATCATAGAATCCCTACATTGTGGAAACAGGCCCTTTGACCCAACAAGTCCACATCGACCCTCAAAGCATCCCACCCAGATCCATCCCCATATAAGCCACCTCATCTACACATCCCTGAACATTATGGGCAATTTAGATTGGCCAATCCATCCAGCCTGCACATCTTCGGCCTGTGGGATGAAACTGGAATACCCGGAGGAAACCCACGCAGACACGGGGAGAATGTGCAAACTCCATGCAGACTGTCGTGCACTGTGGAATCAAACTCATGTCCCTGGCACTGTGAGGCAGCAGTGCCAACCACTGAGCCACCATGCCGCACTATCGTCCACATCCTTCTCCTGGGTGAATACTGACACAAAGTACACATTGAGAACAAAGCACAAAGAAGATTACAGGACAGGAACAGGCCCTTCGGCCCTCCAAGCCTGCACCAATCCACTTCCTCTCTCTAAACCTGTCACCTATTTTCCACTGATCTGTGTTCCTGTGCTCCCTGCCGATTCATGTATCTGCCTTGATACATCATAAATGACGCTGTTGTGCCCGCCTCTACCACCTCCACTTGCAACGTGTTCAAGGCACCAACCATCCTCTGCATTAAGAACTGTCCAAGCGTATCTCCCTTTAACTTTTCCCATCTTGCCTTGAAATTGTGACCCCTGGTAATTGAACCCCCAACTCTGGGAAAAAGCTTCTTGCTATCCACCCTCTCCATACCTCTGATGATTTTGTAGACCTCAATCAGGTGAACTCTCAACCTGCATCTTCTGACATAAATAATCCACAATCGACACAACCTCTCTTCATAGCTAGTGCCTTCCATACCAGGCAACATCCTGGTTAACCTCCTCTGCACCGTCTCTAAAGCATTTGCATCCTTTTAGTAATGTGGCGACCAGAACGGTACGCGGTATTCCAAAAGTGGGCAAACCATAGTCCTATACAACTGTAACATGACCGGCAAACTGTTGTACTCAATAACCTGTGTGATGACTGAAAGCATGCTGTATGCTCTCTTGACCACTCTATCGACCTGCGTTGCCACCTTGAGAGTACAGTGGACCTCAACACCCAGATCTCTCAGTGCATTAATTTTCCCCAGGGCTTTTCCATTTACCACACAGTTTGCACTTGAATTGGACCTTCCAAAATGCATCACCTCGCCGTTTCCTGGATTGTACTCCATCTACCATTTCTCTGCACAATGCTCCAATCTATCTATATTTTGCTGCATTATCCGACAGTCCCCTTCACTCTCTGCTACTCCACCAATCTGAATGTTATCTGCAAACTTGCTAATCAGACCATCTGTACCTTCCTCCAGATCATTTATGTAGATCACAAACAACAGTGGTCCCAACACGCATCCCTATGGAACACCACTAGTAACAGTTCTCCATTTTAAGAAACTCCCTTCCAATACAACTCTCTGTCTCCTATTGCCCAGCCAGTTCTCTATCCATTGAGCTAGTGCACCCTGGACCCCATGCGACTTCACTTTCTCCATCAGCCTACCATGGGGAAAGTTATCAAACATCTGACTGAAGCCCATGTATATGACATCTACAGCCCTTCCCTCATCTATCAACTGTGTCACTTCCTCAAAGAATTCGAACAATTTGGTAAGACATGACCTTCCCTGCACAAAACCACTCTGCCTATCACTAATATGTCCATTTTCTTCCAAATGTAAAGATCCTATCCCTCAATATATTTGCCAGCAGCTTCCCCACCACTGACATGATGCTCACCGGCCTAAAATTACCTGGGCTATCCTTGCATCACTTCTTAAACAAGGGGACAACATTAGTAATTCTCCAGTCCTCCAGCACCTCACTCATTCTCAATGCTGCTGCAAAGCTATGTGTAAAGGCCCCAGCTCTCTCTCGCTTCCCTCAGTAACCTGGGATTGACCTTATCCAGACGTGGGGACTTGTCCATCCTGATGCCTTTTAGAACAACTCCCTACTTATGTCGATTTGTCCTCAAGTAATCCAACATCTACCCCTAACCTCAACATCTGTCATGTCCCTCTCCTCAGTAAATACCAACACAAAGTACTCAGGTACAAAGTACTCAAGTACAAAGTACTGAGGGGTATGGTCTGAGAAGATTGTCTTGGGTTTTCAAATATTAAAGTTGCATTGTATTTTTCCTGGATATTAACTTGACAGAAGACATTCGCACAACTGTGTCAGGCTCAAGACTCACCTCCCCCAAGACACTGAAAGGGACCTGTACCACATTCTATAAGGATCGTACGATGTGTTTGGTTCCACACGAGCATCTAAGAGCCTTACTGTAGACACCCCGACAAAGTGCATTTTGGTAGAGAGTGGGGATATTTGCTGAGGATCTCTCAGGCTTTTCCTGCTGTCATTGTGGCTCCCAGAACAGAACTCTCTTACTGTCTCTCTTCTGCTCCTATTCCTCTCTGCCCCGCCCTACATGAGCCATTTCAAGCTTGACTTTCAATTTTTATTTCCTTTCCCCTTCTTGAATATATCAGCAGGGCTTGAGAGTTTAAAACATTTCAGATAATCAGTGAGATTTTGAACTCATGTATTCTGATTGAAATGCCTTTGTGTGTGTGCGTGTGTGTGTGTTGAATTTGTGGAGTAGTGTGTGGAAGAAAGAATGGGAATGAGAGTCAGGGAATGAAAACAAGGAACTGAGTGTGTTTTGTGGATCATGACAGGCCAGGGACATGGACCGTCACATTATGCGTACATCATGAAATTACTGACAATCAAACTGCACTCAGATGGGCATACACAGACAGGCAGTGTCTCCCCATCTCCCCCGTCCTTTCCACACTAACCCCTCCCAATACACAGACACATGACACAGACACACACAAAGATATTTCAATCAGAATACAGGAGTTCAAAATCTCACTGATTCGTTTCATCAGGTCAGACAATGTAAAGTTCCCTGTTCTCCCCAGTCCTGCATGGGGGGTGAGTTGTGATTTGAGACAGGGAAATGGTGGGCTTGAAGAGGAGGCATGTGATCAATGTTTTAAATTCTCAAGCCCTGCTGATATATTCAAGATGGGGAAAGAAAATAAAAATTGAAAGTCAAGCTTGAAATGGTTCTTGTAGTGCGGGGCAGAGAGAGACAGGAGCGGAAGAGAGAGAGTAAGAGAGTTCTAATCTGGGAGGCACAATGGCAGCAGGAAAAGCATGAGAAATCCTCAGCAAATATCCCCACTCTCTTCCCAAATCCACTGTGTTGTGTTGTCGACAGTAAAACACTCAGAAGCCAGTGTGGAACCAATGTTTAACACTTTCAAACTACATTGACACAACGAACAAGCTTAAAAAAGTTATTTAAAAACAAAAAAATGGTAAAGCTTTGCAGCCCGAGAATTAGTATCTCATTGCCAGGGAGGTTCCTGTCTGCAATTAATATCTCAATAAGACACATGCCTCCTTAGAGAGCAGACTGAGAGATAGTGCAGAGATAGCAGGAACTGTTTTTGCAAGACAATCTGTACAAAGAACATAGAACAAAAAAATTACAGCACAGGAGCAGGGGTTTTGGCCTTCCAAGCCTGTGCCAATCCAAATCCTCCATCTAAACCTCTCGCCTATTTTTCAAGGATCTGTAACCCTCTGCTCCCTGCCCGGTCATTATCTGACTCGCTATATGTTAAATGATGCGATTGTGCCCACCTCTACCACCGCAGCTGGCAACGCCTTTCAGGCACCCACAACCCTCTGCGTTAAGATGTGTCCAGGCATATCTCCCTGAAACTTTTCTCCTCTCACCTTGAAATCATGACCCCTCATGATTGATTCCCCTACTCTGGGGGAATAAGCTTCTTACTATCGAACTTGTTGATACCTCACATGATTTTCTAGACCTCACAAATTTCTGGAGAAAGTTCCAGACCCAAAACGTCAGCCTTCCTGCACTCTTGATGCTGCTTGGCCTGCTGTGTTCATCCAATTGTACACCCTGTTATATGAGAGAGAGTGCAATTGCCTGAAAATCTTGGATACAGTTAGCAAACACCTCACTGAGAATAAATCTGGACAAGAAATTGTCAGATTCATTTTCAAACCGTGTTCAGTGTCTCTAATGAGAGATTGAGCCCCTCTGCCGGTCTGGTTGTGATTGTGTGTGTGCGTATGTCTGTCTGTCTGTGTCTACTCAGCAATATCTCAAGCTGCTGGTTAATTGCTCTCGTGATTAGTTTGTATTTTTATTCTGCTATGGCATTGTGCTACACAGTGGAGTATAGGTACAGCAGATAAACCTGGGCTCTTGCTTCGAAACTTTTTTTCCAAAGTTCTCTCATTCCCGCTTTCAATTCGTCCTTTCTGTTTTAACTTGAGGATTGTTTAATTGGAAAGCTGCAATGTGAGGATCCAAAATATTGTGCCAGGAAAACCTTGAACAGGAGAAACTTCCATTGGGGTAAACTGAAGTTTCCCCACATGAGTTGTGTCTCTTTATGACCCTGAGGTTTAATGTGGTTATGTAAAGGGCAGGAGGATAAAATTTGACACTGAGCGAAAGAACTGCAAAATTGAGAAAGCAGGAAAAACAGGAAAGTGAAGGTGTGACATTTGAGATGATGAATTCGGTTCTGGGGTCAAAGGAAATAGTTAAACTTAACCATCATCACAGAGGGGTAAAGATCAGATTATCTGACTGCTGATACAATTATTCAATGTGGGATCTTAAGCTGCAACAACTGTTCGAATGCCATCATTTCAGACAGTGACTGTTGTAATCATATAACTTACCATTTTAAAGATTTCCAAAGGCTCTGCCATGAAAACTCAATTCATTGCCTGATATGTGTGTGTTTGGATGTGGCTGAGAAATGTGCTGACTCATTTGGAGAGGAAACCAGTGATCTTGCTGTGCTCTGTCTCCATAAAGCTTGTCCTGTTTGCGTTTCAAATAATGCTATCCCTTTTCTCCCAAGGGATTTTCTTTCGTCTATTTGAAGAATGAAAGAGAGAAAGTTTGGAACAAGGAGACCTTTGAACAAGAGCTTTCTCCAAAGGGGACATGGTCCTCAGATCTGAAATCTGTTGAACAGGATGCACCCTCTGAGGCTCACATACGTTGTGTCTTTTCATTGCCCCAGAGTTTAAGTTCCTCTCTGGGACCCTGGTTGTTAGTAACCTCCGGTTAATTGGGTTCTGTCGAATTGCAGCCCTGTCAGTTTAAAACATCGAACGCAGAAATGTCTGTGAACTCTGTCCATATTTCACTCTGCCTTCACAAATACTGGAAATGATGAAGAACTAGAGTTTAGTAAAATGGAGAGACTGAAGCGAGCCTGTGTTAGAAGTGAAACTGTTTTGGAGAAATTGACAGCATTGAAAGCTCATAAAATTCTAAGGGCTTGACAATCTGCATCCCTGAATACTGAAGGAGGTGACCCTACAAACAGTGGATTGATTTGTGGTCACAATTTAAACTGTTTTCTTCAACTTTCATCTCAGCTGCTCTCTGTGCCATTCCCATCCCAGCACATGCCCCCACCCCCGGCACACACCCTCACAAACATCTGTCTTCCTCTCCCACCTGACCTCCCAGAGGTCATGACTTGGAGGATGTTTGCGGACAGAACAACCACAATCAGCAGCTCTTTGGATCAAACCAGCTCCTTCTGTGCTATTTGAAATCAGAATTTGGTGGATTGCACTGGACTGCTGCTGTAGAAGGTGCTGCCACGGGGCAGTTGTGAGCAGTCAGTGAGGCATTTATATGTTGCAAATTGATCAGCCAAAGCAATGTGACTAGGGCAGCCTCACACTCACGTGAGAGTGTTTTGGAGAGGGAAGGGTCAAACCCCTCTCACCGTTAAACTGACATAAAGCCAAATCTGCTGTTAGAGGAGTGGGGTTCCCTTCTACCCCAAAAACACCCAGAGAAGCTCCCCATCTTACACATTACACCCCCACCCCAGTGGATCACTATCCTCTGAGGTCAGGAGAGGAGACAATAAGAGGTTCCCTTGGCAAAGCAAGGGCACTGGAGCACTGGCTGACACTTCCTTGAGACTATAAAATGTGAGGCTGGATGAACACAGCAGGCCAAGCAGCATCTCAGGAGCACAAAAGCTGACGTTTCGGGCCTGGACCCTTCATCAGAGAGGGGGATGGGGGGAGGGAACTGGAATAAATAGGGAGAGAGGGGGAGGCGGACCGAAGATGGAGAGTAAAGAAGATAGGTGGAGAGGGTGTAGGTGGGGAGGTAGGGAGGGGATAGGTCAGTCCAGGGAAGACGGACAGGTCAAGGAGGTGGGATGAGGTTAGTAGGTAGCTGGGGGTGCGGCTTGGGGTGGGAGGAAGGGATGGGTGAGAGGAAGAACCGGTTAGGGAGGCAGAGACAGGTTGGACTGGTTTTGGGATGCAGTGGGTGGGGGGGAAGGGCTGGGCTGGTTGTGTGGTGCAGTGGGGGGAGGGGATGAACTGGGCTGGTTTAGGGATGCAGTGGGGGAAGGGGAGATTTTGAAACTGGTGAAGTCCACATTGATACCATATGGCTGCAGGGTTCCCAGGCGGAATATGAGTTGCTGTTCCTGCAACCTTCGGGTGGCATCATTGTGGCAGTGCAGGAGGCCCATGATGGACATGTCATCAAGAGAATGGGAGGGGGAGTGGAAATGGTTTGTGCAGTTGTTTGTTGCGAACTGAGCGGAGGTGTTCTGCAAAGCGGTCCCCAAGCCTCCGCTTGGGGACCGCTTTGCAGAACACCTCCGCTCAGTTCGCAACAAACAACTGCACCTCCCAGTCGCAAACCATTTCCACTCCCCCTCCCATTCTCTTGATGACATGTCCATCATGGGCCTCCTGCACTGCCACAATGATGCCACCCGAAGGTTGCAGGAACAGCAACTCATATTCCGCCTGGGAACCCTGCAGCCATATGGTATCAATGTGGACTTCACCAGTTTCAAAATCTCCCCTTCCCCCACTGCATCCCTAAACCAGCCCAGTTCATCCCCTCCCCCCACTGCACCACACAACCAGCCCAGCCCTTCCCCCCCACCCACTGCATCCCAAAACCAGTCCAACCTGTCTCTGCCTCCCTAACCGGTTCTTCCTCTCACCCATCCCTTCCTCCCACCCCAAGCCGCACCCCCAGCTACCTACTAACCTCATCCCACCTCCTTGACCTGTCCGTCTTCCCTGGACTGACCTATCCCCTCCCTACCTCCCCACCTACACCCTCTCCACCTATCTTCTTTACTCTCCATCTTCGGTCCGCCTCCCCCTCTCTCCCTATTTATTCCAGTTCCCTCCCCCCATCCCCCTCTCTGATGAAGGGTCCAGGCCCGAAACGTCAGCTTTTGTGCTCCTGAGATGCTGCTTGGCCTGCTGTGTTCATCCAGCCTCACATTTTATTATCTTGGAATCTCCAGCATCTGCAGCTCCCATTATCTCTGATACTATTTTAACTTCCTTGAGACTGCTGTGCCATCTCTGTATATTAAGGGGTCAATATCATCTCTCTCTCTCTCTCTCTCTCTCTCTCTCGCACCCGCGCGTGCGCGCACACACACACACACACACACACACACACACGCGCACACACACACACAGATCCAACTTAAACACTTTCTGAATCAAAAACAGAAACAATAACCATTCTGATGAACGGTAACCGGACACAAAATATTGACTCTTTCTGACTGTCATGGAACTCAGAACTGTACAGCAAAGTAACAGGCCCTTTGGCATTCCACACTCATAACGTTTAGTGTTCAAATCCTGATTCTCACATTTCCTTTGAACAATCCCCCCTCTCAACCTGAATACTTGGCCCTATTTTTCATCATTTCAATTGTGGGGAAAAGATTCTGGCTGTCATCTAATGTATTTCATTAATTTATAGACTTGTGTCAAAATATCCCTCAGCTTTCGCTGCTCCAGAGACAAGAACTGAGTTTTTCCAGCCTTTCCTTATATTTCATACCCTTTAATCTAGGCAGCATTCTGGTAAACCTCTTCTGCACCCTCTCCAAAACCTTCACATCCTTTCTGTAATGTGGTGACCAGAATTGAACACAATACACTCAGTGCTGCCGGACCAAAGTCTGATAAAGCTACAACATGACATCCTGACTGTGGTACTCAATTCCCAGACCAACAAAGGCAAGCGTGCCACATTCATTCTTTGTTATCCTGTTGTAGCAGCCTCCTGGGTGCAAACACAGAGACGGCCAACTTGGCTGAGCAGCAAGGACTGCTGGTCACAGATGCCAAGTGAAACTCTGAAATCACAAAACTCACACACCAGACGAAGTGCACACACAGCAGCAAGGTAGCAGGTAGTCTGCACAGACACCCCCAACAACTTATCCACTAAACAAAAGGCAGCCCAGACAGAAAGGCACCAGGTCATGGTGCACAAAGAAACCTGACAGCAGCATGCCATCAAAATGATTGAATTTGTTTCAAATGATTCACCTGATTGGTGAGAAATACAGAAAGTTCCAGAAACACATTTACAATTTATATAAACAGAGTTCACCTGCAGACCACTCTCTTGGAATCCTTCTTGTAATCGCCTCAGGCCCAACGAGAAGAACAGAATGCAAAGAGGCAGAGACCAGCTGACCATCAAGAGAGAGGGAGAGAGGGAGAAAGCAGCTTCACAGACCCAGAGACAGAGCGACGGGAAAAGTGACTGTGTAAATTTACAAGCGACTCTGGAAATACTGTAAACCTAAGAGACAGTATGTTTCATATCGATAATTCCTGTAATTTTGTTCCTGATAAATTGGGAATGTTTTACTTTGTTACTGACTTGTGTTTGTATTGAATTACACACTTTGGTACTGTGGGACACCTGTGCAAATTCATTCACAACATTCCAGTCGTAGTTGTCTGCAAAACGTTTCAGGAGGATTCAGACAACACTACCTACTGCTGTGACCACTCTCGGGAAGCTCTAAACTTGAACTCCCAAGATCAGTCTGTACATCAATACTGTTCAGGATTCTGTCATGATACTTTTCCTTAAAATTTGATCTACACTCTCCACAACTTCACCAATCTTCTATTTCCTTCACAGATGCTGCCACACCTGCTGACCTTTTCCAGCAACTTTGTTTTTGTTCACCCATCTTTGTCTGATCCATAAACTTCATAACCCACACATCTCCATCCACATCCGAGTCATTTAGATACATCATAAACAGCAGATTACCCATTTATGAAGAAGGATCTAGGCTCGAATCATCAGCCTTCCTGTTCCTCTGATGCTGCTTGGCCTGCCATCCAGCTCTACAACTTGTTATCTCAGTCTCTCCAGCATCTGCAGTTCCCGCTGTCTCTGAAACAATTTTAACCCCTCTGCAAAGCCTCTTCTAAGGATGCCTCCTCCCTTTGGCATTTCTGATGAAGGATTGAGGCCCGAAACATCAGCCTTCCTGCTCATCTGATACTGCTTGGCCTGCTGTGTTCATCGGGCTCTCCACCTCGTTATACCAGTACAGTACAAAACACTGCAGAACACCAGGAGTCACAGCCTTCCAGCTGGAAAAGAACCATCCACTATCACCTGAGGAAGGGTCACCAGACCCGTAACATTAATCGGATATTTTCGTCACAGCTGCTGCGAAACCTGTTGAGTTTTTCCAGTGACTTCTGTTTCTGTTTGTCCACCATTACTCGATGTCTTCTCTGAACAAGCCAATTCTGAATCCATGAGGCCAAGTCACCGTGGTCCCATGCATCTGTATCTTTTGGGTGAGCCTTGCATGAAGAACCTTGTTGAAAGCCTTACTAAAATCCATGTGGACAGTATACACTGCTCTACCCTCATCAATCACCTTTGGCACCTCCTCGTAAAATTCACCCATGTTAATAAGACATGACATGCACTGCAGAAAGCCATGCTGACCATCCCTAACTGGCCATGTTTTTCCAAATGTGTGTAAATCCTATCCTGAGAATTATCTCCAAGAGCTTCCCAACCACCAACGTGAGACTCACCGGGCGGTATGTTCCTGGATTATCCCTATTTGTCTTGACGAGAAGATCATCATTAACTCCTCACCAGTCCCTTCGGACCTCTCCAGTGGCTCACAAGGACACAAAGATCTTCGTCAAGGCCGCAGCAACCTTCTCTTTTAGCTCATTCAACAACGTGGTAGAGATGCCACTGGGTCCAGGAGACGTGTTACTCTTCAAAAGGCCCAACACCACTTCTTTCTTCATCGCAGAATGCCCGAGCATATTAGCATACTCCACACAAAGCTCACTATCATATATCATAGAATCCCGACATCATGGAAACAGGCCCTTTCGCCCAAGTCCACACCAACCCTCAAAGCAGCCCACCCAGATCCATCCCACTGTAACCCACCTAATCTACACGTCCCTGAACACCATGGGCAATTTAGCTTCGTTAATCCATCCAGCCTGCACACCTTCGGCCTGTGGGATGAAACCGGAACACCCGGAGGAAACCAATGCTCACACAGGTGAATGTGCATACTCCATGCAGACAGTCGCGCACTGTGGAAGAAAACCCATGTCCCTGGCACTGTGAGGCAGCAGTGCTAACCACTGAGCCACCATGCCACACTATCGTCCGTATCCTTCTCCTGGGTGAAAATTGACACAAAGTACTCATTGAAAACAAAGCATAAAGAAGATTACAGCAGAGGAACAGGAATTTGGCCCTTCAAGCCTGCACTGATCAACGTCCTCTTCTAAACTGCCGCCTATTTTCCAAGAATCTGCGTGCCCCTGCTCCCTGGCCATCCATTTATCTGTCCAGATACATCTCAAATCATCCTATTGTGCCCACCTCTACCACCTCCACTTGCAAGGCGTTCCAGGGACCCATCACCATTTGTGGAAAGAACTTTCCACGCATATCTCTCTGAAACTTTTCCCCTCTCAACTTGAAATCATGACCCCTAGTAATTGAGTCCCCACGTCTGGGAAAAATCTTCTTGCTATCCACCTTTTCTGTGCCTCTGATGATTTTGTAGACCTCAATCAGGCCCCCTCTCAATCTGCATCTTTCTAACATAAATAACCTTCATCTGCTCAACCTCTCTTCATACCTAGCACAACCAAACCAGGCAACATCCTGGTGAACCTCCTCTGCACCCTCTCCAAAGCACGCGTGTCCTGTTGGCAATGTGATCACCAGAACTGTGCGCAGTATTCCGAATGCAGTTGAACCAAAGTCCTATACAACTGTCACATGACCAGCCAACTGTTGTACTCAATAACCTGTCTGATGAATGAAAACATGCCGTATGCCTTCTTGACCACTCTGCCGACCTGCGTTGCCAACTTCAGTGTACAATGGACGTGAACACCCAGATCTCTCTGTGCAGCAATTTCCCCCAGGGCTTTTCCATTTACCATACAGTTCGCTCTTGATTTGGATCTTCCAAATTGCATCACCTCACATTTTCCTGGATTGAACTCCATCTTCCATTTCTCTGCCCAACTCTCAAATCTATCTGTATTCTGCTGCATTCTCTGAGAGTCCCCTTCACTCTCTGCTGCTCCACTGATCTTAGTGTCATCTGCAAACTTGCTAATCAGACAATCTGTACTTTACTCCAGGTCATTTATGGATGTTGCAAACAACACTGGTCCCAACACAGATCCCTGTGGAACACCACTGGTGACAGTTCTCCATTCTGAGAAACTCCCTTCCGCTACAAATCTCTGCCTCCTGTTGCGCAGCCAGTTCTCTATCCATCGAGCTAGTACACCCTGGACCACATGTGACTTCACTTTTCCATCAACCTACCAAAGGGAATATTATCAAACACCTTACTGAAGTCCATGTATCTGACATCTGTACCCCTTCCCTCTTCGATCAACTTTGTCACTTCCTCAAAGAATTCCAACAAGGTGGGAAGACATGACCTTCCCTGCGCATACCATGCTGCCTATCACTAATAGGCACATTTTCTTCCAAATGTAAATAGATCCTATCCCTCAGTATCTTCTCCAGCAGTTTCCCCACCACTGACATCAGGCTCACCGGCCTATAATTACCTGGATTATCCTTGCTACGCTTCTTAAACAAGGGGGCTACATGAACAATTCTCCAGTCCTCCAGGACCTCACCCGTGCTCAACAATGCTACAAAGATATCTGTTCAGGTCCCAGCTCTCTCTCGCTCCCTCCCTGATACCTTTTAGAATACCCAACACTTTCCCCCTCCTTATGTCGAATTGACCTCGAGTAATCAAACATCTACCCCGAACCTCAACATCTGTCATGTCCCTCTCGTCATTGAATACCAACGCAAAGTCGTCATTAAGAATTTCACTCAAATTCTCTGACTCCTTGCATAACTTCCCTCCTTTGTCCCTTAGTGAGCCAACCCTTTCTAGGGTTTCCCTCTTGCTCCTTAGTTACGAGTAAAAGTTTGTGGGATTTTCCTTAACCCTGTTAGCTCAAATTATTGCATGACCCCTTTAGTGCTCTTAATTTGTCATTTCAGATTGGTCCTACTTTCCTGATATTTTTCTAAAGCGTCTGCTTTCAGTCACCTCGAACTTATGTATGTTTCCTTTGTACTCTTTGCTGGTCTCACAATTTCACCTGTCATCCATGGTTCTCTAATCTTACCATTTCTATCCCTCATTTTCACAGGGAAATGTCTGTCCTGCACTCTAATCGCCCTCTCTTTCAAAGCCTCTCTCATATCAAGTGTGGAATTACCCTCAAACAGCTGCTCCCAATCGACATTCCCCAGCTCCTGTTGAATCTTGCTATAGTTGGCCTTCCCCCAATTTCGAGCTCGCCATTGTCCATGAGTAATCTAAAATGTACAGAATTGTGATCACTATTCCCAAACTAATCCCGACTGAAACTTCAACCACCTGACTCATTCCCCACACCAGGTCCTGTATGGCCCCTTCAGAAGTTGGACCATTCACATAATGCTCCATGAAACACTCCTGCGTGGTCCTTACAAATTCTGACCCATCTAAATCCCTAACACTAAGTGAATCCCAGCAAATGTTGGGAAAATTAAAATCTTCCATCACAACCACCCTGTTGCTCCTACATCTTTCCTTAATCTGTCTACCTTTCCATCTCATGCTCGCTGTTGGGAGGCCTGTAGTACAGCCCCAACATTGTTATCACACCATTCCTATTTCTGACCTCTGCCCATATTGCCTCACTGCTCGAATCCTCCCTCGTGTCTTCCTTCAGCACAGCAGTGATATCCTCTTTAACCAGTAATGCAACTCCTCCACCTCTTTTACCTCACTGTCTATCCCACCTGAAACATCTATATCCCAGCATATTCAGTTGCCAATCTTACCCTTCACTAAACCAAGTCTCAGTCAGAGCAATAACATCATACTCCCAGGTACTAATCCAAGCTGTAAGTTCATCTGGCTTACCTACTACACTTCTCGCATTAAAAAAAATACATCTCAGACCACCTGTCCCTTTGCGTTCATTGTCTGCTCTCTGCCTACTCTTCCACTTATTCACACTGACTTCATTATCTAGTTCCTTACAGGCTTTAGTTACTACCTCCTTACTGTCCACTAACCTCCTCATTTGCTTACCATCCCCCTGCCACATTGGTTTAAACCCTCTCCGACAGTGTTAGGAAAAGCACCCCCGGACATGGGTTCCAGTCCTGCCAGGTGTAGACCATCTGATTTATAATAATCCGCCCCTGCCCCACAGAACTGGTCCCAATGTCCCAAAGCCTGAACCCCTCCCTCCTGCATCATCTCACAAGGCACTCATATATCCTGCCTGATCTTCCGTTTCTACTCTGACTAGCACGTGGCACTGGTAGCAATCCTGGTATTCCTGCCTCTGAGGTCCTACTTTGTAATTTGGCTCCTCACTAACTCAATTCTGCTTGGAGGACCTCATTCCCTTTTTCTTTCGATATCATTGCTGCCTATATGCACCACAACAGGTGCTCTGCACCCTCCCCCTTCAGAATGTCCTGCAGTCGATCCAAGACATCCCTGACCCATGCACCTGGGAAGCAACATACCATTCCGGAGCCTCACATTCGATCAGAATCGCCAATCTACTCCCCTTAAAATCGAGCCCCCTTATGGCTGTAGCTCTTCCACTCTCTTTCCGATGTTCTGCACAGCAGAGCCAGCCACAGTGCCATGAAACTGGATACTGCTGCCTTCCCCTGGTTAGCCATCTCCCCCAACAGTGTCCAAAACAGTATACCTTTTTGGAGGGAGAAGACCGCAGGGGACACCAGCACTGCCTTCCTGCTTTACTTCTGCCTTTTTGTCACACATTCCTTTTCTCCCTTAGCAATCCTAATCTGCAGTGTGACTATAGGCTGTTCAATATTCCTTAAATTCGAATTAGGACGCCCCTTATCCTTCTAAACTCCGTCGAGCATTGACCCAGAGTGCTCAAATGTTATCATCTGTTAAGCTTTTCATTCCCGGTATCATTCTCGTGACCCTCCTCTGGATTTCCAGGCCAGATACATCCTGCCTGAGGAATGAGGCTGAAAATTGTTCACAATACTCTCAACGTGCTCTGACCAGGCCGTTATGAAACCTCAGAGATACATCCCTGCTTTTCTATTCTAGTTCTCTTCAAATAAACGTTAAAATTGTATTTGCCTTCCTAACTACCGACCGAACATGCAAGTTCACCTTAAGAGACTCTCAAGTCCTTTTGCACTTTAGATTCCTGGATGTTCTCCCATGTCAAACTGCCTATGCCCCTATTCTTCCTACCAAAGTGTACAGCCTCACACTTTCCCACATTGTATTCCATCTGCCACTTCTTTGCTCATTCTCCAAACCTGTCAATCATTCAGCAGCTTCCCCTCCTCTTCACTTCTACCTGTTGCTCTTCCTGTCTTTGTATCATCAGTAAACTTTGCCAGAATGCCCTCAGTTCTTCCGTCTAAATAAATAATGTATAAAGTGAAAGATTGTGGGTCCTGCACTGACCCTGATCAAATATAATGAGATACTGGCTGCTGTTAGGTTCATTTTCGGAAAACCTCACGGAATTGCTACAATAACAAGACACTGACCTGTTTAGAAAAAACAGAAATCCTTTATTGCAAAGCAAGTACAAGTTATGGAGGATCACTGTACTCAACCTGGCACAGAGTGCAGTCTCGTAAGCGATTCTTCCAGAGCAGCGGACAGTCCCCGCTTTTTATACTTTAGCGGGTGCATAATACATGAAGTAATTTTACATCTCACAAAAGCATGTTACATGAAACAATCACTCCATCAGACAATGACATGATACACAAACAATTACGACATCGAAAACTTAACGAGAGCAGGATACAGTAATGATCGTTTGCGAAGTGACTGCTAACGGCAGGAGGCGATTTCAAGTTGCTGAAGTGACAGAATGTAATTTCAAGCCACAGGAGTGTCTGGCTTGAACAAAAGTCAGTGTCCTGGCCCCTTTAACAGACACAGAACTTACATTCTTTACAGGATCTTAGAAGTCTCAAACCTTTCGAAATGCAGCCCACCTATTCTTATTTGAGACAGTTTCCACATACCACTGTACATGAAGATAAAGACTTCCAAAATTTATAACTAATTCCATTCAAGCAGGAAGCTAAAGGAAATGTCTTTTTACCTATGTGTAGGAAGACAAGGATTTACAAAGTTTTGCACCTAATTCGAGTCAGGCAGGATGTTTTAAGGCAGTGTATGCATACCTCTGTATAAGCAGATAAAGAGCATTAATGTACAGAGAATATAGAGATCAATGGAATGTTATCTCAATAGCTTCTCAGCTGCCATCCTGAGAAAGACCCTTTTATCCCACTCCCTGCTTTGTGCCACATAGCCAATCTTCTCTCCATGTTAGCACCTTGCCTCTAACACCATGGGCCCTTGTCTTACTCAGCAGTCTCCTGTGCAGCACCTTGTCAAAGGGTTCTTGAATTCCAGGGAGAGAACATCAATTGGCTCTCCTTGGTCTACCCTGCTTGTTACCTCCTCAAAGAATTCTTAAAGATTTCTCAGGCATGACCTCCCTGAGTTGAAACCATTTGGTATAATTGCCCATGCACTTCCAAGCATTCAGAATGTTCATACAGTTTTCTTCAGAAGGATCCAGACCTGAAACATCAGCTTTCCTGCTCCTCTGATGTTGCTTATCCTGCTATGTGCATCCAGCTCGACACCTTGTTATCTCAAAACTCTTGCCCAACCTGGTTTTGCAGTACATAGAATCTTCAGCTGAGTGTAAGCGTCAAAAATGAAAAATTTTCATAGTGGACATAATGCATTGTAAGAGAAATACTCACCAAAATCCAAAATCACATAACACCATGTTTTAGTTGAACAGGTCGATTTGAAGGCATAAGCTTATTTATAAACCTGTTGCAGGATAAGCTGGTGTTGCGAGACTTATGACCCTGTCCACCCCAGTTCATCACTGGCAATTCTATGTCTTGTTCAAAATGAACAGGAAAAAGTTGAAATAGAAGTTGAATGAGAGAAAATGTGATGCTGTTCCATATGGAAGCGACAGCAACAGAACAGAGTATGATTTTAATCGAGAAAGACTGATGAAAGCTTCAATACATGGGGATCTGGGGGGACGTGCACAAAACACAGAAAGCTAGCAAGTAATCATAAAAGCAAATGGAATGTTGGCCATTACTTTCAGGGGGTTGGAGTACAAGAGGAGGGAGGTCTTTCTGCAAATGTGAAAGGTGCTGCTGAGAGAAGAAGAGATAACATTTCATTGGAGGCAGATCAGAAATGTTCACAATAATGATCCAAGCATGGAAGAAATGGCTATGGAGCAAAGATTAAACAGCTTACCACTGTACTCACTGGAGTTTCACGGAATGAGAGGCAATCACATGAGGGTGTTGACATTATGCTGCACAGACAAGGTTTCCCCTCGCGGGAGAGTCCAAGAATAGAGGGCGTTGTCTCAGAATGAAGGGGCACCAATCGAAGGCTGAGATGAGGGGAAATTTCTTCTCTCAGAGGTTTGTGGGTCTTTGGAGCTCATGGTCACAGAGAGCTGTTGGGGCTGAGCGCTTCTGTATAATTAAGGGTGAAATAGGGCAATCAAGGCATGAGGGTAAAGGCAGGAGAGTGGAAGTGTATACAGGTTTGGCCCCCTAACATAATGCTGAGGGAGACTGGAATATCTGGAGTTAAATTAATTCAGTAATATCCAAGAAAATTCCAAAAAGCTTAAAGGATTCACACGAAGTGCAGGAAGGATATTTCTCTAGCTCAGTGGGTGAGTAGCTGAGAACCTTCTCAGAATCAAGGACGATCCAGTTAGGACTGAGATAAGGAGGCACCTCTTCACTTAGAGGATGTTGAATTTTAATAAGTTTGCCCCACACACCACGTGGAAGCTCTACCATCAAGGCAGAAATTGGTGAATTTCGAGTGGCAGAGTGGCAAATGACATCAAGGCACATGGAAATGTACATGAATGGCCAAGAATTGGAGCTGCAGAGATGGCTTGACAAGGGTGGATGTATGGTGCAGCAGGTTCTGAGCTTTCAGCTGAAGGAGGTCAAACAGACCAAACATCTCCTTGCTGTCTGAACAACTGCTCACCACTTTATTTTCATCAGCTCACCCAGTGTGTCATGCTTCAGGCTTCCCCTGTCACCTTACGCTGTGGCTTTCAATTTATGCACTGACTTACATGGTCCATTCACTCCCTCTCTTAAACAGATCTCAACATATGTCATGCTCAGACTCGAGCTCCAAACATATTTTACAGCCTGTACATTCATTAATGATATCACTCTTTCCTCAGCTAACCTCTGAAATCACCTGTTTAATTATATCAGATTACTCTGCCACAGAGGAGATAGGATGGAAAGAGTAACTGTTTGTTTAGTGACTGTCACTAATGTTGGTCCCCATGGATCCTAATTGTGTTGCTGCAGGGTGTAGTACAACTACTTATAAGGAGCATTATTCAATTTTTCCTCTCGTAGTCTCAGTGGGAGAGACAACCGTGATACTAACAGAGATCTGGGACACCAGAGAGAGAGATACCGAGAGAGAGAGGAGGACAGATCACAGTTTACAATTGGAGTGTAATAGATTAGAATGATGCAACAATGTATTGGAATCTGGCAATGATGGATTGGAACAATACAACACTGGATTTGAATCTGAGAACAAACGATTGGAATGTTACAACAACAGATTGGAATGGATTGACAATGGTTCAAAATGTGAGAACAGTCGATGGGAATGGGAAAACAATGGGAAGGGGTTTCATTGAGATGTTGAATTATCTTTCTATGACTTTTGATCGGAAGCCACCGAACCTCCGCATTCGATTGGTCCTTCAGATTATCCAATTCATTTATTATCCAATTCTCGCTATTGTTGCAGTGCCTGGTTAGTCTTTTGTGTTTCTATAAATTGTGGTATTTACGGCGCAATGCTTGCTGCTGTTATTTCCTTTCCTCTGTGTTGTTCATTCTGCCAACCATTGACGAGGGCCTTAGTGCGCTTGAAACTTACTCTCTCATCTTTACTGTTTCTTGCTTTCCTCTAGGTCTGCCTGTTAGGTCTGTAATCCTGGCTCTCTTAATGTCTTATTGAGCACTCACTGACTTTTCAGTGTCCATTCCTCCACTGACCTCATGTCTATGCGTTAGAGGTATTTGATCAATTGATAAAAGAATCCTTGCTTGCATTTTCAAACACCATTATTTTACCATTGGCTCCATAAAGTGCTGACATGAGAGTATCATCTCTTAGATCTTACATGTTTGCAAAATTCAATTACAGCCAATTCAAGGTAAGTTTCTGTGATTTCCATCATGGGGCAAAATGTATTGCAACAGTCACGAAGAGCCAGTTCACAGTAGCTTTCATCTCATCTTATATTTTCATTGCCTGGTGAATTTATGGAATAACAGTCATTGGGTTCACCAAATAAACTGAACACTGAAGTCAACATTTGTGGCAGGAGTGGATACAAAATGCCAAGTGCACATCTTAATCAGTGCTCAATGAAACTGGTAACATTGTTCCAAGCAGAAACTATAACTTCACTGTTTGCTTTCCTCACAGCCAACATAGTAACAATTGTGATCCTGTCCCAAGAAAAGTGTGGTCTCTCCCGATGTGTCTCTCACTATCTGGTAGCCATGGCAATAGCAGATCTCCTGGTGATTATCTTTGACCTCATATTGCGACACATTCCATTTGTCGATTTGGAAGAGCATCATTTCTTAGAGGGTATCCCTGTGTGTAATATTCACGCTGTCCTGCTTTATGCAGCAACTGACTGTTCTGTCTGGTTCACTGTCACTTTCACCTTTGATCGATTTGTAGCCATTTGTTGCCCAAATCTGAGAAGTAAATATTGCAATGTGAAAACAGCAGCCGTGGTTCTGGCAACAGTGACGGGATTGAGCTGTTTGAAGAACATTTTCTGGTATTTTTTGTATACTCATCAGTATTTTGTCAAATGCAGAGCCTGGTTTTGTCGGGTGACAAACAATGTGAGGTTTTCTCCAGTCTGGGGAGCAATTGAATTCTGTCATTACATATTAACACCAGGAGTTGCCTTTATTCTCATTCTGCTTCTCAATTTTTCACCGATTAGACACATTGCAGTGACCAGCAGATCCCGCAGGAGACTCCATCAGCAGAGCAACAGGAAGAGCACCAAAGACCCAGAGATGAAGAGTCGAAAGAATTCCATCATTTTATTGTTTCTTATCTCAGGAAATTTCATTCTATTATGGTCAGTATCAATGGTTTATTCCATATTTCGAAGAATGTTTGTTTTGGGATAGAAGTCTGTTTCTCTGCCTTACTTTGTAATGGAATTGGGCTACATGCTGCAGATGCTGAGTTGCTGCACAAACACTGTGATTTATGTCATCGCACATCCTAAGTTCAGAGAGTATTTGAAGAATATTGTGCGCAATCCCTTTACCCCAATTGTGAAATGTATTAAACATTGAGACTGACTGAAGAATTACATCATCAGCAATCAAGGCTGCACACGTTTCTGTCTCATCCACAGTCCTGGTGTCTTATTAATAGACATCATTGAAAGAAGATGATATCTCCAGGACCTTTGCTCTGTGATTTTTCCTGCCTAATTTGACAGCCTGTGCACCTGTGCCAGGATACTGTTTATCTGCATCTCAATCCAAGTGGGGGTGTGTGGCTGTGCGTGTGTAGAAGCATAAGATAGATAGATAGAGGAGCAGGTTCAGCCACAGACATATTTCTCAAGAGTGAATATAACATGATGAAATGCTGTCTAGTTTGAGGGTGATAGCAATGGTACTGACCTTTGTCTTTAAACTTATTTCAAAGAAATACAAACCCGTGAAACCACAGTTGGATATGGGGTAGAGACAAAACAGGATGTGAAATGAAGCATGGTAACTCAGCAGCTTTAGACTTTTAAGGGGGCATTTCATACTTCTTAAAAAGTATACTTTTCATTGAGACACACTTCAAAGACAAGTGAAGACCATTCTTTACTAACTACAGATGTCGAGGATCGTATCAAGATGAATGAAACTGGTCAATGCTGTGAAGCTGACTGGTATAAGTTTGGATTTCTTTGAACCGTCATTGGAAGATTTTTTGAAAGAGAGGGAGAAAGTTGAATAAAAAAATTAAACCAGTTAGAAGTTCTATTTCTACAAGTGTTGATAAAATGTTGCAGGTAGCTAAAGGAAATATTCACCCCTGAGTGACTGGAATTCAGGATTTAACAATGATAAAGGAGGGAATGGTCTGGACAATGACCAAATATTTTCTATCTCTTTCTGTAGATGACGGCATAACAAATGCCCAAAATGATAGGAAATCAGGGCGGGATGAACAGGGACTGAAAATGATTCTTATCGTTCAGTGATAATGGAAACTGCAGATGCTGGAGAATCCAAGATAACAAAATGTGAAGCTGGATGAACACAGCAGGCCAAGTAGCATCTGAGGAGCACAAAAGCTGATGTTTTGGGTAAAGACCCTTCATCGGAGAGGGAGATGGGTGGAGGGTTCTAAAGTAAATAGGGAGAGAGGGGGACGGAGACCGAAGATGAGTCGAAGATAAGATAGGTGGAGAAGACGAGATTACAAGAGAGTTGCAGGGGGAGAGAGATTCCCTGGGGTTGGTCCAGAGGGAGGAGGTAACCTCTTCAGGTTCGGCATCCCTGGAAGAGGCTTCGCAGTGAGGGTAAAATTGTATCAGTGATAATGGGAACTGCAGATGCTAGAGAATCCAAGATAACAAAGAGTGAAGCTGAAGTTACCCTCCTCCCTCCGGACCACCCTCAGAGAATCTCTCTCCCGCTGCAACTTTTTTGTAATCTCGTCTTCTCCATCGGTCTTCTCCTCTATCCATCTTCGGTCCGCCTCCCCCTCTCTCCCTATTTACTTTAGAACCCTCTCCCCATCCCCCTCTCTGATGAAGGGTCTAGGCCCAAAACGTCAGCTTTTGTGCGCCTGAGATGCTGCTTAGCCTGCTGTGTTCATCCAGCTCCACACTTTGTTATCCTGCATTCTCCAGCATCTGCAGTTCCCATTATCGCTGATACAATGTTGTGAAGCTGACTGGTATAAGTTTGGATTCCTTTGAACCATCATTGGAAGATTTTTTGAAAGAGAGGGAAAAGTGGAATAAAAAATTTAAACCAGCAATAAGTTCTATTTCTAAAAGGGGAGATAAAATGTTATAGGTACCTAAAGGAAATATTCATCCCTGACTGAATGGAATTCAGGAATTAACAATGATAAAGGAGGGAATGGTATGGACAATGACCAAATATTTTCTACCTCTTTCTGTAGATGATGGCATAACAAATGCCCAAAATGATAGGAAACCAGGGCAGAATGAACAAGGGCTGAAAACGATTCCTATCGTTCAGTGACTGGGAAATAGCAAGAACTGCTGGTGCAGGAACTTAGAGATGGTACAGTATGGACCTGGAGGAACACAGTCAATCAGGCAGTATCAGAGGAGCAGGAAAGTTGATATTTTGGATCAGGGCCCCTCATCAGGGCTGTGAAGGTGGAAGGAAGCTCAGAAATAAATGAGGTGGTCTGGAGTTGGGGGAAGGTAGTTGAGGTGGTGATAGGTGGATGCAGGAAGAGATTGTGGAAATTTTTCAATGGAGTTAAGTGAGAAGGTGGAGGGTGAAGTGTCGCATTTGCTGCCTTTGCAGAGAAAGGTTTCAGGTGTAGTGGAGCTGTGGGGAGTGTGGACAGCACGAAGGAGTCATGGAGAGTGCAATCCCTGCGGAAACAACTCAACTGCATCTCCTGCATTCCCTGCACTTCGAACCTCAAAACCTCTTGCCTAACAGCAAAAAGGATAGCGTGCCCCTGGTCCTCGCATTCCTCCAGAATAACATGTGAATCCGTTGCATTCTCCACCTCTTTCAACACTTGCAATCAGACCCCACCACCAAAGAGATATTTCCCTCCCCATCCCTATCTGCTTTTCGTAAGGACTGCTCTCTCCACTAATACCTCGTCCACTCCACACCCCCCACACGGCAACCGCAGGAGCTGCTACCCCTCCCCCTACACCTCCACTCTCACCCCCATCCAAGAACCCAAACAATCATTCCGTATCAGTCAGAGATTCACCTGAACCTACTCCAATCTCGTCTACTGCGTCTGTTGCTCCCAATGTGGTCTCTTCAATGTGGAGAGACCAAGTGCAGATTCAGGAAATGATTTGGCAGAGCATCTGTGCTCTGTACGCTCCAATCAACACCACCTTCCTGTTGCCCACCATTTCAACTCCCCTCGCCACTCCCTTGATGACACGTACAATACCTTCCATTGCAGCTGGGCATGTTATAGCCTAATGGTCTCAACATAGATTTCACTGACTTCAGTATCACCCAGTTCCACGTCTCACCCTCTGTCTAAGTCTCCATCTCATCCCCATCTCCTTGACCTGACACAACCATCTTTCTTCTCATTGATCAGCCCCACCCTTCCCATTGACCAATCTCCACAATCCCCTACCTTCATCCACCAATCACCAGCCCTCCTACAGGCACCCCCCCCCCCCATCCACGCCCGCCCTCTATTTATTTCTGCGCTCCTTTCCCCCTTGCCAGTCCCGATGTATGGTCCCAATCTGAAACATTGACTTTCCTGCTCCTCTGATGCTCCCTGATCTGCTGTGTTCCTCCAGGCACACACACAATGATATTGTGATCATTCATGAAAGGAATATACTGTATTGTAGAGTAAAACATGTACTGCAAGGGTGTTGCACCTGCTGCAGCAATTCCGTGATCCTATCCGGAAAACAAATCAGGCGAAAGAATGATTTGTTCCTTACACCTGACTCTTTGTATTATAGGATGCTGAATCAGTGACAGCTTATGTGTGTCAGATTTAATCAATTGGGCGAATGGGCTGAGGAATGGCAGATGGAGCTCAATTTAGATGAATGCAAGGTGTTGCATTTTAGTGAAGCAAAACAGGGCAGGGCTTACATCATCAATGGTAGGCTCCTGAAGATTGTTATAGAATGAAGAGATCCAAGGGTACAGGTTTATACCTGCTTGAAAATACAGTCTCACTTAGACAGAGTGATGAGGACTGCTTGAAGATGCAAGCTTTCATTGGGCAGAGCATTGATTATAACAGTTTGGATGTCTTGTTGTTGCTGTGAAATGCATTGGTGAGACCACATTTGGACTACTCCATATAGATCTGGTCACTTTACTATGGAAACAATGCTGATAGAAGTTTGAATTAGAAGAAGAATTGGATTAGCTGGGACTTACTTCCCTGGAGCTGATGAGACTTAGGGGTGACTACAGAAGACTATGAAATCACAACAGGCACAGATAAGGTAGATGAGCGACAGCTTTTCACGATGGTTACGGACTTAAACACTGGAGAAACATTGGTTTCACGTCAGAGGAGTGAGATACAAAGGGCCTCGTGGTCCAGGGATTTTTAGCACATAAAACATGGTGGGTTCCTGGAATGGACTGCCAGAGGTAGTGGAGAAGGGAAAAAAAAAGACTTCAGATGCTGGAAGCCAATGTCTACAGGTATGAGACAGAAAATGCACGGCAGGTCAGACAAATCAGGAAAGTCAGTGCTTTGGCCAAATCCTTTCATCAGGACTGGGGAGGAGGAGAGGAGCCAAGAAAGAAATAACAACAGGAGGGTGGGGCTGGATTAGTTAGGGGAGACGATGATATGTGGATGCAGGGCCGGGGTTTATTGTGATTGGTCCATGGGAAGGCTGGAGTGGAGAGTTGAGTAGGAAGATCAACAGTCTATGTCAGATCAGGGAGATCAGGAAGAGGCGGAGGGCTGCATATGCGGTAAGGCTGGGACTGGATGGACTTTTGAAGATGGTGAAGTCAGTATTGAGGCCATTAGGCTGTGAGCTCCCAAGGTGAAATATCAGGTGTTGTTCCTCCAGTTTACGTTTGGCCTCAGTGTGCCAGTGGAGGAGGCCAAGGATGGACATGTAGCCAGGGGAGTGGGAGAGGAATTAAAATGAATGGAAATTGGAAGGTCAGGTTGTTTAATGCAGACAAAATGCGATTCGATCCCTGAGTCTGTGTTTTCTGTCCCGGATATAGAGGAGACCACACCAGGACCAATGCGTACAAGGGGTTTAGTTTAAAGGGGTACATCAGAGCAGTGGAGCTGAAAACTGTGGTATGTTCCTTATGATCTATCTGGGAAGTGGGCTCATTTCCCGTTTCTGGCACTGGGAATGTGAGTGGTAACTGTCTCCAGTTACAACTCCTGGGTTTTGGAACTGGCGTGGCGGATAGGATTTCTGTGCCGCACCTGCAAAGCTGAGAGAGCCATGGATAGTAAATATGGTTATGTGGTCACACCTCAGGCCGAGAGTCCAGGAAGAGAATGGATGACCATTACACAGAGTAAGAGTTCTCAGAAGGCAATGCAGGAATCCCCTGTGGCCATTCCCCTGAGAAACAAGTATTGACACTTTAGATACTGCTGAGGGCAATGGTCTCTCAGTGGGAAGAAGCAACAGCCAATTTCAAGACACCACCACTGGTTCTGCTGCACATGTGAACAGCAAAGCCTGAGGAAATACAATAGTTGTTCAATTGTAAGAGGAACAAGTAGGATTTCAGTGGCTGCAGACCACACTCCAGGATGGCACCATGCTTCTCTCCTATTAGAAGCACAGGATGTTTCAGTGCGCCTACATGAGGGGGAGGGTGGACAGCCAGTGGTCATGACGAACGTTGGTGCCAATGACATGGGAACACAAAATGAGACAAAGTCCTAATTGCAGACAATAAGGTGATAGGAAGCAAGCTCATAAGTAGGGCGTTAAAGGTTGACATCTCAGGATTGCAGCCAGTGCAATGTACCAGCGGGGAGGAGATAGGAGGATGTAACCGATGAACATGGGACTAAAGAGATGCCCTGAGGTAGCAGTTTTCAAATTGCTGATGGAGGTGTGACGATGAAAACTGGACTGGTTAGGGCCAGGGGGCTTACTCTTTGCCGCAAATACGAGAGTGGCATCATGCCATTTATGATAATATGAATGCAGATGCTGGAGAATCAATGCTCGGTTCGCAAAAAAAACTTCTGCACCTGGTATCAATGTGGGTTTCACAAGCTTCAAAATCTCCCCCCCCCCCCCCCCCACATCCCAAAATCAGCCCAGCCCGTCCCCACCTCCCGATCCTGTTCTTCCACTCAACTATCCCCTCCTCTACATCAAGCACACCTCCATTTCCTAGCTCTTAGCCTCATTCAGTCCCCTTGACCTGCCAGTCCTCCCTGGACTGATCTGTCTCCTCCCTACCTCCCTAGCTACATTCAACTTTTCTGTCTCCATCCCCGCCTCTTTGCCTTCCTCTCTCCGCTCCACCTATTTTCTTGTCTATTGATCTTCGATGCGCCTCCCCCTCTCTCCCTATTTATTTCAGAACCCCCTTCACCCTTCCCCACTTCTGAAGAACGGTCTTAGCGTGAAACATCAGCTTTCCTGCTCCGAAGATGCTGCTTGGCCTGGTGTGTTCATCCAGCTTGCCACCTTGCCATCTGTGCCATGTTAAAGTCTGGTCTGCAACCACAGATGTCTGTGGGGGAATATGAGTGAGAGTGGTTGGGGAGGGTTTAATTTAAATTGGCAGGGAATGGGAAGCTATGCAGGGAGTCAGGGGAAGTAGAGTCAAGGCAAAGAGAAAAAGGCAGAAAGGTGAATAAGGGGCACGAAAGGCAAAGGGACAGAATCAAATAAGGACACAGTTAAAATAATGGAAATTGGTCAAGGAACGTTAAAAAGACAAGCCTTCAGGCATTCAAAATGAAGTGTATGAATCAATCACGATAACGGCTATGATGTCATTGGAATTATAAAAACATGACTGTCAGGGGACCAGAGGTGATAACCGACCATTCAATTGTACTCAGTATTTGGGAAGGACAGCCAAAATGGAAAAGGCGCTAGAGTTGAATTACTGGTTAGAGACGATACACACACAATACTGAGGAACTTTATCAAGTGAGACAATGTACATTGTGAGTAAAATTGAGAGATATCAAGGTGAACTTACAGTGCAAAGGGTAATATTGAAAGATATCGAGACCACCAAAGTGCAGTGGTCATTTTGGGAATGGTATTAAATAGAAAACTAGAACTGCAGGCAGTAAAGGAATAGTTGTAACCATGGGTGGCATTAATCTGTATGTAGTTTGGGAAAATAAAGTTAATCACATTTGTGTACACAGGATGATTTTCAGGACCAACACATTGATGTAAAAAATGAGGACAAGCCACTTAGCCTGGGTGTCACGGTGTGTGAAAGGAATTATTGTTAATGCAGTTTTTGTGGACTCCTTGGGGATGCGATGAGAAGGACTGAGAGTGAAGTTGTTGATTCTGAGACAAGAATCCTGAATCCGGACGAGCAAAACTATGATGGTACATGGTGTGAGTTGGCTATGATGGATCGGGCAATGTTACCAGAAGGAATGGCAGTGGATAGGCAATGGTGAACATTTCAGGAACGAATGGGTGAACTACAAAAATGGTATGTCCCTGTGTGGAACATGATGCAAAAGGAGGGGGAAATCATGGCTAAAAGGGGAAGGTCGCAAAAGCATTAGATGCAAAAAAGGAGCATACAAATTCATGTGAAAATCCATAGACCTAAGTGTTGGGAAAATTTAGAAGTCAGCAAAAGAAGAGCAAAAGTGTGATTACAAAGCTGGGAATAAGATCGTTGATTTTAAGATTGCTGAGAACCTCAGAACAGACTGCAATTTTTATTTTGTCAGTGTGGAAAGAGAAAAGGCTTGTGGACCTCTCCAGTGCATACTGAATGGACCCCCATTTGCTTTCACCAGAAATCCATCACCAAAAGCTATCTGCGGAAAGAATGCAGCGAGTTAAGCTGGAATTTTCCAGAGAGTCTATCCATCTGCGGAGCAGCTTCCTGGAGCCATCCACAAGTGGCCATCCCCTGCCTCTGAGTCAGAATCCTACTTGCAAAATAGTACGTTCGGGAATGTGAAGGTGATTGCAAACTGCTGTAACATCCATATGAGCACCTTGTGAGGGCACCTTCCCCAATCACTGACCCGAGCCCCCTGGCAGGTCATCAGTGGCTGAAGATGAACAGTTAATATTCAAAGCTGTATCTCCTCTTGCATCTGGCCAAGCAGCACCCTCTTACGATGCTGGAGAAATTGTTGCTCTATCCCTTTAGATTGTTGGCCTTCTTGCGTTTCAGTCCTTTGGTCAACACAAATTTAGAGAATGTGCCAAACATGATGAAAAGTTTCAACTCAAGGAAGTAGTTCTGTCAGGTAAGAAGGCATACGAAGGGGGTAGTTATTGCAGGGGTAATGTGTGTTAGGAGCATCGTTGTGTCTGTGAAATGGTCTGTCAAGCAGATCCGTCAAGTGTGTTAGGGCATCGCCGCATCAGGGAATATTCTCGCCATGGGGCAGTTGTGTCTGAGGTTAGTTTATTGGGGGCAGTTGTGTCCGGGGTCAGTGTGTCAGGGACTAGTCCTGTCGGAGCAGTTATCATGTCAGGGGTAGTTGTGCCAGAGGGGTAGATATAATCAGGGAGCTCAACATATCATGGACAGTCATGTAATGGGATCGGTTGGTGATGTCAGGGGACAGATATGTCGAAGAGTTGTTGTGTCAGGATGCAGACCTATTGGGGTGAGCAATGTTAGGGGGCAGGAGTGTTCAGGAGTGTTCGCCATGTGGCTGGCAGTCATTTTGGTGCGGGTGGGGGTGGTCAGTCCTGTTGGGGAATTGTCACTTCAGGGGGTAGTTGTGATGCGGTAGCTGTGTTGAGGGTTTGTTATGTTGGACTGGCATTCGTGCTGATGAGTAGTCACGTCAGGGGCAGTTGCGTTTGGAGACAGGCATGTTCGGCATAGCTGTGACAGTGCAGTCCTTTCGGGGGACAGTGGTGTCAGCGGGAATTCATGCCAGAGGTAGTTATGTTAGGGCACAGTTGTGTCAAGGGGCAGATGTTTCGGACGTGAGGGTGGCAGATCTGTCAATTGGTAGCTGTGTGTGGGCATAGCCACGTCAGGAAGTTTTCTTGTCAGGGCCAGTTGTGTCAGTGATTAGTGTGTTAGGGGGTATTTGTTTCAGAGGGCAGTTGTGTAGAGGGTTATTCTGTCAGGGGGCATTCATATCAGGGGACTGTTGTGTCCAGGGTGAGCATATCAGGGCGCAGTTATGTCAGGGGGCAGTTGTGTCCGAGGTTAATGTGTCGTTGAACAGTTGTACCCGGGTTAGTGGTTCAGGGGTTGGCCGTTTCATGGTAGCTGTGACGGGTTAGGTTGGCAGAGAGTAGTCCTGTCAGGGGGAGTTTGGTCTGGGGTTAGACATGTCATGGGGTGGAGCTGCTCCGATGCCAGGAGTGGGGCTGGAAGTGGGACTGCTCCTCGCTCTTTGCCTCCTGTTTCGAGCGGGTTTATCCCTGGAACACCAGCTGCAGTTACAACCCAAAACACTCAAATTTTCCCCATCCATTGCCATTATACGTGGTACTTCAACTCTTTATAAAGATAGATTGTGTATGAGAGTGTGTGTGTTTCCCGGAAGAGCCTGGGTGATGAAGAGGTAACACAGTGTGGAGCTGGAGAAACACGGCAGGTCAGGCAGCAGGAAAGGCAACGTTTCTGGCTGAAACTCTCTTCACAGGGATCCCAACCCAAAACATTTACTTTCCTGCTTGTCTGATGCTGCCTGATCTGCTGTATTCCTCCAGCTCCACACTGTGCTATCTCTCATTCAGCATCTGCAGTTCTTGCTGTCACTGAGAGATGAAATTGTTGAATCTGTCAAATACAAAATAATCACATCTTAGTCTTCTTTGAAACTTATTGCAAGACAAAGGGTCAAACAGCTGGGTCCAACCAGAAATTGCTGCCATCACTCAATAATGTGTGCTGTCTTCTGCCAGTCTCTCTCTCTCTCCCTCACGCGGGCACAATCTCTCTCTCCATTGATGCTGTCCCACATACTGAATTCTCTCTCAGACGATTTCTGTTCTTGCTTCAGAATTCCAGGATAATTGGTTCTCATTTTTCCCGTCAAGGGGGATATTCTGGCTGCCTCGCATGACAAACCCAGTCCTTCCTTAACGGTGAGCACAGAGGGTGACTCAGAGCTTGGGTGACTGAATTATTCTCTGTTGCTGACTCGTGGAAGGCAAAGGGCAGATTTGGGTTTAAGGGACGTTGCCACAGCCAAATGAAAGGGACCAGGTGGACCGGCGGTGGGTGAAGACTCGTGATAACTTCACCCCTGGTGTTAGCCAGCCTCGTGCTTAACAGCAGTCGTTTGTGGTGCCACAGACCTCTCTGCTGCTGCTGCTGCTATTTTCCTGTGAGAGGCTGTCCCCCACAACAGTGTCCAAAATAGTTGATTTTTTTGAGAGGGTCAGAGCCACAGAAGACTCGTGTACTGCCTGCCAACCCCTCCTGGTGGTCACCTGCTGACCTGCCTGAACCTGTTTAATACTGATGTCATGAACCTTCACCCCCACAATTTAACACTATCACCCCAGGACCGGTCTTGATCCTTATTTGTAACTAGCTTCAAACGTCTGGAATTAAGATCATTGCTCGAAAATGTCTCCCCATTGAAACTTTGCTCATTCCTCAAGACAAGTTCCAGTACAGCCCCTTCCCCAGCTGTACTGTCTACATAGAACATAGAACAGTACAGCACAGTACAGACCCTTTGGCCCACAATGTTGTGCGGACCGTTTACATAAACCTAAAGTCTATCTAACCTCCACCCCTTGCTAATACGATCATCCATATGCCTATCTAATAGCTGCTTCAATGCCCCCAGTGAGGCCAACTCCACTACCCACTCTGGCAATGCATTCCACGCCCCAATTACTCTCTGAGTAAAGAACCTACCTCTGGCATCTCCCCTAATCTACCCCCACTCACTTTAAAACAATGCCCCCTCGTAATAGCTGCGTCCACGCCAAGAAAAAGTCTCTGGCTGTCCACTCTATCTTTCCTTCTGATCATTTTGTCCGCCTCTATCAAGTCACCTCTCATCCTTCGCCATTCTAAAGAGAAAAGCCCGATCTCTCTCAATCTTTCCTCATAAGACCTTCCCTCCATTCCAGGTAACATCCTGGTGAATCTCCTCTGCACCTTTTCCAATGTTTCCACTTCTTTCTTGTAATGAAGCGACCAGAACTGGACTCAATATTCCAGATGTGGCCGAACCAGGGCTTTATACGTCTAGAGCATTATTTCACAGCTCTTCAAATCAATCACTTTCTGAATGAAAGCTAAAACACCATACGCCTTCTGATGAACTCGAACCAACTGGGTGGCAGCTTTCCTGGTATTTTTCCAAGGACCTTTCTTGGATGCACCGAACAAATTCGACTCCACTTAAGACCCTGGCACTTGAGATGTCTCCTTGAATATTGGTGAAAGCGTCACTCTGGTGAAAGGCTGCAGAATTCTGGCAGGCCCTTTGGCCCACTTCATCAAGGTGCTAAGTGCTGTAATGGAGTTACCTGTAAACTCCGACAGCCACCAGTGCTTTGTTGATGAGAGATAATGGGAACTGCAGATGCTGGAGATTCCAAGATAATAAAATGTGAGGCTGGATGAACACAGCAGGCCAAGCAGCATCTCAGGAGCACAAAAGCTGACGTTTCGGGCCTAGACCCTTCATCAGAGAGGGGGATGGGGGGAGGGAACTGGAATAAATAGGGAGAGAGGGGGAGGCGGACCGAAGATGGAGAGCAAAGAAGATAGGTGGAGAGGGTGTAGGTGGGGAGGTAGGGAGGGGATAGGTCAGTCCAGGGAAGACGGACAGGTCAAGGAGGTGGGATGAGGTTAGTAGGTAGCTGGGGGTGCGGCTGGGGGTGGGAGGAAGGGATGGGTGAGAGGAAGAACCGGTTAGGGAGGCAGAGACAGGTTGGACTGGTTTTGGGATGCAGTGGGTGGGGGGGAAGAGCTGGGCTGGTTGTGTGGTGCAGTGGGGGGAGGGGATGAACTGGGCTGGTTTAGGGATGCAGTGGGGGAAGGGGAGATTTTGAAACTGGTGAAGTCCACATTGATACCATATGGCTGCAGGGTTCCCAGGCGGAATATGAGTTGCTGTTCCTGCAACCTTCGGGTGGCATCATTGTGGCAGTGCAGGAGGCCCATGATGGACATGTCATCAAGAGAATGGGAGGGGGAGTGGAAATGGTTTGCGACTGGGAGGTGCAGTTGTTTGTTGCGAACTGAGCGGAGGTGTTCTGCAAAGCGGTCCCCAAGCCTCCGCTTGGTTTCCCCAATGTAGAGAAAGCCGCACCGGGTACAGTGGATGCAGTATACCACATTGGCAGATGTGCAGGTGAACCTCTGCTTAATGTGGAATGTCATCTTGGGGCCTGGGATGGGGGTGAGGGAGGAGGTGTGGGGACAAGTGTAGCATTTCCTGCGGTTGCAGGGGAAGGTGCCGGGTGTGGTGGGGTTGGAGGGCAGTGTGGAGCGAACAAGGGAGTCACGGAGAGAGTGGTCTCTCCGGAAAGCAGACAGGGGTGGGGATGGAAAAATGTCTTGGGTGGTGGGGTCGGATTGTAAATGGCGGAAGTGTCGGAGGATAATGCGTTGTATCCGGAGGTTGGTAGGGTGGTGTGTGAGAACGAGGGGGATCCTCTTGGGGCGGTTGTGGCGGGGGCGGGGTGTGAGGGATGTGTCGCGGGAAATGCGGGAGACGCGGTCAAGGGCGTTCTCAATCACCGTGGGGGGGAAGTTGCGGTCCTTAAAGAACTTGGACATCTGGGATGTGCGGGAGTGGAATGTCTTATCGTGGGAGCAGATGCGGCGGAGGCGGAGGAATTGGGAATAGGGGATGGAGTTTTTGCAGGAGGGTGGGTGGGAGGAGGTGTATTCTAGGTAGCTGTGGGAGTCGGTGGGCTTGAAATGGACATCAGTTACAAGCTGGTTGCCTGAGATGGAGACTGAGAGGTCCAGGAAGGTGAGGGATGTGCTGGAGATGGCCCAGGTGAACTGAAGGTTGGGGTGGAAGGTGTTGGTGAAGTGGATGAACTGTTCGAGCTCCTCTGGGGAGCAAGAGGCGGCGCCGATACAGTCATCAATGTACCGGAGGAAGAGGTGGGGTTTGGGGCCTGTGTAGGTGCGGAAGATGGACTGTTCCACGTAACCTACAAAGAGGCAGGCATAGCTGGGGCCCATGCGGGTGCCCATGGCCACCCCCTTAGTCTGTAGGAAGTGGGAGGAGTCAAAAGAGAAGTTGTTGAGTGTGAGGACGAGTTCCGCTAGGCGGATGAGAGTGTCGGTGGAGGGGGCCTGGTCGGGCCTGCGGGACAGGAAGAAGCGGAGGGCCTTGAGGCCATCTCCATGCGGAATGCAGGTGTACAGGGACTGGACGTCCATGGTGAATATGAGGTGTTGGGGGCCAGGGAATTGGAAGTCCTGGAGGAGGTGGAGGGCGTGGGTGGTGTCACGGACATAGGTGGGGAGTTCCTGGACCAAAGGGGAGAAAATGGAGTCCAGATAGGTGGAGATGAGTTCGGTGGGGCAGGAGCAGGCTGAGACGATGGGTCGACCAGGGCAGGCAGGTTTGTGGATTTTGGGAAGGAGATAGAAACGGGCTGTGCGGGGTTGGGGAACAATGAGGTTGGAGGCTGTGGGTGGGAGGTCCCCTGAGGTGATGAGGTCATGAATGGTGTTGGAGATGATGGTTTGGTGCTCGGGTGTGGGGTCATGATCGAGGAGGCGGTAGGAGGTGGTGTCGGAGAGTTGGCGTCTGGCCTCGGCGATGTAGAGGTCAGTACGCCATACTACCACTGCGCCACCCTTGTCTGCGGGTTTGATGGTGAGGTTGGGGTTGGAGCGGAGGGAGCGGAGGGCTGCCCGTTCTGCGGGGGAGAGGTTGGAGTGGGTGAGAGGGGTGGAGAGGTTGAGGCGGTTAATGTCTCGACGGCAGTTGGAGATGAAGAGGTCGAGGGAGGGTAGGAGGCCTGGGGGTGGTGTCCAGGAGGAGGACTTGTGTTGGAAGCGGGTGAAGGGGTCAGTGGAAGGAGGGTTGGGTTCCCGGTTGAAGAAGTAGGCATGCAGGCGAAGACGGCGGAAAAACTGCTCTATGTCCGATCGTGACTGGTATTCGTTGATGTGTGGTTGTAGGGGGACAAAGGTGAGCCCCTTGCTCAGGACTGACCGTTCGTCCTCAGTCAGTGGGAGGTCTGGGGGGATGGTGAAGATTCGGCAGGGCTCAGGGTGGCTGTCTCCTCTGGGGTTGCAGGCTGTGGAGGTTGTGGGCGGAGCGATGATGTCGTCGGCCGTGGGCGGGGTTCCGTCGGCCGTGGGCGGGGTTCCGTCGGCGTCGGCCGTGGGCGGGGTTCCGTCGGCGTCGGCCGTGGGCGGGGTTCCGTCGGCGTCGGCCGTGGGCGGGGTTCCGTCGGCGGTGGGAGGATCGGGGTGGGCGGCAGCAGCTGAGGTGAGGGTGGTGTGTGGGCTGTAGTACCTGGACGTGGAGGTGGTGACTGCAGCAGCGGTTCCGGAAGTTCTGTGGCCGGCGGAGGCCGATGTGACGTCATCGGTGGGGTCTCCGGCCGTGTCCTCATGGTCAATGGCGGCGGGTGCATGGTGGGGGAGGGGCAGGGACAGAGTCGGGATTTGGGAGGCGCAGGAATCCTCTTGTGGGTGGCAGGGGCCGGTGAGTTGGTTGTACTTACGATTTTTGGTGTCCAGTAAAGCTGAGTGGAACTGGGTGTTCAGTCTGTGGATCCTGCGGAGGATAAAAAACAGCAGGGGTCCCTTGCAGGTCTGGGAGAGGGAGGCTCTGAGCTGGGGCAGGCTGGATTGCAGTGCCTGGAGGTGCCGGCGCATGGCTGCAAGTGTCTGTTTCAGGACTCGCAGGGAGAACCGCTTCTGAAGGGTCTGAATATTCTGGGTGTAGAGGTGGTCACGGTTGGGGCCAAATTGGGAAGGCTGAAATGTGGACTGTAGTCCCTTGGGGATGATCTGGTTCCGTAGGCAGGTGCTGAGAAAGGTGATGTGGCTGTGGTACCTGGTTTGCTTCAGGACATGGTCGAGCAGTTTCAAGGCCGAAGAGATTACAAGAGAGTTGCAATGGGAGAGAGATTCCCTGAGGTTGGTCCGGAGGGAGGAGGGTAACTTCTTCAGGTTAGGCATCCCTGGCAGAGGCTTCGCAGTGAGGTTAAAATAGTATCAGAGATAATGGGAACTGCAGATGCTGGAGATTCCAAGATAATAAAATGTGAGGCTGGATGAACACAGCAGGCCAAGCAGCATCTCAGGAGCACAAAAGCTGACGTTTCGGGCCTAGACCCTTCATCAGAGAGGGGGATGGGGGGAGGGAACTGGAATAAATAGGGAGAGAGGGGGAGGCGGACCGAAGATGGAGAGCAAAGAAGATAGGTGGAGAGGGTGTAGGTGGGGAGGTAGGGAGGGGATAGGTCAGTCCAGGGAAGACGGACAGGTCAAGGAGGTGGGATGAGGTTAGTAGGTAGCTGGGGGTGCGGCTGGGGGTGGGAGGAAGGGATGGGTGAGAGGAAGAACCGGTTAGGGAGGCAGAGACAGGTTGGACTGGTTTTGGGATGCAGTGGGTGGGGGGGAAGAGCTGGGCTGGTTGTGTGGTGCAGTGGGGGGAGGGGATGAACTGGGCTGGTTTAGGGATGCAGTGGGGGAAGGGGAGATTTTGAAACTGGTGAAGTCCACATTGATACCATATGGCTGCAGGGTTTTTGCAACCTTCGGGTGGCATCATTGTGGCAGTGCAGGAGGCCCATGATGGACATGTCATCAAGAGAATGGGAGGGGGAGTGGAAATGGTTTGCGACTGGGAGGTGCAGTTGTTTGTTGCGAACTGAGCGGAGGTGTTCTGCAAAGCGGTCCTTTGCAACCTTCGGGTGGCATCATTGTGGCAATTGTGTGCTTTGTTGATGACTGTCACGGAGGAACGTGTGGTTTACTGAGTCTGTCGGAATTCATGTTTTATTCAAGGAACAAGCTCAGTGGCTACCAGACCTTTTTATTCAAATGGGAGAAGATGAGTGGCTTCTTCTTGTCAATATCACTGCCATTTCTTTGCCAAGCTGTTTGCGTACCTGGATTGCAGATCAGCTGACAAATTCGGAGAATTGTCAACAGCACATCGTAGGCATTCTTGTTTATAAAGCAGCTACTCAGCGGACTGCCTTTACCCTTGGCAAACAAGCCATATCATAGTGGCAACAAGGTGCAAAGCTGGATGAACACAGCAGGCCAAGCAGCATCAGCGCAGCAGGAAATCTGACATTTTGGGTCTAGACCCTCCTTCAGAAATGGGGGAGGGAAACGGGATTCTGAAATAAATCGGGAGAGAGGGGGAGGCGAATAGAAGGTGGATAAAGGAGAAGATAGGTGGAGAGGAGACAGACAGGTCAAAGAGGCGGGAATGGAGCCACTAATGATAAGTGTTGGTGGGGAGTTCTCGGTCAGTCCAGGGAGGATGGACAGATCAAAGAGGTGCGATGAAACTGGTAGGTAGGTGGGGGTGGGGTTTGCATTGGGAGGAGTGGATAGCTGGGAGGAAGGACAGGTTAATGAGGACGGGATGAGCTGGGCTGGTTTTGGGATGCATTCAGGGCAGGGGAGATTTTGAAGCTCGTGAAGCCCACATTGACCACTGTGGCAACTCCCTTCTACAAGAGACACAGCACATCTTTTGAAGACACAGTCTCATCACACTATTCCAAGCTGTCAAGGTGAGTGTTGACCAATGAGGAACCATTAAGAAGTATTAGCCAGCGAGTTGTAGATTATCGAGAAAGCAGACAAGTTATGTTCTTTTCCAATGTGTAATTTTCTTGGAAACATGTACAATATTGCTTCTAAAAGTTTTTTTTATGTTAATAGGAGAATCTTGAACTTGAGTCCAATGTTAAGGGGTCAGCAAATATGGGCTGAGGGGATGATACATTTCTTTACTCAGACAGCTGTTAGTAATTGGTGTTTGTGGACAATGGGAGATTTCAGGTCATTTTTTGGTAACTTTCTTGGAAGTGTCATGTTCTGTTCATAACATTGACATGAAATAAAATCTGCATGGAATTTAAAACTACTGTTAATTTTTTTTTTCAGCAAATGATTTTCGTAACAGAGAAGCCATGGGTTCAAATATTTGAAGAGGAGAATCCTCAGTGAGGTAACAGTGAACTAAATAGTTTTTCTTTTCAGACAATATAAGCTTTGTAATGAGTAAAATTGATGACACCAGTGAGGATGTCCGTCTATTCTTCAGTTCAGTGTGACCACAAGATGTTTTATGACAGTTGAATGATATTAATGCACTTGCTGGGCAACAAAACTTCAAGTCAGCATTTCCCTTCAGTTTTAGTGCAATGTAGGGATGAGGAGCTCACTGATGCCAGCAATCTGGACTCCTTGGACAAGAACTTTGACCTACGTGATTGAGATTAATTTACAAGTCGCAGAGAACAGTCACAAGTTTTGGCTCAGCCAATAATGCTTGTTGTGGAACAGTACAGTCTTTTCCATATGGGGCCCAAACATGGCGAGCTCGAACAATGATACAGGTGCAGGTTGAACGTACATAACTGGAGATTGAAATGGTGCACCATGCACCAGATATTGGGAAACAGCACCTGTCACAATGATATTGTTCATAAAATATCAGACTAAATTACAAAGTGCTTAAGCACAGCACATGGAATAAAATCATTTGATACAAAATTGTATGAGCTGCTAACAAAAGCAAGTGAATCAAGCGCTTCTCAAGCATTTTTACGAAAAGACCCAATTAAAAATGTTTGAGAGCTTGTCCAATGGGATTGCAGAGGAAATTGCACAGCTGCCAGCAACATGAACCAGAATGCACTGACTCCAATGATGGGTTGCCCAACACCGTGCAATGTCCATTAAACTGAGACTGATTGGAAATTTCTGAATTCTTGAATTATTTTCCAGCTTCAGGTACGAAAGTCAAAGGGACAGTTTTGTGAGTCGTATCCAGAATGAGCACAAGTCATCCCTGACTGAAAAACCTATCAGTTAAAACAATGATATAATGAAGGACAGGTCAATAGTGTAGATCAGTTGACGTGGAATGATTTTAATGAATGCAATCTTGATTTAATTTGATTTGATTTTACTTGTTACAGTCACATGGGCTGATGTATAGTGAAAAGTGCTGCCTTATGCGGACTACAGTCAGATCATATGATACAAGTGCAACAGAGTAACAGATTAGAGTGCAGGACACTGTGTTACAGCAGATAAGAAGGTATGGAAAGAGATCAGCACTTCCATCGAAGATGTCCATTCATAGCACCGACAACAGTGGGGACAAACTGTATTTTAATTTGTTCATACAATTATTCAACTTTTATTCCTTATGCCAGATGGATGTGGGTGGGAGAGAGTATAACCAGGGTGGGAAGGATCTTTGATTATGTTAGTTGCATTCCCGATGCAGTGCGAAGTAGAGATGAAGTCAATGGATCGGGGGTTGGTTTGCGCGATGGATTGGTCTGTGTTCACATCTCTGTAGTTTCTTGGAAGAAGCAGTTAACATATCAAACTGTGATGCAACCGGATGGGATGCGTTTATTGTGCTTCTATATAAATTTGTCAGTCTAAGGCATGCCTAATTTCCTTAGCCCCCTGAGGAAGTAGAGGCGTTGTTGTACTTTATTGACTGAAGTGTCAATGTGGGTTGACCAGAACAGATTTTTGGTGATTGTCACTCCCAGGAACTTTATGGTCTCGAACACCTCGACCTCAGCACCACCGATTCAGATTGGGTCATGGCCTTCAATCCACTTCCTGAAGTCAATGACCAGCTCCTTCATTTTCCTGACATGAGACTGCTGTCTTTCCACTCGATTGCTGAGCACAATCTCCTTCTTGTAGTCCATCTGATTGTTACTTATAACGAACTTATAACAGTGGTATCATCAGCAAACTTGTAACTAGAATCAGTGCAGACTGGGTGCACTGTCTGAGTGTATAAGGAGTACGGTATGGGTCTGAATACGTGACCTTGTGGGGCACTGTTATTGGGGATGATTGTGTATGATGTGTCATCACCTATCGTTAGTGACTGTGGTCAGTGGTCAGGAAGTGGAGAATGCATTCACGGAGATTTGGTGTGGAGCAGTGACCTAGGTCCCAGAGTTTGCAGATGAGTTTGTTTGGAATTGTGTTGTTGAAGGTGGAGTTGTAGTCAATAAGTCGGAGTCTGACATAGCTATCCTTTTTGTCCAGCTGTTCCAGGGAGGTCTGTGGATCCTGGAAGATCACATCTGCCATGGACCTGTTGAATTAGTAGGTGAATTCTAAAGGATCAAGGTAATCTGAGAGGCTGGGGTTGATGTGAACCATGACCAACCTTTTCAAGTACTTCATAATTATGCAGGTCAGCGCCACTGAATGGGAGTCATTGATGCACGCTGCATGATTTTTCTTTGGCACTGGGATAATGGTGGTCTTGTTGAAGAAGATGGGGATTTCAGATAGTAGTAAGGAGGGGTTGAAAATGTTTGTGAATACTCCCACCAGCTGGCCCTTGCAGGGTCTGAGTGCCCGGTCACTTTCTGTGGGGTTCCCCCTGAAGAAGGAGGATCAGGGCAGTGCCTGTGTGTACGGGCACTGGGATTGGTGACATTGGTTGACAATGTTTCTGTTCAAAGCCAGCTGTAGAATTCATTGAGCTCAATCGGTGAGGGGCAGACTGTTGCCTACGATTCTGTTCGAATTCGCTTTGTAGCCCATTCTGTTGTGTAATGGCGGTGGAATGGGACGCTCCATAACTGTACATCACATTTCTTGGTCCCAGTGTGATCATTGGGAAAGTGTCATGTAAGAACATCATTCATTTTAAAGCAACTGCCAAACACAAGGACCCAACACATGGTACTGATCTGTGACACCCTTCACTCTCCAAGAAAGAACTGAATTGCCCGTAATCTGCTCAAGCCATTATTTTAGAGCCTTAAAGGAAGAAAAACACAATTAATGATATTAGATTACAAGTAAGGTGTAAAGTGATAGCCATCCAGATAAAACTTCGAACTGCAAAAATTAAACGAAGAATTACAGATGTTGGAAATCTGAAACTAAAACAGAAACAGTTGCCAGGAAATTCTGGACCTGATGTATTCACTCTGTTTCTCTCGTCGCATATTCTTCAAGACCTATTGAGCTTCTCCAACAATTTCTGTTGTCTTGCAAATACCAGTTACACTGAAATTGCATACATATGTTGCAGTATGCTCGATTTCCAGTTAGTCAGAACGTAGATCTTTAACATGAATCACCAGCAAAACATAAAGATATAAGTAATGCCCTGGCCCATTGGTAGCTGCCAGTTTCAGTTTGTAAATTTCTTTTATTAGCTGACCGACTGGTTGTCTAATTTTCTGTTAGGGTGGGAAACTTGTGTCACAGTTTAGGGGTTGATGCACGGCTGACCATTCAATATTTTTCAGACTGTTTTACCCACAACTATCAGTGGAAATAATTTTACTGGACTTCCATTAAGTTTCTGCATTCAAAGTAACAAATAAGCCTCTCCCTGAGTTATCTCAATTCCTAATATTGTGATACTCTTTGACGCAGGGTATCAAATATTTTCACAAAGTTGTATGTGATTCTGTAAGCAGACAAAAACATCTTGAACAGACAGCCTGCAGCAATAATCTTTGCAGCTTCTCTTTGTCCTTGATAAAAGCTGCAGGATGTAGTGTGACTTGATTCTAACTATGGTCAAACAGGATGTGTAAGCAACTAATTAATTGAGCTCTGAGGTGCATGGCTGATGACAGAAACATTCTCCTTTCAGAGGCAATAAATTCCCGCAGACATTTTCCGATTCCACACCATTTCCCATGACTTTTTTATTAACAAGTAACGCAGAGCAGGAAAATTGCAAGACAACATTTCCGACAGCTTAAAGAATCCATGTGCTGCAACGCATTAGCTGAGCGGGTTATGTTTTTGACACATGTTAGGTTTGCTTTTGGAATTAGTAGAAAAATTGTATTGCCAACCAAAAGGAATAATTACAAAATATGCACCTGCAACTTTTGGAAGATGGATTGATGAATTTGACAGATTTACTGATGGCTCTTGCAAATACTGTGGGAAATCCAGGAATGAGACTCATTGTCACAGCAATGATCACCATAGAAATAATGACATCATGCTTTTCAAGATAGCACACAGCCTGTTGAGATATTTGGAGCACAATGTTAAAGGTTTTCTGGACCATTGGTTCACTTCTCATGCAGACCATCGATCCTGATTTGAAGCTGAGCCTTTGAATTTTCTCCTTTTCATTGACACATGCTTTTGACTTCCTGGGATCTATTACATCATGTCAATACAGTTGATATGTACGAGGGGCCATGAGATACTCTGCATTATTTTCTGATCAAAATTGTGGACCCTGAACATTCTCCCTCAGTGGCTGGGATACATTGCTTCATTTTCTTGGAACTTCCATGTTCACTGTCACAAAATTGGAAGCCTGGATGGACTGAATGTAAATCAGCTGCAAAATCAAATGCAACTGGCACAGGATTTTTTTTAATGACAGGGCAAAATATCTATGAGTTGTACCAAACTGTGCCCTGTGTCCATTGAAGCTGAGATGACAAACAGGATCAAACACATGTCCTTTTGCTGAGCAGGTGGTGTTTCTGTTTCTGTTTCGATTTTTTTCCACTTTGTTGAAAAACTGGCTTGAAAGTGACACAGAATAATTGACAAAATGTGTTTGTATAACATGAACATGAACAACTTTGTTGAGCTGAACAATTGAATTTGGAAGATTTATTGAAATCTGTTGCAAGATCAGTGGGAAACCAGAAATAATCACATTCATGATCACATCTGTGCTCAGAAGAACATTCAGCAAGGTATGCTGCGCCTGGTTAGCTCACCCATTCAGAGTGTGAACAGGAGTCAATCTTTACCACAAGCAGGCAAGAACAGAAATTGTGGGAGAAACGAAGGGGGTCTGTCAGCAGCTGTGGAGTGTTACTGTTATGAAAACAAAACAAACGTCATCTACAAAATACCTTGCAAGAACTGTGACAAACACTACATTGGACAAACAGGCAGAAAGCTAGCCACCAGGATACATGAACATCAACTAGCCACAAAACGACATGACCCACTTTCACTCGTATCCTTACATACAGATAAGGAAGGTCACCACTTTGATTGGGACAACACATCCATCCTAGGACAAGCCAAACAGAGACATGCACGAGAATTCCTAGAAGCATGGCATTCCAACCATGGAACTCCATCAACAAACACATTGATTTGGAGCCAATCTACCATCCCCTGAGAAAAAGAACAGGAAATGACATCACCAAAGCAAGAAATGACATCACCAACCCAAGGAAACCGAACCAGATAAATAGAAAGCGGGACATAACGCCAGCGCTTCGTTGGAGGCTCACTGGTGATGTTACCTAGAATGGTGACGAAACGTCTGAAAACTAACCTTCCAGCTCAGCGAGCAAACTCACATCCAGAACCTCAACCTACAAATCTTCTCAAAACTCGCTTGTTACTGTTATGAGTCCAGCGCCTCTTACTTCACGCGGGTCTTCCTTCACGTTGTTACATCCAAAGGAACAAATAAACCTTCCTAGGTGTTCACAAGTCATTTATCGACAACACACTCCTTCTTGATGCAGTGTAACATTTCCATCAACTTCTAGGTGTTTCAGCTAAGACTACATAAACATTCTTAACAGATGGTCAGAAGCGACAATGTTCACATTTTATTTCTGTCGTTGACAAAGCTGCAGGATGGGGTGATAACTTGCTCTTAATGACAGTTAAAAAAGGCTTGGAAACGGAAGACCACATTCATGAAAATTACAATGAGTTACATGATGTTGGAAATGAGTTGATAAATCCTGCAGAAATTTTTGTTGTTACGTCATATGTTGAAACTTGAAGGAAGTCCACCAAAAATATTTGCAATAACTGTTATGGGTTATCAAGTCCTCGAGGAAGGCAGCATGGAAACAGGCACTTTGACCGAACCCATGGGACCCACTCAGAAAGCTCGTTCCATTTCTCTACATTTGGTCTATATCCCTCTGAGTGACAAAGTTGAGAGCTGTGGGAAGAGCTGTAGATATCATATACATGGACTTTAGTAAGGTGTTTGATAAGGTTCCCAATGGGAGGCTGACGAAGAAAGTGAAATTGCATGGGGTCCAGGATGTACTAGCTCAATGGATAGAGAACTGGCTGGGTAACAGGAGACAGAGAGTTGTAGTGGAAGGGAGTTTCTCAAAATGGACAACGGTGATCAGTGGTGTTCCACAGGGATCCGTGTTGGGACCAGTGTTGTTTGTGACATACATAACTGATATGGAGGAAGGTACAGATGGCCTGATTAGCAAGTTAGCAGATGACACTAAGATTTGTGGTGGTGCAAATAGTGAAGAGGCTGTCAGAGAATGCAGCAGAATATATGAGCGGAGAAACGGCAGATGGATTTCAATCCGGGCAAATGCAGTTATGAATTTTGGAAGATCCAATTCAAGAGCGAACTATGTGGTAAATGGAAAAGTCCTGGGGAAAATTGATGCATAGAGAGATCTAGGTTTTCAGGTTCATTGTACCCTGAAAGTGGCAAAGCAGCTCGATAGCGTGGTTAAGAGGCATAAGCCATATTTGCATTCCTTGGACGGGGTATTGAGTACAAGAGTTGGCAGGTCATATTACAGTTGTACAGGGCTTTGATATGACCACATTGAAAATACTGCGTACAGTTCTGGTCATCACATTACCAAAAGGATGGATTAGAGAAGGTGCAGAAGAGGTTCACCAGGATGTTGCCTGGTATGGAGGGTGCTAGCAATAAAGAGAGGTTGAGAAGATTTGGATTATTTACATTAGAAAGACGACGTTTGAGGGGGGACCTGATTTAGATCTACAAAATCATGAGATGTATAGACAGGGTGGATGGCAAGAAGCTTTTTGCCAGAATTGGGGACTCAATTACGAGGGGTCATGATTTCAAGGTGAGAAGGGAAAAGTTTATGGGAGATATCTATGGAAAGTTCTTTATGCAGAGGGTGGAGGGTGCCTGGAACATGTTGCCAGCGGAGGTGGTTGAGGCAGGCACGAAAGCATCATTGGAGATACTCGTGGACAGATACATGAATGGGCAGAGAGCAGTGGGATACAGATCCTTGGAAAATAGGCGACAGGTTTAGACAGAGGATCCGGATTGGCACAGGCTTGGAGGGCTGAAGGGCCTGTTCCTGTACTGTAATTTTCTTTGTTCTTTGTTCTTTGTTCTTTCGTCTAAACACTTCCCATCTGTGTATCCGTCCAAATGCTTTTTACATGTTGCTATTGCACCTGTCTCAACCACTTTCTCTGGTAGCCCATTCCATGTAAACACTGTTCTCTGTGTGAAGAAGTTTCCCATCAGGTCCTTCTTACACCTGTTCCCTCTCACCTTAAACCTCTGCCTTCTCGTTTTTAATTCCCCATCCCAGGAAAATTCTTTCATCGTACCTCCCCACTGTCATGTATTTACACACCTCAATAATGTCACCTCACATTCTCCTACATTCCAAAGCACGCTATCGACCTGCTTTGCCACTTTCAGGGTACAATGGACCTGAAAACCCAGATCTCTCTGTGCATCAGTTTTCCCACGGACTTTTCCATTTACCACATAGTTCGCTCTTGAATTGGATCTTCCAAAATTCATAACTGCATTTGACCTATCCTGGCCAAGCCCTCCCTATACCTCAGGCCTACTAGTCCTGGCAACATCGTTGTAAATCTTGTTTGCACACTCTCCAGTTTAACTTTGTATTTCCTGTAACAGAATGACGAAAATTGTCCTCAATACTTCAAGTGTGGCCTCACTAATCCAGGGATATGTCCTCACCACTCTTGTGATATGTGATGTGTCCTCACATATCACCCCAGCAACATCAGCGTCCAATGTATCATGATCTGCCACTTCCGCCACCTACAATCTAACTCCACAACCAAAGAGATAGTTCCCTCCGCAGTCCTACCTGCCTTTTATAGGGACAGCTCTCTCCGCCACACCATTGTCCGCTCCACACTCCCCACTAACCCCACCATCCCCGACACAATTCTCTGCAACTGCAGGAAGTGCTGCACCTGACCCTACACCTCTCCTCTAACCTTCATCCAAGGCACAAAACAAACCTCCCATATCAGACAGGGGTTCACCTATGCATCCATCAACTTGGTCTCCTGTGTCTACTGCTCCCAATGTGGCCTCCTCTACATCACTGAAACCAAGCTGAGAATCAGGGACCATTTCATTGAGCATCTGCATTCTGTTCATGATGCAGGACAACACCTTCCAGTCATGAAATATTTCAACTTCCCCTCCCACTCTCTGGGCGACATTTCCGTCCTGGGCCTGCTCCAGTGTCACAATGACGCCACCCGCAAACTGGAGGAACAATACCTCATATTCCGCCTTGGGAGGCTCCAACCCAATGGCATATAAATGGAATTCACCAGTTTTTAAATCTCCCTAGCCCTGGCCTCATCCCATGTCCAAACATTCCTCTCATCCCCGCCTCCTTGACCTGGCACAACCTGTCCATCTTCTCTCCCACCTATCCGCCCACCCATCCTACAGACCAACCCCCACCACTCCCTACCTACATTCACCGATCACCATTGCATCTACTTTCCCCAGCCCCAACCCTCCTCCCTCTATTTATTTCCCAGCTTCCTTTCACTTCCCCATTTCTGAAGAAGGATCCTGAACCAAAATGTCAACTTTCCTATTCCTCTGATGCTGCCTGGTCTGCTATGTTCCTTCAGCTCCACATTGCGTTGTCTCTGACTCCAGCACCTGCAGTTCTAGCAATCTCTGGCAAGTAGGTAATGTTGTTCCTGTGCTTAAGAAGGGAAATAGGGATGATCCAAGAAATTTTAGACTGGTGATTCTCCCATCAGTGGTTGGGAAGCTCTTAGAGATAATTCTCAAAGATTGGATTTACATGCATTTGGAAAAACATGGTCTAATTACGGACAGTCAACATGACTTTGTGCAGGGTAGCTCATGTCTTAAAAAGTTGACAGAATTTTTTGATGAGGTGATAAAAGTGATGGATTTTGTCTGCATGGATTTTAGCAAAGCTTTTGACCAGGTCCCTCATGGCAGGTTCATGAGAAGATGCTGATGCATGAATCCATGATAAGACAGCTGCGTGGATTCAGAAGTGGCTTTCCCATAGAAGGCAGAGGGTAGCATTCGAAGGGTGTTTTTCAGGTTGGTGGCCCATGACTGTTGGTGTTTCGCAGAGATCCATACGTGGGCCTGTGCTGTTTGTGATATATATACACGACTTGGATGAAAATACAGCTGGATGTGTTCAGGAATTTGCAGATGATACGAAGATCAGTGGAGTTGTGGATAATGCAGATGTTTTCAAAGAATACAGTCGGAGAGAGATCAGTGACAGATTTGGGCAGAGAAGTGGCAGATGCAGTTTATTCTGGGTAAGTGTGAGGTGCTGCACTTTGTGAAATTGCGTGTTAAGGAAAAGTATACAGTTAATGGCAGGACCCTGAACGGCACTGATGTTCAGGGGGATCTTGAGTTTCGAGTCCATCGCTCCCTGGAGGTGGCCAGACAAGTTGATTTTGTAGTAAAGAAGACATATCACATGCTTCCCTTATTGGTCAGAGAGTTCAGTTCATGAGTCAGGATGTGATGTCGCAGTTTTATTAGACTTTGGTTATGTCACACCTCGAGTATAACATTCAGTTCAGAATGCCACATTCCAGGGAAGATGAGAAATTTTTAGAGAGGGTGCAGAAGAGGTTTTCCAGGATGCTGCCTGGATCAGAGAGAATGGGCTAGAAAGAGAGTCTAGACAAACTGAAGGGCCCGAAACATCAGCCTTCCTGCTCCTCTGATGCTGCTTGGCCTGCTGTGTTCATCCAGCGCCACACCTTGTTATCACGGCAAACTTGATTGGGTTTACTCTGAAGAAGTGGAGACTGAGGGAAGACTTGATAGAAGTCAATAAAATTATGAGATGCATCGATTGAATTGACAGTCAGAATCTGTTTCCCAGAGCTAAATTTCTGAAATGAGGGGCATGCATTTAAGGTGAGAGGGAGAAAGTCCAAAGGAGATGTGAGGGGCCAGAGAGTGGTAGGAATCTGGAACACACTGCCAGGTAAAATCGGGGCATTTAAAAGATTTTTAGATGAGCACATGGATGTACCAGGAATTGAAGGATATGAACTCACGGCAGGCAGAAGGGGTCAGTTCAACTTGCTGTCACTATCAGTGCAACATTGTGGGCTGAAAGGCCAGTTTTTGTGCTGTACATTTCTATGTTCTTTTTTTTAACTACGACAATAGTTTCTTTTCATGACTAGATACTCAGCACATATTAATACATGTAGTCGGTACATACACAGAGGCATTAACATGGTGAAATGTCTTCCTCTTTGTGAGGTGAGACCAGGAAAGTTTAATGATGTCCACAGTGTATGAAGTATTTCTGATTTATAAACATGAAATTCTCTGTACAACGGTGCTCCAGAAATTGTGCTCTAACTGTTGTTATGTCTCTGATGGTGTGAGCCCTCCACATGCACAATAAGTGTAATGTCATCGTGAACATGAGCATCAAAGTTCATGATCCACACAAGTGATGTCACCTTGAGGCTTTGTTTTTAGTTTGGGCCACCTCGGGGAATCATAGCGATGGGGACAATGAGGAATAACAAAGGCTACAGACATAATGAGGGTAAATGTCACAGAGGCTAAAGCATGTGGGGAAAATTCAACATGTGAGTTGCTGGAGTTTTGGATCAGCAGATCGGGTCAATCAGACAGAGACCAAAAGGCTTGTCTCAGTTCCCAGATTATCAAGTGGGAGGTGTGAGCAATGAATGACATTGTTAAAGAATTTAATCAGGCAGTAAAATAAAGCACAGGTTGTAATACATAAAGTTTGACTTATCAAAGCAGTTTGGGGCTGCAATGTTCATCCAAATGTATCCGGTTTATATTGTAGGACTTGTGGTAATAATTTTATTTCATTCTTTGGCCTTGGAGTAAAATTTAACTGAATTCAATCATGTAATATTACAAAATCCAGCACATAAATCGAGGGTTACGGGGAAAAGAAAGGAAAATCAAATTAAGGATTATCAAAACAGCCGTGAGTTCATTGAACATTGGAGCAGACTCACTTGGCTAGATGGCACATTTCTGCTCCTGTGTCTTCTGGTCTTATTAAAACCAGAAGAACTGTGGATGCTGTAAATCAGGAGCAAAAACATTTCTTCAGGCAGATAGTGGTAGGTCTGTGGAATTCATTGCCATGGAGCGCAGGAGAGGCCAGGACGCAAAAAGTCTTCAAGGCGGAGATTGATAAATTCTTGATCTCGCACAGAATTAAGGGCTACGAGGAGGGCGCGGGTAAGTGAAGTCGAAATGCCCATCAGCCATGATTAAATGGCGGAGTGGTATTGATGGGCCAAATTGTCTTACTTCCACTCCTATGTCTTGTGGTCTTATGGTCTAAAAAACAAAATTGCTGGAAAAGCTCAGCAGGTCTGGCAGCATCTGTGAAGGAGAAAACAAAGTTAACATGTTGGGTCCGGTGACCCTTCCTTAGAACTTCTGAGGCTGAATCACCAGACCTGAAACATGAACATCTTATGGTCTCATGAACACTGTTACCAGGTTTTGTTTGTCATGATCTTGAGCTGCTATCTGAACTTTGACTGTGCGACTGCACAGATAAATATGTCAGAGCAGCAATTTCAATTGTGTAGTCTATGTCCAAAATTGCTGGAAGGTGCACACAGAGTTAGTGTAATGATAGGGGTTTGCTCATGTTCCAGTGTAATATACGAAATGTATAACATCGACTACCCACAACAGAATGAAGCAGCCAAATATTGTGATGTGCAAAACCACAGACTTTGTCCTGCTCCCCGTCTGTGGATGAATCCCATTCGGTGCCTTTCCCTGACTTGTCAGTCCCTAACGGCCTAAGTTCCACACTAAGATATGTCGGATTGTAAGAGTGTTGAGCGGCAGAATTAAATTAAATGGGCAGAGGGGATTTCGCAAGTTATCAGAAAAGAGCAAACCCAACCCAACCAACTGACAGTAAGGACAATAGATGCTGGAAGCAAGAATCAATAACTGTGGAGCTGGAAAAGCACAGCAGGTCTGACAGCATGCGAGGAGCAGGGAAGTCAATGTTTCAGGCTAAAGCCAATCCTGACGAAAGGACTTCCTTGCCCCTCGAACACTGTCTGACTTTTCCAGCTCCACATCTATTTGCCCCAATTCAACAAGTTTCAACTAAATAGCTTTCTTTCCTCGGCCACAACCATAATCTGTCCTCAATTAACTCCCCATGCCCTGGACAAATTGGAGGGAACGTTTTTCCAAATTGACTGTCATATTGGTTATTCCCAGCAAGATAACTGCTGTTTCCTTGATACATGACCTTTCCTTGTCAGTCTCTAACAATGATTTGCAACACATTGATCAAAAGTGAGAGTTACAGTGAACAGTCTCAGGTGCACGACAAAGAGAACACTCCACATCAGGGTCATGTGAAGGAAATGTGTTTGGAAAGAAAAATAACTGATTTGTCTCAGCATGATCTCAGTGATAATGACCAATTGACACACCACTGCCATGCCGACAAGTTGAGGAGTGGTACAGGTGGGAGGCCACACTATTCCCAGGATCAAATGAAAATTGTTGCGAAATTAATTGAAAGAGAATAAAACAAACAGGCTGAACATGATCTGTCAAAGAATACTACAAATTGATGTTTGCACTCTATCACAAAAAGAAAGAGGGTTAATCACAGAATAATTTTGGCAAAATCAACTCTTTATGCTCTCACCGTAAGAAAGGGGAGCCAAACAAGTCCATTCACCCCATCGAGTTTGCTCTATCATTCAATTTTACATAATGCATTTCTCAAACCTATTCTCCGCCCTTCTCCCTCTATATCTCTTCCCTAAATAAGAACCCATCACCTCTGTCTTCAAGACACTTCATGGTTTGGCCTCCACAGCCCTCTGTCGCAATGAGTTGCAAAGGTCGCCAACCATTTTGATGAAGAAATTCCTCCTCATCTCACTTCTAAAGGGCTATTGCTTCAATTTGAGTCTTTCTACCCCAACTACCCCCAACAGGTCCATAGTTTCTCCAGCTAATTGAGGCACTATCACCCCATTCATTCTGCCCAGACCTCTCAGTATTCTGCAAGTTTAAATCAGAAATGGCCAATCATTCTGAAATCCATTGAGTACAGACACAGAGTCCTCAACCACTCCTCAAATGACAAATCCTTCATTCCCAGGATACTTCTTGTCAACCTCCTCTGGAACTCTACCAAAGACAGCACATCCTTCCCTCAACATTTGACCCAAAACTGTTCTCAATATTCCCAATTGTTTTCTGTCCACACCCTTATACAGCCGCAGCAGTATATCTCTGCTTGTGAATTTAACTCTCTTGAAATAAATGCAAAAAATTCATTTCCCTTTATAAATGCCAACTCAACCTGCCTGTTCACCTTAAGAGAATGATAAACCAGGATTTCTCAGCCCAATTTTGCTTTGTTTCTCTGAAGCCTTTCCTCATTTAGAAAATAATCTATGCCTGCATGTTTCCAACGAAAGTGTATAACCTCACACTTCCCCACATTGTATTCCACCTGCCATTTATTTACCCACTTTACTCCCCAATCCAAGTACTTCTACAGCCTCTCCATTTGTCCCAATGACTTGCCCCTCTGCTCATCTTTGTGTCATCTACAAACTTTGCAACAATACCCTCAGTTCCATTGCCCACATTGTGAATGTATGACGTGAGTAGTTATGTTCTCAACACCACATGCTGCAGAACTCCATGAGCTTCCGGCTGCTGTCCTGAAAAAGACCGCTGTGTCCGTAATCCCTGCCTTATGCCGTTCAGCCAATTCTCTATCCATGCCAGTGTATTGCCCCGAACATCATGTTGTCTTATTTTATTTAGCAGTCTGAATTATCAAAGGCCTTCTGGAAATTCAAATTCATCTCATTCACTAGCTCTCCTTTGAGAAACTTGCTCATTTCCTCTGAAAACATTCCCACAGATTTGTCAGGCATGACCTCCCCTGGTTGAAGCCATACTGACTCTGCCCTATGTTACCGTGCACTTCCAAGTACTCCACATCTCATCCTTAATAACGGACTCTAAAATCTTGCCGGTGACTGAGGTCAGGCTAAGTGGCCTATAATTTCCTTCCTTCAGAGAAAACAGTTCTTGGAATTTCAAAAAAAAGTAGAAAAGGAAGCATGAAGAGAGTCAGGCTCACAAAGATCCAGGGTTATAGCTTTTTTTTTTCATTCCATTGTTGAAATTGAGGTTTTGGAGTTGAAGCTGTTCGATACGGCTCTCTCTCGCTCTCTCTGTCTCTCCCTCTCTCTCTGCTGCTGCTGCAAAAGCTGGAATTCTCTCTCTCTGCTACTCCTTTCATTCTGTTGGTGTTCCTTCTTTGGAAAGCAAGACGATAGAAAGTGAGGGAAATCTGCTGCGATGGGTATGTTTCTGAGATGCTTCTATATTGGAAGAGTTGATGATTTGTGCTAAAAACTACATTTTTAAAAGTATTTCAGCAGAGTTAATGTTCAGTTAATTCTTCCTTTATTGGTTGTGATTTCATGGTGGTGTATGAATAAAATATGTTTGGCCTAAAGCCTAATAGTTTGACGAATCAAATCACGTCTGTAACACAGTGCCTTACATTTGCCATTGAACATGGTACAAGGTACGATCTCGGCTTTCTCCCTGATAATGTTTTGAAAGGGTCTGATCTGGTTCGGTCCATGAAACTATGTACATCATTTGAGGTGGAGGTTGATCAGCAAATTCCAGCAGACCTTTTTAAACATGCCTCATTAAATACCTCAGCAGCATTTCATCTTAAAATCAAATTAATTGCTTCCAAAATGAAATGTATGTACCCGTCAAACCACACTTTGTTTTGCCCATCCTTCATGCTCTCTGCGAATGATTTTCAAAAACCTTCCTGAAATTATTTTCCCTCAACTATTTTGCAGAACTCCTGTCACATTCTACATGGCACATATCAGGAGTGTGATGCTTTCATTCTGCATCATACATTTTTGATCGAGCTCCCTCAGCCCTGACAGCACAGGCAGATACTCTTTTGTCCCTCTCTGGTTGTATGGGGAAGGTATTGTCCAGCAATGAATGCACCATTTGCTCTATCACCCTTTTATCCTTTCATCGTTTCAACTCTTCATTTGTTATAATCCAGACCAGACACCCTCAAAATCCTTCAAGAAGGTAACCCAGACCCTAACTTTTTTTTATTTTTAAAGACAAATATGTATGAGCTGTTCCAGATGCAATGCGACTGGTCAAACTACTCGAGATTAAGTTGACTTCTCAATTTATTCAAACACTCATTCAAACACAACCAAAGAAAGAGAAATTTAGAATAGCTTAATTCTATTGGGAACCTGATAGAATATTAGATACAGTAACAATTGTTCATGAACTGTTCCAGTAAAAGAACATCACATGCAAACGCCGCTTGGCAAAAAAGGAAAATTCAGACACAGATTCTCACACATAGGTCTCTAATACAGAAGGGGGATAAAAAAAGACAAGTTAAAATCCAGAGACATTGCAGCCTGGAGACACTCACTGAAGCTTCCAAATCTGTTCAGACTGCAATAGGTTCTGATGCAACTGAGAAACAAAACCCCAGAGATTCTGATCTGAGAAAGCTGGCCACACCCATTCAGGCTGCTTAAAAGAAATCCCAAGGCCTCACAAATAGTTTACTGAAGTGGCCTTAACTAGCCAGCTTCGCACATCTCATTCAATCTCTCCTGTAAAAGAAACCAGGGCAAATTAACTTCTTTAAGCGAAAACATTGTCGCACCTTCCCCTTTAAAAAACATCAATTTATTTCGGTCCATTTACTCCTGCCAGTTTTGAGAGCAGCTCATGAGTGCAATGCAGTATCTTTTTAAATCAATGCTTCAGCTAATGAAGAAACAGACCAAGTGAGAGCAACTGAGAGACATGTCCCAGTGTTTTTAGTTGATTCCTGTCAAATACCTTGCACATTCCCAGTTATATACATGACAAAGAGCTGTGCTTAGCCATCAAAATGTGAGGGGTGACATATCAACACAGCTGTCCTCATCCAGACTTTATAATATCTCTTCTAAAAACTCCATCAAATTTCAACCGCGCTTCATACATCATTTCCTTCAGTCACCATGGCCTGGTTGGCATCTCCCTCTTTGATAAATGGTCGCATTCCACTTAATGCAGCACGAAAACTAATGATGCTAACAAAGTGTGGAGCTGGATGAACACAGCAGGCCAAGCAGCATCTTAGGAGCACAAAAGCTGACATTTCGGACCTAGACCCTTCATCAGAGAGGGGGATGGGGAGAGGGTTCTGAAATAAATAGGGAGAGAGGGGGAGGTGGACCGAAGATGGAGAGGAGAAGATCGGTGGAGAGGAGAGTATAGGTGGGGAGGTAGGGAGGGGATAGGTCAGTCCTGGGAGGACGGACAGGTCAAGGGGGCGGGATGAGGTTAATAGGTAGGAAATGGATGTGCGGCTTGAGGTGGAAGGAAGCGATAGGTGAAAGGAAGAACAGGTTAGGGAGGCGGGCACATGTTGGGCTGATGAAGACGTTCCTTATAATCAAATGTAATATTTCAAATCAGACAGACACTGAATCATACAAAACATAAATCCAACTTACATGCTGAGCGTTAAACTGACCGTGAGTAATAACTATATGATCCTGCAAAAATGTAAATATATCCCTAAGCCAAACCCAGCTGTAAATTAAACTGCTGTCCTAACTGTAACTGAAAATCTATGTTGATTCTAATGCTAACCCTCATATTATTTGCAACTCTGTCAATAAATCTAATGCTGAATTTGAAGATTAAACTGTGACCCCAATCTGAACATAAACATCAATCAAAACATAATTCTAATTGTCATTTTATCCAAAGTCCAAAACATAAAAACTCACCCAAATCTATCCTGACCCTCGAGGTCATGATTATCTTTATTCAATTGACCATTCTAAATCTATGTCAAAAATATTGTGAAACTTGAACTGTCCCCATGCCTCAAGATACCCCTCAGCCGAGGTATTTTACCGTGAATGCTAATTGGATCCCTAACCGATAATGGAGTACTAAACTGAACCAATAACTGCCTTTCACCAAATGTTACCCCATCACTTCAGCGATCGGCCTGTAAGCATGGCTCTCACAGCAAAATTAGATTTTTGTCTGAAGTACCCTGTGCTGACATCATCGAGGTCCGAAGAGCCTGTTCTGTGCTGTGTTGTTCTATTGAATCAACTCCATTTATATCAAACATGAGAATTTCTTTCATGAAACTGTCAATTGTTTGGTAGAGAGTAGTGAGAGGGATTGCTGATAGTGGGAGCTATGGGGGTCACAGCTGGAGAAAGTACAGACTGTCTGGTCTTCACTTCCGATGGTCAAGTCACATTGCACGAATTACACACCCTGCTCCCCTCACTGCCACCCGAGACCCCGTTCGTTTTGTTGTCTCAGGGAGTTATGATGCGTTGCATGTATTTCTGTGTGGCTCCTTGACAGGTGAAGTACATGCCTGTGGAAGAATGATGAGGGTGTAGAGAAGTGATGGTTCCAAAGTAAAGCTGAGGGATTTGGAGGAACGAGCAGTCGGAGTGATTGAAGGCAAATGAGCAGCTGTGTAGATGAGTGGCTGATTGAGGTTGAGATTTCACTTGATGCCTGAGAGGCAGTTTTTGAAGCAACACATATCCTTACGATAGTTAACATACTTACAATGGGATAGGGGCCATTGAAAATTTCATGTGTAGGACTTAGTTCCAAGGCAGAAGTTCAATTCTCTTATCTATTTTTAATGAAAGAGCAGACCAGAACCAGCCTCCACAAAATATATTTTGGAGATAGCATCGCGCTTAACTCTTACATTTTTAAAAGGCAAGGAAAGGCAGGGTGTTCCAGGTATGATTCTATTTGTCCACCACTAAGCTTTCATCAAAATGCTTTACTTTATTCTTCTCGCACAGTCAGAAGAACAAAAAGAAGATTTAACATCACTTTATCCTGTTGAAATATTTAATAAGAGATTGTATCACTTCACCACTGATCATCATCGAAAGAGCATCATCTTGTCAGCATCCCAAAAACACACTCTTGGCAAAGGCCACCAACACAGTCATTACTCTGAAATACTGTCTGTCTGAGCCCTCATGCAAGCAACACAGAACTCAAGCTTTAAGCTCCAGCAGCCAACAAAAACCATCAATTTACCGACAGCAAAGCCAAACTGCCTCACCGTACTCACTCATGATTCGAACCCAGGGAGAGCTCAAAGCTCTTTACCTACTGTTTATCTGATGGAGATATTTGGACACCACTGTGACAACACCCCTGTACAAGAGACACAGCACACCCCTTAAAGGCACAGTATCATCACACTATTCCAAGCTGTCAAGATGCTCGTGTTGGCTGATGAGGAACCATTAAGGAGAATAAGTCAGCGATTTGTGGATTACAGGAAAAGAAAGCAAGATATGATCTTTTTCAAATGTATAACATTTTTTAAAAACATACATAATATTGGTTGTCAGAGTTTTGCTTTCCATTAGTGGAAGAATCTTGGCCTTGGGTCTGACAAGTTGAGTGGTCTGCAAATGTGGGGCTGAGGAGATGTTAATTTTTCTTCACTGAGGGTGATGTTAGTGTTTGGGATTTGTGGGTAATGAGCAATTCCAGGTAACTTTGTAGTGGTAGTCTTGCAAGTGTCCCATTTTGTTCATAACATTGATTTGAAATAAAATCTGCATAGCAGCTCGGGGCACAATTAATTAAATATATTTTTGAGACACAGTCATTTTTGTGATAGAGAAGCCATGGTTTCAAGTATTGGAGAGGAAAATCCCTAAACAACTCAATGAGGTAACAATGAAATAAATAGTTTTCATTGCAGATGATGTAAGCCCTGCGATGACTAAAGGTGATGACACCAGTGAGAACTTTCCTCTGTTCTTCAGTTCAGTGTGACCACAAGATGTTTTCGAACAGTTGAATGATATTAATGCATTTGTTGGGCAACTAAACTTCAAGTCAGTATTTCCTGTCATTCTTCGTGCACGGTAGTGGGGATGAGTTCAAAATGCCAGCAATCTGGACACGTGAGATTCCAATTTTGACCTACATGATTGAGATTGAGTCGCGTGCTGCTCAAAAGGGTCACAAGTTTTGTCGCAGCTAATAATGTTTGTTGTGGAACAGTGCAGTGTTTTCCACACGTGGCCCAAACAGGGTGAACTCAAACAATGATATAGATGCAGGCCAAACGTGTGTAATTGGAGATTGAAATGGTGCACCATGCACCAGGTACAGTGAAACAACATCAGCCACAATGATATTGTATCTGAAATGTAAGAAGAAACTACAAAGTGCTTAAATACAGCGGATGCTGTAAATGCATTTGATGCCGAGCTACGTAAGCTGCCGTTAAAAACAAATGACTAAAGTGCTCCTCAAACATTTCTATTGAAAGATCTACCGAACAGGATTTGAGAGCTTGTCAAATGGGATTGCAGAGGAAATTGTGCAGCTGCCAGAACCATGAAGCAGAAGGCACTGACTCCAATGATGGTTTCTCCAACATCGTATGATATCTCTTTGGCGGGGATTGATTGGAAAGACCTGATTTCTTGAATTATTTTCCAGCTTCAGATACTAAATTGAAGGAGACAGATATGAGCGTAAAAGGATGGCTTAGTAAATTTGCGGATGACACTAAAGTCGTTGGAGTTGTGGACAGTGCGGAAGGATGTTGCAGGTTACAGAGGGACATAGATAAGCTGCAGAGATGGGCTGAGAGGTGGCAAATGGAGGTGAATGCATTTAAGTGTGAGGTGATTCACTTTGGACAAAGTAACAGGAATACAGAGTACTGGGTGAATGGTAAGATTCCTGGTAGTGTGGATGAGCAGAGAGACCTCGGTGTCAATGTGAATAGATCCCTGAAAGTTGACACCCAGGTTGATAGTTGCTCAGAAGGCGTACAGTGTATTAGGTTTTATTGATACAGGGATTGAGTTTTGGAGCCATGAGGTCATGTTGCAGCTGTACAAAACTGTTGGAGAATTGTGTACAGTTCTGGTTTCCGCATTCGAAGAAGGATGTGGAAGCATTGGAAAGGGTGCAGAGGAGATTTACCAGGATGTTGCCTGTTATGGAGGGAAGGTCTTATGAGGAAAGGCTGAGGGACTTGAGATTGTTTTCGTTCGAGAGAAGAAGGTCAAGAGGTGGCTTAATAGAGTCATACAAGATGATCAGAAGATTAGATAGGGTGAACAGTGAAAGCCTTTTCCTCAGTTGGAGATGGCTCGCTGGAGGGGACATAGCTTTAAATTGAGGGGTGATAGATATAGGACAGATGTCAGAGGTAAGTTCTTTACTCAGAGAGTAGTACGGGCGTGAAATGCCCTGCCTGCAACAGTAGGAGACTTGCCAGCTATAAGGGCCCTTAAATGGTCATTGGATAAACATGTGGATGATAATGGAACAGTGCAGGTTAGTTGGCCTTCAGATTGATTTCACAGCTCGGCGCAACATCGAGGGCAAAAGGGCCTGTCCTGCGCTGGAATGTTCTATGTTCTATGTTCTATCTCCCTTAAACTTTTGCTCTCTCAACGTGAGCCTGTGTCCCCTTGTAATTGAAACTTCAACACTGGGAAAAAAGCCTCTGAATTTCCATCCTGTCTCTGCCTCCCATATAGTTGTAGATCTTGATCAGGTCTCCTTTCAGCTGCTATCTTTCTAGTGAAAATCAATCCTAGTCTTTCCAACCTTTCCTCATCGCTCATGCACTGAGATTGGCCAACACCCCAGTAAACCTTCCCTGCACTCTTTCCAAAGCTTCCACATCCTTCTGGTAATGTAGTAACCAAAACTGCATACAATGCAGTGTGGAAGTTCTTTGTCCTACCTTTTTCACAAAGTCCTCCGTTCTTGCAGTTGGGTATGAGTCTGATTTACTCACAGCATTGACCTTCCAATAATCTACACAGAATCATTCAGTGCCATCAGGTTTGGGAACCAACATGACCAACAAATCCCACTCGCTTTGACTTTGCTCAATAATATCTCCTTAAAGCATTGCTTCCACTACTTTCTGCATGTGCGCTCCTTTGAGAGAATTAAGCCTGTAGGGGTGTTGTTTGATCAGAACAGCATTCCCTACATCAGTCTCATCCACTATGTCATCAGTCCTCCCCCATTCTATTTCCACCGATACCCTCATTGCGCTGTAATTTCAGTTCTCTGTTCCTGGGACAGATAGTTTACTCTCCTATCCAGTTCTTGAAGGACTTCCTCATTATTCAACTTATCTGAGGCACATCAAAAACGATATCATCTGCATTTGATTCCTTGTTTTGAATGACAGGAAGAAATACCTCTTTCTTTGGTTCTCTTGCCCTGACATCATCAGGTTTCAGCAAGTTCATATGACATACCCAATACAATTTCATTTTACCACTCTGGCATCTTTACCAGATAATTCACCTGACATAATTCTTCTCAATTTAACAGGTAACCCTGAACCTTGCTTGGAAGGGGTCAAGTATCACTGGCAACTGCACTCATACGTTATCATACATTTGGGGCAGCACGGTGGTTCAGTGGATAGCACTGCTGCCTCACTGCTGCTTGGTTTGAGCCCGCCCTCTGGGGCTGTCTGTGTGGAGTTTGCACATTCTCCCTGTGTCTGCGTGGGTTTCCTTAGGGTGCTCCGGTTTCCTCCCACAGTCCAAAGATGCGCAGGCTGGGTGGATTGGCAATGCTAAAATTGCCTGTAGTGTTCAGGGATTTGTAGATTAGGTGTGTTTTAGGGGGAAGGAGATGGATCTGTGTGGGATGTTCTGAGGGTTGGTGTGGACTTATTGGGCCAAAGAGCCTGTTTCCTCACCACACAGATTCCGTTCTATTCTATGATTAACATGGGAAAATACACCATCTTCTGATTTCAGAACTGCTACTTGTTAGTTTGGATGGTGTTAAAGCTTCAAATATTGCCTTGTTATTTCACCTACTCTGTTTAATCTTTCTCTCACCTCAAGTCCATCTTCCAACAGTCAGACACCTGTCTTAGGGCACATCAACTTATCTTTATTTATTTTAAAAGCCCTCTTACTTGGTGTCCGAATGTCAATTCAAATGGAGTTCACCAAGTTGATTCATTTGGAGTATCTCCAATGGTAAATAATGTAAATGAGATATCTTTATTCCAATCATTTGGGAAACCTGGTAATAAGCTTTCAGCAATGCCTTTCGGGTCTGATGCCACTTTTTCAATGCTCCCTCGGATTCAGTATGGTCCACACTTGATGTAAAGTGTTTGATGCCTAAACTATCCATGACCTCCTTAAATTAGACCCTCAGTCTGACTGAATCTCCATGGGTGATCTAGAACAGCAAAACCAAACACGGAAGACATCCGCAACTTCTCTTTGCCTTGGCATTCTGGAATGGAATTTCTTCCAGAAATCTGGTAAACACCTCCATTACAGTCAGCAAACACTGGTTCCCAGTTTTGGTTTTAGGGAGGGGCCCTACACAATCAGTCGTAACCCACATGAATAGTTCTTCAAATGTGGGAATTGGCATCAAAGGCCCTGGTTCTATTCCTGCCTGTGGCTTTCCGACCATTGGAGAGGTATGACAGGTACAGCAAAATTCAACCACATCCTCATGTAATCCACCCAAAGGAAATTCTTTTCTGTCTTATCCTGAGTCATCCTTACTCCGAGATGGCCTCCTGCAGGTAATTTGTGAGCTACCTGCAATTATTCCTGTCTCTATGCTACCGCCAACACAATCTGTTAAGTTTCTGCTCTTTTCTCATCTGCATTAACCAGCCAAGGCTCCATTTCAAACTTCACATTTTATCCTTGAGGTGATCACATTTCTTTTTCAGAGTAGGCTTTCTGATACAAATTCTTTGTTGCCTCATCTTTTTGTGGTAACTCCATTGATCTTTTAGAACTAAACACTTCTGCCTGATCCTCTCCCTGTTGAGATATTTCCTTTACCATTTCATCAAACTGGGTGTCAGAAAACTGGGACTCAAATCCTTCATCTTTCTCTTTTGCTTTCACTTCTTGTTTTTAACTTATGACTGTGGGACCTTGTCACAACACAGTCCATAAAAAAAAACATGGTCTTTTCCCTTTAACGCCTCAGTTCCTTTGTTTTCTTGCGATCTCTCCGCTTCAATAGGCATCACTACCACATTTGATTTGGCTCTATCATTTCCAAGAACACACGGTATTCCTGAAACAGCCACTCTTTCAATGACTCTCATTATCAGTTCCACAGTCTTAATTAGACTTTCTAGCCTGACCTTACACAAGGGAACACTCATTCTCTCTCCACTTCTTACGAAGATTACCACTCTCTCAGGCAAGAAATCACAAGGAGTGCAAATATTTTACCCTCTTACCATGAGAGACTGACTAGCTTCTGCAAATATGTTGCCCTTTTTACCTATTCTCCCCATTCTACTTGAGTAGGCCTCAGCCACACATCTAAAGTCTTTGGAATGATCAGGCACCATCTAACTTTCCAGTCCGAGACGAGGCTGTGCGCTCTCCTGCAGCTCCTCAACTTCTTTTGTGATTTCCTTCAGTTCCTCAACTAATCCCACTGGTTTAGTCTCTCCTACCACATCCTTTTTGCCATTGGTCCCCTTAACCCACCAGTTCTGTGGCGTTGTGTATCATACCTTATTGCAGTGAATACACCTGAGGTCTTTTTTCTCTTTTTCACCCTGTTGGGTTTCTGTTGTCTCATGTGGCAAGCTGTTCCCAGTGTGATCTACTTTTTTTTGTCTTTCATTAAAGGATCTCTGTCTTTCCAAAGGTCCAACCCTCATCAAATGAACTTACAGCCAGTAGCTGGATTTTGATCTATCCGAAAGGCTGTCAAGCACCCTTCGAAGTTATTCTGTTTAGCTCTTTCAAAATGAACAAAAGTCTGACCTGCTTCCTTTCTTGCATTTCCGAATAATTGTTGAAACACTTATGGTCCCAATATATGGGCACTCAAAATTGCCTGTTTTACATGGTTATAGTCTCCTGGCACCTCGTCTCACAGCCCGATATTCACCTCAAAAGCCCTGCCCATCAATTTGGTCTGCATTAACATGAACCACACAGTCTCTGGCCAATTCATCCTTTCAGCCGATTTCTCAAAGGAAGTGAAAAAAGATTTCTGCATCATTGTCACCAAATTTTGGTGATGATTTGACATATTTGTATAAATCCCTATCAGGTCTTTGGCTACGATAAGCCGCTCTACTTTCTTCATTTCCATCAATTTAAGTTGGCTATCTGACCAAACTTACAACTTCCAAAGTTCAAATTTGGTCATTTTTTCTTTTTGCCTTTCCTCTACTTCTCGCCATAATTCAAACTGTTTCACTCGCTTTTCTTTCTCCTCTGCCCTGGCTCTTCGTTCCCTTTCTTTTCCTTTGTTCTCTAACTCCTGCCTTTTAATTTCACTTTCTAACTTCAGTTGTCTTATTTGCAATTTATTTTTTTCGAACCGCACTGCAATTTGCTGTTTCTCTGGTACACATAAGAGATTGACTGACTCCTTTACAATTTCAGCTTTTCTCTTATCCCAAGTTAGAACCAATTCTATCCTGTCTCTGAATTGTAAAAGTTCCTCCGTTTGCTGTCTTTTTAAACTTTCTTGGCAAATTTGGGAGGCATATTCAACCCCCCAAACCTCTGGAGCAATGTTAAGAGCCATTTCCCCACTTTTGATTTAGCCAACAACAAAAACAGAAATGAATCTGAACTTAACACTTCTCACTGCAGTTTTCTCAGACACTACTCCCCAAGTCTCTTGGGACACTTTATACCCCAGATGTTATCAAATCTAACCAAACCCATTCAGATCTGTTTAGATGAGTTCAGATCCTATATACGTACCAGCCAGATCCTGGACACGAGCCCCAGTGTGTTCTCTAGCAGAGGTTGACCCCCACCCCGATAACTAAAACTAAAACACTCAGAGAGGCTCGCTTCACCCGACAATCTGTTAAAAAAAGTGTGAAAAGTGGTACAACCTGCCTCTCACCCTCAATCTGTTTTAAAGGAGTGGTTAAATGAAATGACCTCCTGAGTCCCGCTCTATAATTAGCAAGTAACAAAGTGTATCAAAACAGAAAAGAACTTCAACAAGGAATGAGAAGAGCTAAAAGGGATAATGAAAAGTTAGCAAATAGGATTCAGGAGAATCCTAAGGCTTTTTGCACATGGTTAGAAACAAGAGGGTGGCCTGAGAAAGGGTTGGTCCATTCAACGACAAAGAGGCAAATCCAAGTGTGGAGCCAGAAGAGGGAGGTGAGGACCTAACCCCTGAATACTTTGTATCAGTATTCACCAAAGGGAAGGAATTAGTGGAGGATGACCTCAGGGAAAGGAGTGTCGAGTCTCTGAACCAAGATGCTATTAAAAACGAAGAGGTGTTGCACATATTAAAAAGTATTGAGGTAGATAAGTCCCTGGGTCTATCGCAGAATATTGAGGGAGGCAAGAGAACAAATTATGGTCTGATTGTTTAAGAAGGATAGCAGGGATCATCCTGGAAATTATAGACCTGTCAGTCACACATCGGTCAAAGAGAAATTATTGAAACCGATTCTCAGAGACAAGACCCCAGTCCAAAACTAACCACAATTCCTGGAGGGAGAGCCCTGGCTGTTGTTGTTATACTGTTTCAGGAACATCCAGCCAATGTGCAGAACAGGTACAATGGATATCATCAGCTCGGGAAGTGAGAAAGGCACCAGATTGGTGAAAACTGGTCAGCTGACAATTACTGGTTAACCGTATCATGTCCCAACAGATTTCGAGCAGTGGGAATTTCCGTCTAGTTAACTGTTTGACATTGACAGTGGAGTTGAAAACCTTCTGTCTGGTTAGGATTGATACTGCTAAGCCAAGCTCAGTGCACCTGATGGACTCAGACTTCACCAGGTACAAACTCTTAATTTTTCGGATAGTGGGAACTTAGATGACAGAGAACCAGGGTACAAAGTATTCAGTTACACGTTGAATAATTCCAGCTGAAGGAGTTAATTGTAAATTTACGACATACCAGGAGAGGACAAACAAGTAGAATATGCAGCTTCTCACATTGATGCTGCCAGTGTCACAGATGCACCATTTGCGGGAAGTGCTCCCCGCTGTTGAAGCTGGAGGTTTGGGTTTCAGTCCTTAAACAGGTTTGGAGACAATGTAGCACATCCTTGAGGCTGAGAGCTAAGTGGGGAGCACATTTAGAGAGATTGTCACACTGAGGCTCAAGGGTCTAGAGGAAAGACGGGAAAGGGCAACCACCAGACAGTCCAGAAAGAACAGACAGGTAGTGATCAGATTACGTACAATGTGGAAACAGGCCTTTCGGCCCAACAAGTCCACACTGCCCCTTGGAGCACCCACCCAGACCCATCCCCATCCCCCGATAACCCACATACCCCTGAACATTATGGGCAATTTAGCATGGCCGATCCACCAAGCCTGCATATCTTTGGACTGCAGGAGGAAACCGGAGCACCCAGAGGAAACCCACACAGACAAGGGGAGAATGTGCAAAGTCCGCACAGACAGTCACCCGGGGCTAGAATCGATCCCGGGTCCCTGGACCTGTGAGGCTGCAGTGCTAACCACAGAGCCACCATGCCGCCCTGTGGTAGTGCAGGAGTTCCTGGGACTCCAATAACTAACCAGTATTCCATTTTGGATTGGTGAGTGCTGGTACCTCGGAGGAGTGCGGTCAGAGCCGAGCTTTTGGCACGACAAGCAGCTTGAGTGTCCAGGAGGGAAGAAGCAGCAAAAGAGAGTAATAATGAAATGCAGACATGTCTCACTTCCCCAAAAACAGTGCCAGAGATCCCGGAAGGTAAAACCCTCCCCTTTTACACCCATTGGCGAGCCAAACCAGTCCTATTTTCCGACGTAATAAAATGTGAGGCTGGATGAACACAGCAGGCCAAGCAGCATCTCAGGAGCACAAAAGCTGACGTTTCGGGCCTAGACCCTTCATCAGACAGGGGGATGGGGTGAGGGTTCTGGAATAAATAGGGAGAGAGGGGGAGGCGGACCGAAGATGGAGAGAAAAGAAGACAGGTGGAGAGAGTATAGCTGGGGAGGTAGGGAGGGGATAGGTCAGTCCAGGGAAGACGGACAGGTCAAGGAGGTGGGATGAGGTTAGTAGGTAGATAGGGGTGCGGATTGGGGTGGGAGGAAGGGATGGGTGAGAGGAAGAATAGGTTAGGGAAGCAGAGACATGTTGGACTGGTTTTGGGATGCAGTGGGTGGAGGGGAAGAGCTGGGCTGGTTGTGTGGTGCAGTGGGGGGAGGGGACGAACTGGGCTGGTTTAGGGATGCGGTGGGGGATGGGGAGATTTTGAAACTGGTGAAGTCAACATTGATACCATTAGGCTGCAGGGTTCCCAGGCGGAATATGAGTTGCTGTTCCTGCAACCTTCGGGTGGCATCATTGTGGCAGTGCAGGAGGCCCAAGATGGACATGTCATCTAAAGAATGGGAGGGGGAGTGGAAATGGTTTGCGACTGGGAGGTGCAGTTGTTTGTTGCGAACTGAGCGGAGGTGCTCTGCAAAGCGGTCCCCAAGCCTCCGCTTGGTTTCCCAAGCCTCCGCTTGGTTTCCCCAATGTCGAGGAAGCCACACTGGGTACAGTGGATGCAATATACCACATTGGCACATGTGCAGTTGAACCTCTGCTTAATGTGCAATGTCATCTTGGGGCCTGGGATGGGGGTGAGGGAGGAGGTGTGGGGGCAAGTGTAGCATTTCCTGCGGTTGCAGGGGAAGGTGCCGGGTGTGGTGGGGTTGGAGGGCAGCGTGGAGCGAACAAGGGAGTCACGGAGAGAGTGGTCTCTCCGGAAAGCAGACAGGGGTGGGGATAGAAAAATGTCTTGGGTGGTGGGGTCGGATTGTAGATGGCGGAAGTGTTGGAGGATGATGCGTTGTATCCGGAGGTTGGTGGGTTGGTGTGTGAGAACGAGGGGGATCCTCTGGGGGCGGTTGTGGCGGTGGCGGGGTGTGAGGGATGTGTTGCGGGAAATACGGGAGACGCGGTCAAGGGCATTCTCGATCACTGTGGGGGGAAAGTTGCGGTCCTTGAAGAACTTGGACATCTGGGATGTGCGGGAGTGGAATGTCTTATCGTGGGAGCAGATGCGGTGGAGGCAGAGGAATTGGGAATAGGGGATGGAATTTTTGCAGGAGGGTGGGTGGGAGGAGGTGTATTCTAGGTAGCTGTGGGAGTCGGTGGGCTTGAAATGGACATCAGTTACAAGCTGGTTGCTTTCAGGATGCCATGAACTTGTTCAATGACATCCCCAGTCTGGTACGAGGGAGGCAATAGAGCCTACTGGAGTCGCGACTTTGATCACTGAAACACCTGGCTGCTCTCTGACTAAATAATCATCTGTCACTGTTGTTCGTCTTTCCCCTAAAATGAGGACAACACCCAGCCAAGCTCGGATGAAATGCAAGTCACGTTGCTGTGGGTTTTTCAACAGGGAATTGCAGGGACTCAGACAAATTTGTGAATGCTCTCTGCCCACAGGGGAAGTACCAGAGGCCTGGAGGGTGGAAAATATGATCCTACCTGTCGAGAAGGGTGCTCGAGGTGAAGCAGGAAATTACAGCCTGGTGAGTTGGTCATGCTGAACAAATTCGTTGGAGCTTTTCATAAATGTGATCAAGTGTAAGGATGAGGTAAGTTCAGTTGAGGTAGTTTATTACAGATTTTAGCAAAGCTTTTGACAAGGCCCAACAGGGAAAACTGATGAAGAAGGTTAAAGCGCATGGCATTCAGGGAAACCTAGTGAGATAGATCAGAAACTGGCTTAGTCATGGGACACAGAGGGTAGTGGAAGAAGGCTTTTCAAAAAGGCTGACTGGAGGTTGATGTTCAGCAGGATCAGGACAGGGGCCCATATTATTTGTTAACATTTCTCCTACAATTTCATCTGTATAGTTGATGTATATGTTAAGCAAGTTTGCAGATGATACAAACATTGGTTGGGTCATTAATTGTGAAGAAGATGGTAGTATGTTGCAGGACATTTTAGAAGGGTTGGTCAGATAGGCAGAGAAGTGGCAGTTTATATTTAATCTTTATAAGTGCAAGGAGATGCAATTTGGAAGAAACATGAAATTGAGAGAGTATTTAATAAATGGCAGGAATCTGAGTAGCTTAGAGAAACATAGTGATCTTCAGGTACTTATACTCGAATTTTACCCATGAAGTCAGCAGAGTACGACAATGGGATAGTTAAGAAAGCATATGGGACACTTGCTTTCACTGGATGTGATACAGAGTATAAGAGCAAAGAGGTAATGTTAAGACTTGTACAGAACATTGATCAGGCCACAACTGGAGAATTGGTGCATTTCTAGTCTCCTCACTGCAGGAAGATTTAATTCGGGGTTACAAAGGAGATTCACCAGGATGTTGCTTCGGATGAAGAGAGTGAGCTACAAAGAGAGGCTAGATAGGCTTGCATTGTTTTCAGTAAAGCAGAGCAGACTGAAGGGGTCACATAATTGGGGGATTATGATCCAGGTTCACTGTTTGTTTATTTACTGTGATTTGTGGTCAGCATTAATGTAGAAAGGAAACAAACTGAATATGCCATCAGAGACAATCGGAAGTGCAGATGTTGGAGAATCCGAGATAGCAAAGTATGAAGCTGAATGAACACAGCAGGCCAAGCAGCATCTTGGCCTGCTGTGCTCATCCAGCTCTACACTTAGTTACACAGAATATTCTCAATGAAACTGATGGGTGGACATTTATAAAACACTTTTAAAATAGCTTAATGGTGTCCCAAAGTGTGATACAGGTACTTGAGCTGTTTTGAAGTTTGTTCGGTGATATTGAGGGAATGGGGAGATTATTTCAGAGACAGAGAAAGTTATCGACCCAGATATGGAAACATGGAAACATAGAAAATAGCAGCAGGGTAAGGCCATTCAGGGCCTACGACCCTGCACCACTATTCAATATGATCATGGCTGATCATGCAATCTCTGTCTCTCAGTCCACCCTCTCCCCATACCCTTTGATCCTGTTAGCCTCAAAGGACGGCACAGTAGCTCGCACTGCTGCCTCAAAGCGCCCAGGGGCCCAGGTTTGATCCCAGCCTCGGGCAACTGTCTGTGTGGAGTTTGTACATTCTTTCTGTGTTTGAGTGGGTTTCCTCTGGGTGCTCCGGTTTCCTCCCACAGCTCAAAGATGTGGAGATCAAGTGGATTGGCCATACTAAATTGCACATTGCGATCATGGAGGTGTAGATTAGGTGGGTTAGAGGGAGATGTGTTTCGGTGGGATGCTCTGAGGTTTGTGTGGATTTGATGGGCTGAAGGGACTACTTTTGCACAGTAGGGATCCTGTGATCCGTCCATTTCCCTCTTGAATCTATCTAATGAACTGGCCGCAACTGCTTCCTGAAGCATCTCGGGAGAAATGTCCACAGGTTCACAATTCACTGAGTGAAGAAATTCTTCCACGTCTCAGTCCTGAATGGCTTATCCCTTGTTGTTTGACTGTTCTAGAATTGCCCAACATTGGTAACATACTTCCTGCATCTAACCTGTCCAGTCCCATCATGATTTTATATGTTTCTATGATATCCTCCCTCATTCTTCTAAATTCCAACAAATCCAAAGATGTTTCAGAGTTGACACTGTGACACACACAATGCAGTACAGCAGCAGATGGAAGACAATCATTCTCTGGTCACATAGGGGAAGATTTGTTCCTATGTGCCTGTCCTAGAAGTGTATGTTGAGGGCAATCTTAAAGGAGCTTTAGTCTGTATCCAACTTCCTTTGCCTCAGTTAGATTCTCGTGTCCAACTCACTTTTGGGAATCTGTGAGTCTGTGCACAGAACACCCTGAAACTTTCAATTTGATTCCAGCTGATAACTCAGTCTTGAGTATCTATTATTCTACATATAAACCACACCAAACCCCTCAATTAGATTCTGATGTGTAGTTCACTTCTGAGTAGCAGTTATTTTGTACGTAAACCACACCAAAAACCTCCATACATTTTCATTATGTAACACGCTTCCGGCTATCTGTATATAGTCCACCCTGGAACTCTCTCTCCATTTTTGGTTATTCTGAATCTACCTGTTACTTTGGTAACTGTTACTCTGAATGTCAATAAACCGAAACCCCTAAACTTGCAGGAGCTAGAGAGATTAAATGGGGAGGATCTGTTATCAGGAAAGCCCACATTTGACGTGTGGTTTCTATTTCAAGACCTGCTGATGAGAGTTCACGGCTGGCGTGTTATTTTCAGCAGGAACGACAAGGATGGAAAGGTAAGGGAACCTTGCATAATGAGTGAGGTTATAGAACATAGAACATAGAACAGTACAGCACAGAACAAGCCCTTCAGCCCACGATGTTGTGCTGACCATTGATCCTCATGTATGCACCCTCAAATTTCTGTGACCATATGCATGTCCAGCAGTCTCTTAAATGACCTCAATGACCTTGCTTCCACAACTGCTGCTGGCAATGCATTCCATGCTTTCTCAATTCTCTGTGTAAAGAACCTGCCTCTGACATCCCCTCTGTACTTTCCTCCAACCAGCTTAAAACTATGACCCCTCCTGTTAGCCATTTCTGCCGTGGGAAATAGTCTCTGCCTATCAACTCTATCTATGCCTCTCATTATCTTGTATACCTCAATTAGGTCCCCTCTCCTCCTCCTTTTCTCCAACGAAAAAAGTCCGAGCTCAGTCAACCTCTCTTCATAAGACAAGCCCTCCGTTCCAGGCAACATCCTGGTAAACCTCCTCTGAACCCTCTCCAAAGCATCCACATCTTTCCTATAATAGGGCGACCAGAACTGGACGCAGTATTCCAAGTGTGGTCTAACCAAAATTTTATTGAGCTGCAACAAGATCTCACGACTCTTAAACTCAATCCCCGGTTAATGAAAGACAAAACACCATATGCTTTCTTAACAACCCTGTCCACTTGGGTGGCCATTTTAAGGGATCTATGTATCTGCACACCAAGATCCCTCTGTTCCTCCACACTGCCAAGAATCCTATCCTTAATCCTGTACTCAGCTTTCAAATTCGACCTTCCAAAATGCATCACCTCACATTTATCCCGGTTGAACTCCATCTGCCACCTCTCAGCCCACCTGTGCATCCTGTCAATGGCCCGCTGCAGCCTACAACAGCCCTCTATACTGTCAACGATACCTCTAAGCTTTGTGTCGTCTGCAAACTTGCTGACCCATCCTTCAATCCCCTCATCCAAGTCATTAATAAAAATTACAAACAGTAGAGGCCCAAGGACAGAGCACTGTGGAACCCCACTCACCACTGACTTCCAGGCAGAATATTTTCCTTCCACTACCACTCGCTGCCTTCTGTTGGCCAGCCAATTCGTATCCAGACAGCTAGGTTCCCCTGTATCCCATTCCTCCTGACCTTCTGAATGAGCCTACCATGGGGAAACTTAACAAATGCCTTACTGAAGTCCATATACACCACATCCACAGCTCGACCCTCATCAACTTTTCGAGTCACATCCTCAAAGAACTCGATAAGGTTTGTGAGGCATGACCTGCCCCTCACAAAGCCGTGTTGACTGCATTAAATCAAGCCATGCTCTTCCAGATGGTCATAAATCCTATCCTTCAGAATCCTTTCTAACACCTTGCAGACGACACACATGAGATTGACTGGTCTGTAATTGCTGGAGATTTCCCTATTTCCTTTCTTGAAGAGAGGAATTACATTTGCCTCTCTCCAGTCCTCAGGTACGACTCCAGTGGAGAGCGAGGATGCAAAGATCCTCGCAAGTGGCGAAGCAATTGCATTTCTCGCTTCCCAAAGCAGCCGAGGACAAATCTGGTCCGGGCCTGGCAACGTGTCAATCTTAATGTTTGACAAAATTTTCAGCACATGAATTTAGTCAAAAGAGAAAAGAAGTATATGTAAAGTTTAGGAAGCTAACATTCGCCCATCTGGGTCAGGCTCAAGACTCACCTCCTGAAAGAGACCTGTACCACATTGTATTAGGATCAGATGATGTGTTTGCAAGACGGACATGGCACATGTGCTTTGGGCAAATGTTCATGTGGATGTTAAGGGCAATAAATTTAATCAGGAATCCGAGCAGGTCATGAAGAATCAAACAAAAGATCTTGGCATTGAATTTGTGGAGTAGTGTGTGTAAGAGAGAATGGGAATGACAGTGAGGGATTGAGTGTGTTTTGTGGATCATGACTGGGCCAGGGACATGGGCCATCACATTATGGGTTCATCAAAAAATTACTGACAGTCAAACTGCACTCAGATGGGCAAACACAGACAGGCAGTGTCTCTCTCTCACACACACACACACACACACACACACACACACACACACACACACACACACACACACACACACACTTCAGTCAGAATACATGAGTTCAAAATCTCACTGATTATCTGCCCTGATGAAACCAGTGTAAAGTTCCCTGTTCTTCCCAGTCCTCCATGGGGGTGAGTTGGGATATGAGACAGGAAAATGGTGGTGCTTGAAGTGCAGGAATGTGATAACTGTTTTAAATTCTCAAGCCCTGCTGATATATTCAAGAAGGGGAAACGAAATAAAAATTGAAAGTCAAGCTTGAAATGGCCCACGTATTGCGGGGCAGAGAGAGACAGGAGCAGAAGAGAGAGAGTCAGAGTGTTCTCTTCCGGGAGCCACAATAACAGCAGGAAAAGCCTGAGAGATCCTCAGCAAATATCCCCACTCTCTTCCCAAATCCACTGTGTTGGGTGGTCGACAATAAGGCTCTTCAATGCTAGTGTGGAATCAATGTTTAACACTTTCAAACTACATTGACATCACTCAACAGCTTAAAAAAGTTATTTAAAAACAAAAAATGGTAAAGCTTTGCTGCACTAGAATTCACATCTCATTGGCCAGGGAGGTTACTGTCCTGCATTGAACATCTCAATAAGACTCAACCCTCCCCAGAGAGCAGACTGAGAGCTAGTGCAGAGATAGTAGGAACTGCTGATGCTGGAGAATCAGTATAAAGAACATCGAACAAAGAAAATTACAGCACAGGAACAGACCCTTCAGCCTTCCAAGCCTGCGCCACTCCAGGTCCTCTGTCTAAACCTGTTGCCTATTTTCCAAGGATCTGTATCGCTCTGCCCCCTGCCCATTTATGTGTCTGTCCAGATACATCTCAAATGACACTCTTGTGCCCGCGTCTACCATCTCTGCTGGCAACGCATTCCAGGCACCCACCACCCTCTTCAGAAAGAACTTTCCATGCATATCTCCCTTAAACTTCTCCCCTCTCACCTTGAAATTGTGACCCCTAGTGATTGAGTCCCCGACTCTGGGGGAAAAAGCTTCTTGCTATCCACCCTGTCTGTACCCCTCATGATTTTGTAGACTTCAGAAATTTTTGAAGAAGGGTCCAGACCCAAAACGTCAGCTTTCCTGCTCTTCTGATGCTGCTTGGCCTGCTGTGCTCATCCAGCTCGACACCTTCTTATATGAGAGAGAGTGCAATTGTCTGACACTCTTGGATGCAGTCAGCAAACACCTCGCTGAGAATACATCTGGACGAGAAATTGTCAGATTTATTCTCAAACCCTGTTCAGTCTCTCTAATGAGAGATTGAGCACCTCTGCCAGTCTGGTTGTGTTTGTGTGTGGTTATCTGTGTCTGTTCAGTAATATCTCAAGCTGCTGGTTCGTTGCTGTCTAATGACTTGTTTGTATCTCTTTGCTGCTCTGCATTGTGCTGCTCAGTGGAGTATAAGCATGGCAGAAAAACCAGGGCTCTTGCTTCGAAATTTTGTTCCAAAGTTTTCTCATTCCCCCTTTCAACTCATCCTTTCTCTTTTATCTCGAGGATTGTTTCATTGGAAAGCTGTAATATGAAGATCCAAAATATGTGGAGCCAGGAAAACCTTGAACAAGAGAAATTTCCATTGGAGTAAACTGGAGTTTATACACATGAGTTGTGTTGCTTTATGACCCTGAGGTTTAATGTGGTTAGGAAAAGGGCAGGATGATAAAAATTTGACGGTGAGCGAATGATCTGAAAAATTGAGAAAGCAGGAAAAACAGGAGAGTGAAGGCGAGACATTCGAGATGATGAATTAGGTTCTGGGGCCAAAGGAAATAGTTAAACTTAACCATCATCACAGGGCGAGAAAAAAAAATTATCTGATTGCTAATACAACTGTTGCATGTGGGATCTTACTGTGCAACAACTGTTCAAATGCCATCACTTCAGACAGTGACTGTTGTAATCAGATAACTTATCATTTCAAAGATTTCCAAAGGCTGTGCCATGAAAACTCACTTCATTGCCTGATATGTGTGTGTTTGGATGTTACTGAGGAATTTGCTGAGTCACTGGGAGAGGAAAACCTGTGATCTTGTTGTGCCCTATCTCCATGAAGCTTGTCCTGTTTGCCTTTCAACTAATGTGATATCTTTTTTTTTTCCCAAGGGATTTTATTTTTGTCCTCTTGAAGACCGAAAGAGAAAGTTTGGAACCGGGAGATCTTTGAACAAGGGCTTTCACCAGAGGGGACACGGTCATTAGATCTGAAGTCTGTTGAACAGGATGCAAACTCTGAGGCCCATATACGTCATTGCCCCAAAGTTTAAGTTCCTCTGTGGGACCCTGGTTGTGAGTGGCCTCTGGTTAATTGGGTTTTGTCGAATTGCAGCCCTTTCATTTTAAAACATAGAACACAGAAATGGCTATGAACTTTGTCCGTATTTCACTCTATCTTCACAAATACTGGAAATGATGGAGAACTAGAGTTCAGTAAAATGGAGAGACTGAAGCGAGCCTGTGTGAGAAGAGACATTATTTTGAAGGAATTGATGGGGTTAAAGGCTCATAAATTCTAAGGGCCTGACAATCTACATCCCTGAATACTTCAGGAGGTGACCCTACAAGCAGTGGATATATTTGTGGCCACAATCTAAACTGTTTCCTTCATCTTTCATTCCAGCTGCTCTCTGTTCCATGTCCATCCCAGCACGTGCCCCCACCCCCAGCACACATCCTCACAAACATCTGCCTTCCTCTCCCACCTGACCTCCCAGAGGGCATGAATTGGAGGATGTTTGTGGAGAGATCAACCACAAATAGCAGCTCTTTGGGTCAAACCAGCTCCTACTGTGCTCTTTGAAATCAGAGTTTGGTGGATTGCACTGGACTGCTGCCGTAGAAGGTGCTGCCATGGGGCATTTGTGAGCAGTCAATGAGATATTTAGATGTAGCGAATTGATCAGCAAAAGCAACGTGACCCGGGCAGACAAGCACTCACGTGAGGGTGTTTTGGAGAGGGAGGGGTCTAACCCCTCTGACCATTAAACCGACATAAACCCAAATCTGGTATGACAGGAGTGGGGTTCCCTTCTACCCACAAAACACCCAGAGAAGCTTGTCATTTCCCTTCATAATTTGTCAAATTAATGGTGAAAGGAAAAGAAATCCCTGATCCACTACATAAATAACAAGTGACACTTATTTAATCTTTACAATGAACTGATTAAAAGAGATACTAACAAACCAAATAATTTCCCCTAATTATACTAACTATTCCTGAACTAAATTTAATTGAAATGCTGTTCAAATTAACACAAGTCCTACTTAATAAATCCAATTAATAAGAACACAAGAAATTAAAACTTTATCTTTCCAAGATCACAGAGACTGTCTGCTGGAATGTCCTGCTTTCTGCAGTCGTTCTCGAGATTATCGCTCTTTACAGAAGACTTTGTATCATCGTTTGTGTGAGGACATTAAGGTCAACAACCATGGTGTCTTTAAATTAGATTGGCTTTCTCTGAAAGTGAAAGGTGTCGTCTTATGGCAGTTGGCTCGATCTCTCTCTCTGCTGATTTTCAAAAGACAAACACTTTCTTAAATACCACAGATGATGCAACAAATTCTCACAATATTATTGGGTTCAGGCTATCTGCAGAATCAGGTTTAAATTTTAGATAACGAGGTGGAGAGCTGGATGAACTAAGCAGGCCAAGCATGATCAGAGGAGCATGAAAGCTGATGTTTCAGGTAGAGAGCCTTTTTCAGAAACAGGAATCAGGTTTAAATTTTCCTGCCTTCCTTATCTAGGCACTTTGTTGAAATTAATTGGCCAAATTCAAACTTGTTGCCTTGGAAGAAAGGCTGATTGGCCGTTCTATGCAAAATGTTTCCATTCAGGCACTTTCTCTGACCCCGCATTCATAAACTTCTGAGCAGGGACCAGGCACAAGCTTGTAAAGGGACTATGGTATTCTTTTCCCCATGACCATTTTTAACAACAAATTCTAACTTCTTGCCTTCCACTTCATTGAAATCTCTCCCCAACTTACTAATTCCTCCCCTGCTAAGCAAAAAATAACCATCATGATGAGAAGATGGCCTCATTTTAAAAAAAAAATCTGAATGCTCTCGCTGCAGAATACAGAGTTCAGTACTAAGTTGTAACTTTCCCACTAATTGCACATATGTATAACACACACTAGACTGACCCAGTTCTATCTTTTCTGCACATTTTCGTTCAAACCTGCAATAACATATCTGCAGTAGCATTTTTCCATTCTGCAACATGGACAATTTGTAAAAGCCTGTACCATAAAACTCCAATCAAGTAGTCTCATATTTTTGTCCTTAACCTTTTCCAAAGGAGTGAGAGGGTTGTGGTGTGTATACACAGCCGTCTCTGAAATATTGTTCGTAAAATGTTGCAAGGCCAGTACAAAACTCCTTTTTTTTTCAACGGTGGAGTATTTTCTGTGATGAATATTGAGTTTCTTTGAGAAATATCCAATTGGACTTTCAATTCTACCATCATATTTCTGCATTTACACTGCTCCATCTTCTGTATCACTGGCGTCAATCATGACTTTTGAGGATTTGAAGAAATTTAGCACAGCTAAAACTGGTGTGGTGGTTAATGTGGCTTTTAAATTCTCAAATGCCTGCTGTCATTGTTCTGTCTACCAAACTTTCATGTTCTTCTTCAGCAAATTCTTCAGCAGTGCCACCGCGCTCCTAAAGTTCGGCACAAACGTCCAGTAGAATCCGTTCAGTCACAAAAATCGAAGCCTTCATCAAGGATAGCTTTGGAAGTTCCACGATGGCCTTTGTCTTCACATTCCTCGGGGTCATCCTTCCATGTCCGATGCAATGTCCCAGAATGTCATATTTCACGACCGCCTCCCACCCCGGCTCTATATTTCCTCTGGTATCTGTACCCTGCAACATTAAACCTCCATCTCTGAGCCGTGCCTCTGTAATAGCTGTGATATCCAGCACTCGGCAATAAGACTCTCCACAACAGCCAATGCAGGTACTGAATAACCTCTGTCTGTGCTGTGATGAAAGCTAATGGTGTGCTGGCCTTCAAAGCAAGAGGATTTGAAAGTAAGCTTTGGGGTGTCATGGTGCAGTTACACAGTGCCTTGGTGAAGCCAAACCTTCAGTATTATGCGAAGTTTTGTTCTCCTCATGTGAAAAATGGCCAAAATGATAGGAAATCAGGGCAGAATGAATAGGGACTGAAAACTATTCTTAACGTTCAGTGGCTGGGAACTGGCAAGAACTGCTGATGCAGGAACTTAGAGATGATACATTGTGGACCTGGAGGAACACAGCGGGCCAGGCAATATCATAGGAGCAGGAAAGTTGACATTTTGTCTCGGGGCCCTTCCTCAGGACTGGAGACGGGGAAGGAAGCTCAGAAATAAATGAGGTGGTCTGAGGTTGGGGGAAGGTATTTGAGGTGGTGATAGGTGGATGCAGGCAGGGATTGTGGAGATTGGTCACTGGGAAGGGTAGACACAATAGACCAAGATGCAGGACGTATAGGTTAACCCCTGTTGGAAATGGAATGATTGTTCAGGACCATGTCAGGAGTTGAGTGAGAAGGTGTAGGGGGAGGTCTAGAATTTCCTGTATTTGCACGTAAAGGCTTCGGGTGTAGTTGGGCTTCATGTGATTTTTTGGAGTGCACGAAGTAGTCATGGAGAGAGCAGTCCCTGCGGAAACAACTCAACTCAATCTCCTGCATTCCCTGCGCTTCCACCCTCAAACACTGGACCAGCAACAGCAACAAGGACAGCGTTCCCCCGGTCCTCCCGTGCCACCCTACCAACATCGGAATCCAATACACCCTCGATTACTTTCACCACCTGCAATCAGACCCTACCACCAAAGAGAAATTTCCTGCCCCTTCCCTAATATGCTTCTCGTTCGGACTGCTCCCTCCACTCATACCTCGTCCACTCCATACTTCCCATCCGACAACTGCCGGAATGCTGCCCCTCCCTACACCTCCGCTCTCACCGCCATTCAAAACCCAAAACAATCATTCCAGATCTGCCAGGGGTTCGCCTGAACCTCCTCCAATCTGGTCTACAGTGTCGGTTGCTCACAATGTGGTTTTTCCGTTGTGGAGAGACTAAGTGCAGACTCAGAAAATGATATGCAGATCATCTGTTCTCTGTACGCTCAAATCTACACCACCTTCCTGTTCCCAGCCATTTCAACTACCGTCCCCACTCCTTTGGTGTCATGTCCAATACCTTATATTGCAGTTGGGGATCTAACAGCCTCATCGCCTCAACATAAATCACTGACTTCAATATCACCCCATTCAGCAACTCACCCCATGTCCAGCCCTCCATCTTACCCCCATCTCCTTGACCTGACACAACCATCTTCCTTCTCAACTATCAGCCCCATACTTCCCATTGTCCAATCACCACAATCCTCTAACTGCACCCACCAATCACCAACCCACTGACCGTTCCCGCACCCCATCCCCTCTCTCTATTTATTTCTGAGCTCCTTTCCCTCTCTCCAGTTGCGATGAAGGGTCCCAGTCTGAAACAGTGACTTTCCTGCTCCTCTGATGCTCCCTGACCTGTTGTGTTCCTCCAGGCACACACTGCATTGAAATCATTATCATTAATGAAAGAAATGTACTGCATTGTAGTGTAGAACATGTACTGCAAGGATGTTGAGGCAAAGCAGGGGATGAACACTCAGCAGTGATACACTCTTGAGCAACCAGTGCAGATAAGATGACCCAAATAGCTCTGTCTGCTGCAGCAATTCTGCGATCCTATCAGGAAAACAAACCAGGCTAAATAATTATTTGTTCCTTACACCTGACTCTTTGCATTATAGGATCCTGAAATAAGTGACAGCTTATGAATGCCAGGCTTAATCAATTGAGCCAGTGGGCTGAGGAATGGTAGATTTAGCTCAGTTTCGATAAATGCAAGGTGTTGCATTTGAGTGAACCAAAACAGGACAAGACATGCATCATCAATGGTAGGGTCCTGAGGACTCTGAGAGAACAAAGAGTTCAAAGGGTACAGGTTCATAGATCCTTGAAAATAGAGTCACAGTAAGACAGAGTCATGAGGGCTGCTTCCACATGCGAGCTTTCATTCATCAGAGCATTGATTATAACAGTTGGGATGTCTTGTTGCAGCTGTACAATGCGTTGGTGAGGCCACATTTGGATGACTCCATATAGATCTGGTCACTTTACTATAGAAAGAATGCTGATAGAATTTTGAGTTATGAGAAGAATTGGATTGGCCGGGATTTCTTTCCCTGGAGTTTAGGAGACTCAGTGGTGACTCTATCGATGACTATGAAATCACGAGAGGAATAGATTTTCACCAAGTAAAGGGAGTCAAAAGCTGGAGAAGCATCGGTTGAACTTCAGACGAGTGAGATACAAAGGGTCCAGTCGACCAGTTATTTTTTGACACACAAAAAGTGGTGAGTTCCTGGAATGGACTGCCAGAGGTCGTGGTGAAGGCAGAAATTTAAGACTTCAGATGCTGGGAGCCAAAGTCTATAGATGTGAGACTGGAAAAGCACAGCAGGTCAGACAGCATCAGTGGAACAGGAAAGTCAATGATTTGGGCCAAACTCCTTCCTCAGGACTGGGAAAGAAGAGAGGAGCCCAGAAATAAATACGGGGAGGAGGGTTGGGCTGGGGTAGGGTAGGAGAGATGATGCTAGGTGCAAACAGGGAGGGGTTTGTTATGATCAGCTTATGGAAAGGCTGGAGTGGAGAGTTGAGCAGAAATATTAACGGGTTAGGTTAGGTCAGGGAGGTCAGGAGGAGGGAGAGGGCTGGACATGCGATAAGGCTGTGTCTGGACGGACATTGAAGATGGTGAGGTCAGCATTGAGGCCATGAGGCTGTGAGCTCCCTAGGTGAAATATCAGATGTTGTTCCTCCAGTTTAGGTTTGGCCTCAGTCTGAGAGTAAAGGAGAACACTCAGAGGGAACCCACACTGCCAGAGGGACAATGTGCAGACTACACACAGACAGGGGTGGAATTGAACCTGAATTCCTGGAACCATGAGGCAGCAGCGGTAACCACTGAGCCACCGTGCCACACTGTCCTGCATATCCTTCTCCTGGGTGAAGTACTCATTTATGTTATCACCCACATCCTCGACCTCCCAGCACATGTTCCCTCCTTTATTCTTCAGTGGCCCTACCTTCTCCTGAGTTTGTTTTAATGTATGTATAGAGTGCCTTAGCATTCCACTTAAACTTCCTGCAGAGATCCCGTCAGGGACACTAGATTGCTCTGTGATCTCCAACAGTAGGCAGGAGGGGCACACCACTGCCCTAACTGCTATCTCAGCCCCTTTACACTGAGAAAAAGAATTTTTGCCTTGCTTGCCTGATTCACTGAAGCCCAGTTTTCACCTGAGGCTGCACTAACACAAACATAATTTGAAATGTATTCTTTGCAAACTGACCAAATACCCTCTAGGCTAGAACAAACTTCCGAACAGTCTGTCTCGATATCGCTCTCCACTTTCTTTTGGTTTTCGGAAGGAAGGGTGGAAACATGACGGGTAAGTTTGGGGCTTACCATTCCTTGACACCAGGTTCTTCCTTCACTCCAGGGATCAATTGTGGTGACTGTGCTGATGTCTCCCAGAATGCCACTCAGCAAAGTCTCTCTGGTGTCCTCTATTAGTGTCTTCCATCTCTCTCTCTTTCTTTCTGTCTCTCTCCCTCTCGCAATCTCTCTCTCCAACGATGCTGTCACATACACTTACTTCTCTGTTAGATGATTTCTGTTCTTGTTTCAGAATTCAGGATGTGTGGTTCTCATTTTTCCCGTCAACGGGGACATTCTGGCTGCCTCAAATGACAAACCCACCCCTTCCTTAACTGTGAGCACAGAGGGTGACGCAGAGCTTGGGTGACTGAGTTCTTCTCAGTTGTTGGCTTATGTTCGGCAAAGGGCAGATTTGGGTTTAAGGGACGTTGTCACGGCCAAATGAAAGGGACCAGGTGGACGGGTGATGGGTGAAGACTCGTGATAAGTTCACCCCTGGTGTTACCCAGCCTCCTGCATATGGCAGGTGACGTCTGTGACCAAAGCCTCCCCCTTCCCACCACCATCTTCGGTTTGGATGCATGGCACATCGCATTGGGGAGCCAAGTGTACCCAAGACTTGTGCATTATCGAGGAGAAGCTGCTAACAGATTAGCTTACGATGGACCACAGGTCCAAACAGTGTCAAATGCATCAAAAAAGTAACCCAGGGTGAAGTCAGAGAACGATTCAGCCATTCGTCCGCTCTAGCCCATCATTCAGTTGGATCAGAACTGATCTCCCTCGGGGGTCTCGACCAGAGAGATGCTCAGAGCTTCAGAAGCTGAGACAAGGGAATTCAGTTTCTGAATCAGGCAACTCCCATCGTGGCCGAATTCCAGCTTTCAACCCAAGTATAAATGGCTCAATCAAATAGAGGAACTTTGGGGATGAGATGTGGGAAAACAGGTTCGAGTATTAAGCGAAAGCTCCAGTCACATGGGATCAAATCTCAATATGGCCTTTGGGTTGGAATTTGAAATCAGTTCATAAATCTGCAGTGTAAACCAAGGCTCAATAATGATGACTGTTCAACTGATCTTTGATTGGTGTAAATTCCAAATCGGGTTCACTCCCGTCCCTGTAGGAACGCAAATCTGCTGTTGTTACCCGGTTTGGCCTACATGTGACTCCAGACTGCTCACTTTGGGATGAGTGGGGGCTTTTCTCTTAATCCCAGGGACATGTGTCTGTGGAATTTCTTCCCTGGGATAGAGGTTGTTTGGGGAGGGGAGAGACAAAAGATATGATCTAAGCAAACCTTGGAGAAAACTCAAGGGGGCAATCAGTGTCATAGAGGTGTACAGTGCAGGAAAAGACCTTTCAGCCCATTATGTCTGAGCTGCTGAGAAACAAACCACCTCACCAGTCTAAACCCACTCCCCAGGACTCAGCCCAAGACTTGACATTGGGAGTCCATATCGAAATAATTCTCCTTTTGTATTCGGGCTTTTTTCTCTCCTACTCTTACAGGCAGTGAGTTTCAGATCGCCACCACCCTCTGGGTGAAAACATTATTCTCCACATTTCCTCAGAACCTCCTGCACATTCTCTTAAATGTTTTCATAACAAACACCCTGGTACTTTATCCTTCCATCAAGGGGATTTTTTTCTTCCAATCTCCCTGATCTCGGCCCCTCATCATTTTATCCATCTTAATCATGTACCCTCTCAGTATCCTCTGTCCTATGGAAAACAACCCCAATCTGCCTTCAGTAACTGGATGTGTCTATCCCAGGCAAAATCCTTGTAAATCTCCTTCACACGTTCTCTAGTGCAATCACATCCCTCCTATAATGGGGATTACAGGACTGCAGACTCTTCCTGTGTGTCTCTGAACAATGCTTTTTCACAATTCTACCATAAACTCCCTGCCCTTAAGCTCAATGCCTTGGCAAACAAAACCAAGTGTAATGTATGCCTTGTTAACACTTCATCTCCTCAACCCACTCTCGAAATAGACTGATGGACATACACCCAAGCTCCCTCTAATTCTCAGCGCTTCACAGCGTCCAACCATCCAACACATGTTTCCTTGCCTGTTCTCCTGCCCAAGTGCAATACTTCCCAGCTACTCGATTGAACAAGTGTTCTGAAGGTCAGCGTCAGAGTTCATGGATCTCACTAACCAGACCTGTACTATGTACACCAGCAAATTCCCAGACAGCGTCTCTCTGCTGAGGAAGACCATGGCCCCTGTGGAGGATTGAGACACCTAGTGCGTGTATGCCCTTGACAGAATATCACACACCCAAATAATGGATGGATGCTGAAAAATGAGAGTTTTTAAGAATGGAATTTACAACTGCACTTGAATCTGACTGTTCTACACAAACGTCAATCATGCAGCAACAAATATCAGCATATTGTCTAAATAGTGAGATGTTGCAGAGCTCTGAGATGCAGAGAGATCTGGGACCCCTCATACATTAGACCATAAGGCAGAAGAGCAGAAATTAGGCCATTTAGCCCATTGAGTGTGGTCCACCATTCAATCATGCCTGATCTGTTTCTTAGCCGAATTTTCCAGCATTGTCTCTATAATTCTTGATACCTTTCACAATCAAAAACTTATCTAGCTCGGTCTTAAATATAGTCAATGGTTCATGAATCTCTGTCTGAAAAAGTTTCCACTTATTTCCATTTGAAAGGTTCTTCCCTTTACTCTCAGGCTGTGCCCTCAGATCCCAGGCTTTCTGCCAATGGAAACATCCTCCCAACGTCCACTCTCTGCAGGCTGTTCAGTATTCCTTAAGTTCCAACTACAACCCCTCTGATCCTTCTAAACTCTATCAAGTATCACCCCAGAATGCACAAACATTCTCATATATTTAGCCTTTCAGTACTGGGACCATTCTCGAGAACCTCCTCTGAAATGTCTCCAGGCCTCATACATCCTTCTTGAGATGTACGGCCAAAAATTGCAGGCAATCCTCTCAATGTGGTCTGACCAGAACTTTAAAAATCCTCAGAGATACATCCCTCCTTTTACATTCTAGTTCTCTCCAAATAAATGCTAAAATTGTATTTGCCTTCCTAACTACCGACTGAATATGTAAATTCACTTGAAGAGACTCCCAAGTCCTTTTGCATTTCAGAGTTCTGAATTTTCTCCCCATTTAGAGCTGTCTATACCCCTATTCTTTCTCCCAAAGTGTACAGCCTCACACTTTCCCACGTAGTATTCCGTCTGCCACTTCTTTGCTGACTCTCGAAACCAGTGAATCCTTTAGCAGCTTCCCCTCCTCTTCAATATTAACTGTTACTCTTACGTTATGTCACCAGCAAACTTTGCCAGAGTGCTCTCTGTTCCTTCATCTAAATCAGTAATGTATAAAGTGAAAGTTTGTGGTCACTGCACTGACCCTTATGGAATACAACTTGCTACTGGCTGCCATCCTGAGAAAGACCCTTTTATCCCACTCCCTGCTTTCTGCCAGATAGCCAAACTTCTTTCCACGCTATCACCTTGCCTCTAACACCATGGGCCCTTGTCTTACTCAATAGCCTCCTGTGCAGCAATTTATCAAAGGCCTTCTTGAATTCCTGGGAGATAACATCAATTTGCTCTCCTTGGTCTACTCTGCTTGTTACCTCCTCAAAGAATTCCAAAAGATTTGTCAGGCATGATATCCCCTTGATGAAACCATTTGCTGTATTTTCTCATGCATTTCCAAGTATTCAGAAAGCTGATCCATTTTTCATCAGATGGGCTCAGGCCTAAAACGTCAGCTTTCCTGCTCCTCTGATGTTGTTTGGCCAGCTGTGTGCATTCAGCTCGACACCTTGTTATCTCAAATCTCTCGCCCAACCTGGCCTTGCATTGCACAGAATCTTCCGCTGATCCAAGCGTCACAAATGAACAATTGTCAGAGGGGACACAATGCATTGCAAGAGAAAACCTCACCACAGCTCAACATTTCGGGTTGAACTATCTGGGAAGTTTGTTCTCACCATTCTGTTTATTGGTGAAAATCAAAAATCACACAACACTGGGTTATAGTCCAACAGGTTTATTTGAAGGCAGAAGCTTATTTATAAACCTGTTGCAGTACAAGCTGGTGTAGCATGACTCGTGACCCTGTCCATCCCAGTTCAACACTGGCAACTCGACATCATGTTGAAAATGAACAGGAAAAAGTTGAAATAGAAGTTGAATGTGAGAAAATGTGAAGTTGTTCTGTTTGGAAGCGAGAGCAACAGAACAGAGTATTATTTTAATGGAGAAAGTCTGCAGAAAGCTTCGATATAAGGGGACTTGTGGGAACATGTACACAAATGCGGAACAATAACAGGTAATCGTAAAAGCTAATGCAATGTTGAGCATTACTTCAAGGGAGCTGTTGCATTAGAGGAGGGACGTCTTTCTGCAAATGTGAAAGGTGCTGCTGAGATAAGAAGAGGTAACATTTCATTGGAGGCAGATCAGAAATGTTCACAAGGATGATGCCAGCATGGAAGAATTGGCTATGGAGCAAAATTAAACAGAATGCGACTGTACTCAGTCGAGTTTAGAGGAATGTGAGGTAATCACATGAAGAGTGTTGACAGTGAGATGGACAGCGAATGTTTCCCCTCGTGGGAGAGTCCAAGAATAAAGGGCTTTGTCTCAGAATGAAGGGGCGCCAATTCAAGACTGAGATGAGGGGAAATTTCTTTTCTCAGAGAGTCGTGAGTCTTTGGAACTCATTGTCACAGAGAGTTGTAGGGGCTGAGCCCTTCTGTATATTTTAGGCTGAAATAGCTTTTAGTAAATCGGGGAATCAGAGTAAAGGCAGGAGAGTGGACATGTCTACAGGTTTGGCCCCCTTACTTAGTGATGAAGGAGACTGGAATGTCTGGAGTTGGATGAATTCAGTCATAGTCAAGAAAATTCCAAAATGCTGAAACAGATTGGCTGTAAGGGCAGGAAGCATATTTCTCTGGCCCTGTGGGTGAGTACCCAAGAACCATCTCAAAATCACGGTCAATCCATTTAGGACTGAGATGATGAGGAATCTCTTCACTGAGAGGATGATGAGGTTTTGAAATTCTGTGCCCCAGACAACATGTGGAAGCTCCACCATCAAGAGGTTGGTAGATTTCAAGTTACTAATGACATCAAGGGACATGGAAATGTACATGACTGGCCATGATTTGGAACTGTGGAGATGGTTTGATTAGGGTGGAGGTGTATTGGGGGAGGTTCTGTGCTGTCAGTGAAGGAGGCTAAACAGACCATACATCTTCTTGCTGCCTGAACAACTGCTCATCACTTTATTTTCATCAACTCACCCAGTGTGTCATGCTTCAGGCTTCCCTGTCACCTTAGGCCATGGCTTTCAATTTAAGAACTGATCTGTAATTACATGGTTCAATCACTCCCTCTCTTAATCAGACCTCGACATTTGTCATGCTCAGACTCTCGCCCCAAATCCACATTTTACAGACTGTACATTCATTAATAACATCACTCGTTCTCAGCTCACCTCTGAAATCACCTGGGAAATTATATCAGTTTACTCTGGCACAGAGGAGATAGGATGGAAAGAGAACCTGTTTGTTTAGTAACTGTCACTAATATCAGTCCCCATGGATCTGAATTATGTTGCTGCAGGGTGTACTACATCTACGTATTCGGACCATTGTTCAATTTTTCCTCTCAGTGTCACTGGGAGAGACAGCCGTGGCACTCACAGAGATCTGGGACACCAGAGCGAGAGAGAGAGAGAGAGAGAGAGAGAGAGAGAGACAGGAGGACAGATCACAGTTTACAATTGGAGAGTAATATATTAGAATGATGCAACAATGTATTGGAATCTGGCAATGATGGATTGGAACAATACAACGCTGGACTTGAATCTAAGAACAAACAATTGGAATGTTACAACAACAGATTGGAATGGATTGACAATGGTTCAAGATGTGAGAACATTTGATGGGAATGGGAAAACATTGGAAATGGGTTTCATTGAGATGTTGAATTTTCTTTCCGCTACTTTTGATTGGAAGCCACTGAAAATCCGCATTCTAATGGTTCTTCTGATTACATCAGTATTATCACAGAAGCAGACACTGGTTATGTTGGGTGACAAGCGATGTGAAATTTTCTCCGGTCTGGGCAGCAATTGAGTTCTGTCATTACATACTAACACCGGCAGTTGCCTTTATTCTCATTCTGCTTCTCAATGTTTGAACGGTTAGACACATTGCAGTGACCAGCCGATCCCGCAGGAGATTCCACCATCAGAACAACTGAAAGGGTGCCACAGACCCAGTGGTGAAGAGTCGGAAGAATTCCATCATTTTATTGTTTCTTATCTCAGGGAATTTAATTCTGTTATGGTCAGTATCAATGGTGTATTCCATAAATTGGAAAATGAAACTTTTGGGATATCAGTCTCTATATCTGCCTCTTTTTGTAATGGAGCTGGGCTACATGCTGCAGATGCTGAGTTGCTGCACAAACACTGTGATTTATGTCATCACACATCCTAAGTTCAGAGAGCATTTGAAGAAATCGTGCACTATCCCTTTACTCCAATTGTGAAATGTATTAAACATTGAGACTGACTGAAGAATTACATCATCAGCAATCAATGTTGCACGCGTTTCTGTCTAATCCACAGTCCTGGTGTCTTATTAATAGACATCATTGAAAGAAGATGATATCTCCAGGACCTTTGCTCTGTGATTTTTCCTGCCTAATTTGATAGCCTTTGCACCTGTGCCATTCCATTGTTTATCTGCATCTCAATCCAAGTGTGGGTGTGTGGCTGTGCATGTGTAGAAGCATCAGATGGATAGAGAGAGCAGAAAGTTCAGTAGTAGATGCACTACTCAAGAGTGAACACAACATAATGAACTGTTGTCTCCTTTGAGGGTGATAAACATGTTACCAACCTTAGCCTTTAAACTTAATTCAAAGAAATACAAACCCATGAAAGCACAGGTGGTTTTGGAGTCAAGCAAAAACAGGATGTGAAATTATAGCATGCTAACTCCGAAGCATTAAAATTTAGAGGCATTTCATACTTCTCAAAATGTACACTTTTCGCTGAGACACACTTGAACGAGAAGGGAATACCAGTCTTTAATAATTTCAGATGTTATGGATCGTATCAAGGTGAATGATATTGTTCAATGCTGTGAAGCTGACTGGCCTGGGGTTAGATTTCTTCGAACTGTCATTGGATGATTTTTTGAAAGAGATGGAGAAAGTGGAATAAAAAAATGTAATCCAGCAAGAAGTTCTATTTCTCCAAGGGTAGATATAAGGATATAGGTAGCCGAAAGGGAAATATTCATCCCTCAGTGAATGCAATTCAGGAATTAACTACGATAAAGGAGGTAATGCTACGGCCATTGACCAAATATTTTCTATCTCTTCCTGTCGATGACGGCATAAAAAATTCCCAAAATGAGAGAAAATCAGGGCGGAATGAACAGGGACTGAAAACAATTCTTATCGTCCAGTGACTGGGAAATAGCAAGAACTGCTGATGCAGGAAGTTGGAGATGATACAGTGTCGAGAGATAATGGGAACTGCAGATGCTGGAGAATCCAAGAAAATAAAATGTGAGGCTGGATGAATACAGCAGGCCAAGCAGCATCTCAGGAGCACAAAAGCTGACGTTTCAGGCCTAGAAGGGTCTAGGCCCAAAACATCAGCTTTTGTGCTCCTGAGATGCTGCTTGGCCTGTTGTGTTCATCCAGCCTCATATTTTATTATCTATGATACAGTGTGGACCTGGAGGAACACAGCAGGTCAGGCAATATCAGAGCAGCAGGAAAGGTGACATTTTGAATCGGGGCCCTTCATCAGGATTGTGGAGGGGAAGGAAACTCAGAAATAAATGAGGTGGTCTGGGTTTGGGGGATGGTATTTGAAGTGGTGTTCGGTGGATGCAGGGAGGGATTGTGGGGATTGGTCAATGGGAAGGGTCGACATAACAGATCAAGTTGCAGGACGTACAGTTTAATTCCTGTTGGAAACGGAATGATTGTTCGGGGCAATGGATGGAGTTGAGTGAGAAGGTGTAGGGGGAGATGTAGCATTTTCTGCATTTGCAGAGCAAGGTTTCAGGCGTAGTGGGGCTGTTGGGGACTGTTGAGTGCATGAAAGTGTCATGGAGAGATCAGTCCCTGCAGAAATGACTCAACTGCATCTCCTGCATGCCCTGCACTACTCCCCTCAAACCCACTCCCCGCAACAGCGACAAGGATAGCGTCCCCCAGTCCTCCCATCCAACCCTACCAACATGTGAATCCAATGCATCCTCCACGTCTTTCACCACTTTCAATCAGACTTCACCACCAAAGAGATACTTCCCTCCCCATCCCTAATATTGCTTGTCATTGTGACTGCTCTCTCCACTAATGCCTTGTCCACTCCATGTTTCCCACCCGGAAATGGCAGGAACTCTGACACCTCCCTCTCACCCCCATCCTAGACCCCATATATT